>NW_024070188.1:20387102-20734489 GCF_014754425.2 Oryx dammah | reverse complement strand
TCAGCATATAAACTCAGTGCTATGCATACTTACCATTTCATCACACATAACAATTACTGGTGTATAATAAAGCTATAATTTAGCAAGGGAAAGCTATCCACTCTGTTAATGCTGGTTTCCCCATCATTAAAACAGTGTTACAAAGAACATTTAAGTCTTTTATATTTTTTAAGTTTATTGATAGTGAATACATTAATTGTAACATTCATGGTGATTTTTACCTTGTAACATTTTGATCTCCCCAGTTGTATCTTTACAACTAGCACCAGGATTACTACTTCCCTCTAATTCATCAAGGTACAAACGGTAACGATGCCCACTCTCATCTTCATACTCTACATTTTCATCATCAGAATCCACTTCAGGAGCCACGTAAACTACTTCAAATTCAATCTCTCCTCTCTAAAACGGGGAAAAGAAAATGAGAAAACCAAGTTACTGTAACTTTAAAAGATTTCCAAATTCTTTAGGGTGAGAAGCAACGGTTGGGCCTCAGATGTAGCTCCTTTCGAGATAACAAACAGTGAAATTTTAGACTCTCAAGAGGTACACATAATTTCCTTTCAGTATTACAGATCTTTCTCCTGATCAAAATATTTTCCCCAAAAGACCTAAAACAAAAAAGGATGATTATTCAATTTACAGAATTTTGGAACAAAGTATTCAGTTTAAAAGTCATTTTGTCATTTTATACTTTACATAGTAGCAATTCAGAAAATCTATCTAATAGATATTAAAGTTGCACCTAAGGGCACCACACAGACTTTTCTTTGACTAATTCAAGAAACCAATGATTTCTTGTTTCTTGCTCAATAGGTCTTGAGCATTTCCTTAACTGTCACTGACAGCCAGACACAGTTGTTGGTCAAGGTATTCTGCTGAGTAATAATAGCAATTACTGTGTTTATTGTTCAAACTTTTTTCCTTCAATTCTCAGAACAACTCTATTGTAGTCCCCTGTACATGAATGAGAAACCTGAGTGAGTCCTGGAGAGGGCCGATAACTCTCAACAAGATGAACAAGTAAAATAGAAAAATAGAAATTGACTCCGAAGTCCTTGCTCTTTCTCTTATACTAGACTAAATGTGTAATATTTATATTTCATTCTTTAATAACAACTTCATGTTCAAGTAAAAAGTTATAGATTATTTTATGTTAAAAAAATTCTGAGCTATAATTGTCACTTAATAAGAGACTACAATCACTACCACAAGACCAGTGTTTGCAATTCTCTGAAAATTATGGCCTGCCTTTGCTCAAAAGAAAGCATGCCGGTTTTTTTTTTGTTTTTGTTAATTACTACCACTAAGTCTCTTTGGTGCTCCTCTTTCCCAGCAGTTTAAGGTTATCCTTCAGAATTTTAACATGTGTTCAGCATTTCCATAAAATTTTGTATCTCATGAACTGCCTGTTTATGTCCCCTTTACCTCAGCAGCCACTGATCCCACTCTTACACTACAGGATGACAGCCAAGTTGGACTGAGAAAACACCAACTTAAAGAAACTAGTGCTGCATTCTTAAATCTCTCTCATCAGATAGTGCTTTAAAAATAACACTTTGGGGAGTCGGTAAATGCAGTGTGTTAGTCGCTTAGTCATGTCCAACTCTATACGACCCCATGGACTGTATTGTCCATGGAATTCTCCAGGCAAGAATCCTGGAGTGGGTAGCCATTTCCTTCTCCAGGGGATCTTTCCAACCCAAGGATTGAACCTGGGTCTCCCACATTATAGTGGTCTTCAGTAAAGTTCTTTAGATGACAGAATCAGGTCTGTGGTAGCTGTCATGAAGAAACAGATTTTAGGTTTAATATGAGGAAGAGCGTTCTAAAAATCAGCAGTCTAAAACGATGAAACAGACTGTATTATCACCAACAAATCCTCCCTTTAACACTGAATACAATTATTTCCCAGGTGGCACAGTAGTAATGAATCCCCCTGCCAATGCAGGAGATGCAAGAGACGTGGGTTTGATCCCTGGGTCGGGAAGATCCCCTGGCACAGGAACTGGCAACCCACTCCAGTATTCCTGCCTGGAAAATTCCATGGTCAGAGGAGTTTAGTAGGCCCATGGGGTCGCAAAGAGTCAGACACAACTGAACACACAACATACACACATTCATTTAGTGATACTATACTTATTTATGCCTCGAGTAGAACTGAACTAAATGAGCTATAAATTCACTTTCAACTCTGAAATTCAAGTCTGCTCTGGCATACTATACTGATGATCCAATGAACACCTCAATGTACTAACCAACACCTCTCTAATTCCCTCAAACCTATTCTTGAAAGAAAAAACAAAACATTTTTTACATCTCTGGATAACAAATATGACTCTTGTATATGAATCTCAATTCTTTAATCTATTTGTTCTGCAACCTTGAGCAAATTAATTTCTAAGAACTTTATTTCATTCATTTTAAATAAGAGGGTTGGTTAAAAGATTTCTAACAATGCTTGACTTCTAACATTTATGACTGTAAAATCAATCCACTTCTAGCATTGTTTTTTCTATAATACTTCATATCTATATAGTGTTTTAGTCATTAATGATGTTTTGCTTTCCAAGAATCAAGTCCTGTTCTGAACACTTTATATGTATTAACATACTTAATCCTTCCAGCTCTCAGATGAGGACACTGCAGCACTAAGGACTTAAGTAACCAGACCACCTGACCTGCCTCTTAAGGAATCTGTATGCAGGTCAGGAAGGAACAGTTAGAACTGGACATGGAACAACAGACTGGTTCCAAATAAGAAAGGGAGTACGTCAAGGCTGTATATTGTCACCCTGCTTATTTAACTTCTATGCAGAGTACATCATGAGAAACGCTGGACTGGAAGAAACACAAGCTGGAATCAAGATTGCCAGGAGAAATATCAATAACTTCAGATATGCAGATGACACCACCCTTATGGCAGAAAGTGAAGAGGAACTAAAAAGCCTCTTGATGAAAATGAAAGAGGAGAGTGAAAAAGTTGGCTTAAAGCTCAACATTCAGAAAATGAAGATCATGGCATCTGGTCCCATCACTTCATGGGAAATAGATGGGAAAACAGTGGAAACTGTCAGACTTTATTTGGGGGGGCTCCAAAATCACTGCAGATGGTGATTGCAGCGATGAAATTAAAAGACGCTTACTCTTTGGAAGAAAAGTTATGACCAACCTAGATAGCATATTGAAAAGCAGAGATATTACTTTGCCAACAAAGGTCCATCTAGTCAAGGCTATGGTTTTTCCAGTGGTCATGTATGGATGTGAGAGTTGGACTGTGAAGAAAGCTGAGCGCCGAAGAATTGATGCTTTTGAACTGTGGTGTTGGAGAAGACTCTTGAGAATCCCTTGGACAGCAAGGAGATCCAACCAGTCCATCCTAAAGGAGATCAGTCCTGGGTGTTTATTGGAAGGACTGATGTTGAAGCTGAAACTCCAGCACTTTGGCCACCTCATGCAAAGAAGTGACTCATTGGAAAAGACCCTGATGCTGGGAGGGATTGGGGGCAGGAGGAGAAGGGGACGACAAAGGATGAGATGGCTGGATGGCATCACTGACTCGATGGACATGAGTTTGAGTGAACTCCAGGAGTTGATGATGGACAGGGAGGCCTGGCGTGCTGCGATTCATGGGGTCGCAGAGTCGGACATGACTGAGCAACTGAACTAAACTGAACTGAACTTGCTCAAAGCTATACAGCTGTGAAGAAGAGCAAACAAAATCTCTTTCAGTAAATCTGGCTGAATGTCTTCTAAAACAGGGTCAAGTCGAAGGAAACTAGTATCTATAGATAAACACTTTACTACCTGAGAAACCTCCTCAGGAAGTTACCACCTATTCAATAGACTCAAAAAGGAGCAACAGAGAGACCCAATTGTAATTACATAAAGGGAACTTACCTGCTGGGAAAGAATGGTCACAGCTTCTTTATGCTTCGTGTCCCGTAGGTTAACCCCATTAACAGCCAGAATAGCGTCTCCAACGTGCAGCCCTCCACATCTATCAGCAGGCTGCCCTGGGTGGATCTCAGAAATGAGGATTGGAACACCATGTTCCTTTCCACCCTAGTCAAAAAAAAAAAAAAAAGCAGCAAACTAGTTTACCTTTGTATAGTTGCACACTATTCTGATAAAGTATTTTTCTAAAATCATTTCAATAAGCAACTATACTGCCTCTATAAATGTTGAGTGATATCCTATTTGCTACTTAGGTAATGGTAAATCAAATTATCATGAATATCAAATAGTTACCTCTAAGTAAAATGATTAATAACATATATGTGCTTTTTAAAATGCATTACAGAATTTTTTTTAAAAAAAGAACCCTGAAAAATCGAAAGAACAATTAGCTTAACTCTCTTAAACATAATTTTATGTATTAGCAGTCCATAGTATTATCAGACTTTATCAAACCTAAGTCCCAATGAACCATAAGAAAAAAACCATTATTTTATGTTCCATAAAAAAAACTATAAGATGAACCTGAATTTCATACATGTTAAAATGTGAAAAAATATGCAATGCAAAATTAATGAAATACAGCATTTGGTACCTTTCACTTTCTAGCTGTAATCATAATTATGTGTGTGTCTTATTTCTCTTACTAAATTTATGCTCTTTGAGGGACGTATACTCAAAAAGGTAGGTATAGTCAATAAATATCTATTAGATAAACTTTTTATTATAAGAAACTTTTCTACAGTAAATAATACCAGAAAGTAAATAAACTTCTGCAGTGCCTAAGTATAGAAAGCCAGCTTATTTATTGCTTTGGAACAAAGCACTAAACAGCAAAATGCTCTAGTTACACGTATTTTAAAACAGATTGCTCTCAAGAAGGCCATCCAAGACAACTGTTTGTAAAGGAATCAACATTAAAAAAGAGGAATACTTTGGACCCGCGAGCCAGTGAAATCTGACAGCCAAGAAATGAGATAAGAGGAAATACTCTAGAGAAAAGAACAATACACTCTGGGGTCATTTAACACAGAAGAAAACAGTCCTATCCAATCCCAAAGGCTCTTACAGGCATCACAGGATGTGGTGCAGAACTATGACATGAGTCACAATGAAAATGATAAACAATGCTCACTGAAAAAATACTTTAAAGTAACACTTAACAGTTATTAGGAAGATTTACATACCAAAAAAAAAAATGTTTACACAAAAGTGCTATTACCCATGGGGATAAGTTTAGTTATTTAGAAAATATATTCAGAAAACTTTATTTCCGAATGATGTTCAACAAAGGAGTGTGATTATACTAGAGAAGTGTAGAGAAAAGGAGACTGGAAGCACTACTTCTTACTGTAATTGAAATGCCAAGGCCTTCATGATCTTCCTTAAGGAGGAGAACTTTTCTAATTGGCCCAACACCTTGGCTTTTCTTTAAAGAGTCTTGATCCTTGTTGGAGAAAAAAAAAAGAAGAAAAATTAGTAGTACTTAAACTATATACTATATAGAGTAACTTGCTTTTAGAAATGTTTATTGTTTTCCTGTAATGGATACACAGTACAATGTTAAGAAAGTAATTAACAGATAACATGGGAAAGCAAAAATAGTGGTTCTATTAATATAGTGAATGTACATGATTTTCTCACCCTCTTGTTAATTTCTTTACTATTTATACATGACATTACAAAAGAAACTACTGCCATGAACGGATAAACAATATCTTTAAGAAATAAAAGGAGGTAACTTTATCTTCACTGGAAAATAGCTTTAAGATCTATATCCATTTCAACTTATTTATAGAACTGAAAAAACAAAATGTCAATTGGTCATTAACTACCTTTTCATTTCTTTGAGCTCTGGAATCTACCTCTTAACTAAAGGACCTTGCTCCACCAATAATTCTTTCTCTGGTACCTTTACTTTCTCCCTCTCTCTACAAGCTCCTTCCCTAAAATGAAAAAATGTCAAGCCTCACCAAGCTATAAAATACAGACCATGTACAAACACAAAACACATAAAAACCCTTAAACCATCCACAATCTTGGTTACTTTCTATCCACCCTCCATCTCCACCCTCCATCTCTCCTGAACCTTTACACAAAGTTAATCCTCACTGTAGTTACTTTCTTGCCTCCCATAGTCAGCACTCCAACCTGTAATTAGGGTTCTGCTCCACCGAAGCTGTCTTCTCTGCAGTCACTGGTAACCAATGTGGCTGCTTCCAATGAATACTTTTTAGTCACTGCCCTTCTGAACCCTGCAGAAGTTGATACTGTTCACAGTCCCCTCCCTGAAACCTCTTTTCTTTGGTGTCCATTACACTTTGGTATACATTACATTACATGGGTTTGGGTGGACTCGGGGAGTTGGTGATGGACAGGGAGGCCTGGCGTGCTGTGGTTCATGGGGTCGCAAAGAGTTGGACACAACTGAGTGACTGAACTGAACTGAACCATTATACCACTTGCCTAGAAGGCCCGTATCTGACAGCTCTATCTCAGGCTTCTGTCTTTGGTGATTCATTTCCTTCCCTCACTCCTTAGTGGTTTCCTTCCATCTTTTTACTTTCTATATACTTTTCCTGGGTGACTTAATCAATCCCATGGTTTCAAAATATGATTTACCCAGTCATCTTCAACTCAAGAGTTCTCTCTAGAATTCTAGAGTCATATATATAATTGGATATAACCTGGCTGTCCCACTGGGACCTCAAACACTACATGTCTAAAACTGATATCACCTTTCTACCAAAACCTTCCTTTCCCTATATTTGGTTTATCAATGCATGCCATCATCTCACTCAACTGTCCAAACAAAAACTCAGACTTTCCTTCTTATTCACCCTACTTAACCAAAAACAGTTAGTCATTAACTCCTTTTGATTCTAATTCTCTCAAACCTATTCTTCCTCTGATCCCTTTCTCCTCACTATCTTTCTAAATGTATTTCTCTGGGCCCTCTTCCAATATATCCTCCTTACTACCCAAAGCAACTGTCAAACAAATGCTAAATCTTATTAAGTCCACTATTTTATTTGAAAATCCCCTGACCATCAGGTTAAGATGCAAATGCCTTTATTTAGCATAAGAGAACATTTATCATCTGGCCACTGCCTAGAAGTTAATGGGAACCAAGAGAACCCCAAAGAAGACAATGGCACGAGTGCTTACTGCAATCACCACTCCTCTCCCATGAATGCCACATACATATCAATTCTTTCTACAATAATCTTTTCAAAGGCAACAAATAATTTTACTATTCGAGGCCAGGCTTTACCTGATACTAAAATATGTGATCCACTGGACAGGAATTAGATGTGATTTTATTATATTAAGGCTTATATCATTAGGCTGCTGTTGCAGTGAAATTTAATAAATTTTTATGTAGGCAGAAAGAAAAGCTCCTGTACAGTGGCGGCTACAGAAACAGACAACTGAACACAGATCTCAAACTCCAGCTTAACCCAAAACCAATCATGAATAAATGTTAGCTTGGAAACAATATATAAAGCTAGTTACTAAGAGTCCCCTTATAAAGAACTGCCCCCCGATTTTTGCCAATTTATCAATAGGATCACACACACTCTGCTTAGCTTAGAACTTCTGCAAACGTGCCTAATCGAGATCCAGGAAAATTCTGAAATATGAGCTGAAGCAACATGCATCTGCTATCGATAGTTCAGTGTCTTCAGAAATACCATTTTTGGGATATTAGTGTAGGAGCTATATGGGCGGCTGAACCTTAAATATGTATCTATTCTAAAATAAGTTTAATCCCACTTTCACTTTTAAATAAAGGTTTTACATTCTACTAGAATTCTTAAAAATGCAAAGGACTTGTGATTAAAGAAAGGACAAGACTGAGTGAGAAACAGCAGCAAAGCAAACATACATGGCCTGGCGGAGCATGCATCGTTCGCTTCAGGTCGTTGCGGCCTCTACAGGCTCTGATCACAGTTTTGTGACGATGCAAGTGTATTTCAGCTTCCAGCTGGTTCCAAAGCTTATCATGAGCAGGCCCCTTCATATCTCGTCCAAGTAGCTGTATTTGTTGGACTCTTCATTTGGGAAAATAATTAATTCAGTTAGTTTTTCATTACATATATAATATATACACACACACACACACACATATAAATACATATAAAGAATTCAGAAGAATTACTGAACACAAGTAGCTTTCACATAAATTTAATTTAGTAATGAAACTAATAGGAATTTCCTGATGTCTCTCAGATTTACAAAGACATGAAAATTCTGAAAAAGACAGGTGTCTTCAAGGGAAAACTAGTTTAAAAAAAAGAACGACTATGACCTTCTTTAATCACATACCTAACTCATACATCTTAGAAACAATTTAGGAGACTAATGTCAACATGTTCCACGTCTTACACGCAATCATACTAGTCTTCAGATGAGGCTAACCGCACAAAACATTTTTTCCAATGACAGTTTCTTTTTACAAAATGATTACTTTTTTAAATGTGGTAAAATTATTGGAAATGTGCACTTTGAGATAATATAAATTATTTTTATTTGCTCCACAGCAGTTCTTAATACATTAAACCAACAAGCAGAAAATTATTTAGTAATAGTGAATCACCAGAGTTTGTGAATAATTAACCATAGAAGTTAATGAAAGCAGAACTCTATATTATGATAAAATCACTGTCATTCCAATATGTTTTTGAGGGACAAGAAAGACTGGGTTTCAATGGTCACAGAAAGAATGTCCTGCCGTACATGGGAATATCATCTGTTATGGTGTGAAGACAGGAAATGGTGAAAAGTATAGCTCTATGAGTTGTTAGCATTTCATAGTAATTTACTAGCAGTGTGTATGTCAACCGGAAACAGTTATTTAGTATGGCTAACTTAATCTGCAATATGTAATGCTATGAAGTTAACAACAGTAAGCTACAATCAACCATAAAATCACTCTTACATAAAGATTAATATATTGTTTACCAAAAGAGGTAAGAGTCCACCTCTGTAACTATGCACTTGGTCACCTAAGAGCACAAGGGTACAATGGTATCCATTTTCCACACACCTTCCTGCCAGTTCCTTATCCAAGTACTTGGCAGCCAGTCTTGCCCCATAAACTTCAGCCTGGAGAACAGCTATATGTCTGCGAAGGGCTTCATTCTCTTTTCTCAATAACTTCACTTCAGCTTCAAGTTGAGCTTCTTTCATTTTCTCTTTTTTGTTTGCTTCAAGCTCTCTCTCCTGTTGCAATTTTTAAAAAATGCAATGAAAATACTTTCAAGACTCTTTAGCAATAGACCATGCTCCTTAAAAGACACAAAAGCACACAATCTATGATACCAACAATGAAAGCATATGAAAAAAATTACCACTTTATTTCTGTAAAATGGAGCACAATGATTTGGATCCAGTTTTTTTTTTCAAAACTAGTACCAGAGGTGTTAGAACCACTTCTAGGTAAGATAACATAGCTTGAGGCACCTTGATCCTGAGGATACTAAGATTAGTAGCCTTCTCTAAGCACGTTATATACTAATAGTAATGGCTTCAATGGATAATTGAATCTACTCTCTACTTTCTAAAATGACTCTAAAACTAGACTAAAATAATCACTCTGGTGACTGTGCCCAAACATTTCATTAAATTTAATGCAGCAATTCATTCTATAACCTATAAATTTGGTTACAAAGAGAAACATTTTATAGCCAATTTATCTTAGAGGATTGTAAGAAACTTACAATGCTTAAATTAGAACAGATACTCCAATTTTTAAAAAACATTTTATGGTAATGGAGAAATGCTGGTAATGACTGCATTAAAAATATTTACACATCAAAAAATGTCTATACAGAGAACAGACTTGTGGTTGCCAAGAGGGAGGGGGAGAATGAGAGGGACGGATGGGGAGTCTGGCGTTAGTAGATGCAAGCTATTACATTTAGAATGGATAAACAACAAGGTCCTACTGTGCAGCACAGGGATCTTTATGTAACCTCCTGGGATAAACCACAATGGAAAAAAACATAAGAGAGTAAATACATACATGTGTATAACTGAGTCATTTTGTGGTATAGCAGAAATTAGCACAACATTGTAAATCAACTATGCTTCAATAAAAAATATAGCTTATAGGAAAACTGACTATAGATAAGTGCATCCATGATGCAGATTATCACTGAGCTTTGGGATCTGGAATGGATCATCTATTTGTCCAAATGTTAAAGTGACTGAAGAACTGTTTTCTGAGGAAAAAATACTGGCCTCACTTGCCTACTATGAGGTTGGATAGAGATCCATTTTTATCTCTCATAAAAGGATGCTATCCTTTGCTTCACTTGGTAGATAACTCATATATGTGAATTTATAGGTGTCAGCCAGAGAATATAACCTTAAGGTTTTTGCCACCAAGTTTTTATCACCAACTCACATGTGAGAGAAATAATTTTCAATATACTTTCAAAGTATAAAGTACAGTGTGCCTACTCCTATACATCAAGTGTTACAAACGCAAATACCTTTGGGATCCAAGCACAGAATAAGCAGGCAGGTACAAAAGAAAGCGGAGGGGAAAACAGACGGTAAAAATCCTGCCTAAAGACAGATTCAAACTTGAACTCACAGACAGACAGACAGACAGACAGACAGACAGACACACACACACACACACACACACACACAGTATGACTAAATAAACCTTTCTGAGAGTTGGATATGGGCCCTGAGAGATCTTTTAAATGTTACTTTTGGATCAAGAGAACCATCCCAAATTTGAGTGGAAGTGTTTACTGACTTAGAGCACTACTTTCACAGATTCGTTAATTTACAGAACCTATAAATCCTGTGAAAATGTAGTTATATTTACTGATGACATGCAGAAGACACTGTTCACTACACCATGTCCCCTTTTAGGAGATTTAAATAAAGCTCCACCTCAGCACCAGGAAAAATGCTTCTCTTGAGTGAATGGCACAGGATATTGTTTCTAATGTTCGAGTAGTGAATACTGTGATTATTTCCCTTTTATTATAAATAATAAACTGAGAAACAAATGTAAGCAAACTTTTAACAATTAATGGAATATATTTTGATACTAATTTTGATGTCTGCCTTGATTTAACAATAGCATATCAATATACAATATATTTAAACATCAATATACAATATATTCAAATACAAGGCAGTGAGTACCACCATCTTAAAAACAATTAAAGAAAAAACCATATAGCCTAAAATGAATGACAATTACCAAATGTTGAATATACTTATCACTTCCTTGATTAAATTTTTGTCATTATGTATGTGATAAGAAGGAAGAGTAGCATGCTTTTTCAACTTCTGTAAAAAGACAAATATAACAACTAGAACACAATTGTCTAGATTTTTTCTTTTTAATTTGAAGAACTAATAATCTAGAATCCTTCTTTTACAACAACTTTGGAACTCTTAAAATCTCAATTTATTTCAGAATCTCTTTCCTAAAAGGGCAGGTTATCAGTTCCAAAAGAAACTATGGTTCGGACAACATGAACAAAGTCTTTTTTAATGACATTTATGGAGTTTAATGCTTTTGTTTCAGAAAAAAAGAGTTCCTAGAAGACCAAAAATTGTTTATGGGCTAAGTAAATTTTATGTTGAGGATTATCTACTTATAATCACTTTAATGAGCTATTTATACAGTATTTATGAAATATGAGAAACATATTAAGTCATTACTTTGCTTTAAAGATTTAAACTCCTAGTGAATCGGACAAACTCTCTAACCTGAAACGAACAGATGCAAGCAAAAACAGGGCTAAGAACACTGAAGCTAATCACTTTTAGATTTAAAGGAAAGAATCTTGTTTCAGTTAACCTGTTCATCATTAGATAACAACAAAGAAGTTAATTTTGTATTCTGATATCCACATGCTATATTTCCAAAAGAAGAAAAGTTATATGACAACTTAGAACCTGATTAGGCTTGCTGCTGCTGCTGCTAAGTTGCTTCAGTCGTGTCCGACTCTGTGCGACCCCATAGACGGCAGCCCACCAGGCTCCCCCGCCCCTGGGATTCTCCAGGCAAGAACACTGGAGTGGGTTGCCGTTTCCTTCTCCATGATTAGGCTTAGGTAGTGGGAAAAATATTAAGAATTTGTCTATACTGTTATTTTCTAAGGTAAATTTAATAAAGGGTTTCAAAATTCAATTGTTTCAAAGGCCACACAATTATTCTCAAGACTGCTGAAAAGTTATAACACATGCAGTAGGTGAATAAGAAACCAAAAGGCACATTCTTTCTCTGGGAATAAATTCAAATAGAAAAGGAGGAAAGAGCTAGGCCTGCATTAGGAAAACCAGTTGTTCTTTTGAAGCAGTGGTACGAGCAAATTACAAAGCTAAGAAGTTGTCAAAAAGTGATGGGTTCTACAAATACTGGCAATAAATCACAAACAAAAGAAAAATCTTTTAACAACATGAGGTGAGAAAAGAGCAATGGGCTACTGACTGAATTTTTCAGGTATTGGCACATTAAAAAATTATCATCATTAACATCACTTTCAGATACATACAAGGTGACAACATGTACTATGCAAAAAAAGCACTAAGCACACTTCAGCGTAACATATTAAAGCAAAACAGAAATGGTATACTTACCAGCTCCTCCACAGAGGGGACAGACTTAAGATATAAGAAAAAAGTTTTATAATTAGAAAAACATCAAACAAATAAATTTATTTAGTGGTACAATCATTACAAGGAAAATTCCTATATGTTGAGTATCTCTTGGGTCAAGTTCATTAAAATAAATATATTTGCAAATCCATAAGCAATGGTAACCATACAGGATTAATTTTTGTTTGTTTGTTTTATCCAAACTGGTTAACACACTTGGTTCAATGTCTTTCCACTAAAGCACCATGTTTCAAAACTAATGTTAACATGTCAGATGAATTCTATTCTAGTGAAAATGTATATTGTTTCTCAATGTTAATATCAAATATTCCAAAGCAGCAGTTATGAATCTGACTCATCTCAGTTAAATAAAACACTAACAATTTATATTTAGAGAATTTCAAAACTTAAAAGTACTTTAAGAGAATGTAAATATTCATTTAAATAAATTCTAACATACCAGTATTAGAAACTAATCAACCAATTAAACAGAAATAACTGAAAATGAATAAAACTTTAAACTGCATTGCTGTCATCATCAACATCATCTTATCTCATCCCTCTCCCAAGCTGTGTATCTTATTTACTGCTGTGTTCCCTATAGTACACTTAATACATATGAGGTTTAATCAAAATGAGACTTTAAAAAAATTCTTTAAACAACCTACACTGATTAAGAGGGCAATAGTTAATTATGCAACACTTATGAAAACAAGCATTATGCAAACATGAGAACACACTCAGTGGCAGGGAAAACACTTATATTAAGAGCAAAAGAAAAACTGTGCCACTGGCTGACACCCAACTCCATTTTCCTCCATTTTCTCCCTTATTAAAAGAACTCAGATTTTACTGGAGGTGGTCATGTGACCAACTAAGGGGCTGACATGCAGCTAGGGAAGGCCAATGAGACAGCTAAACGATTGGCAAAAAGCTGAGGAGGATTTCATGAAAAGGTCATTAAAGAAAATGAACGCAGCTAAGAAGCACCGTTTTGCCCTTAGATCTTGGAATGCAAGATCCCAGAATGCAGGTAGGAAGAAATCCTGAAGGCAGAAACCATGAGCTGAAGATGACAGAGCAGAACAACAAAAGGAAGCTGGATCCCTGGTATCTGTGGAGCTGCCCTACCAGCTCTGGACTGCCTGTCTCAAGGCGTCTTCAACTGAGAGAGAAGACTGATAACGTGGACTGTTTAAGAACAATTCTCAGGTTACTTGGGATCTGTTTTATATGTAGCTAAACTAAATCTTATCTGATACAGTAGACTAGCAAAAAAAAAAAAAAAAACAACCTGCTTACATGTTACAATCACAAATATCTTTTACCTATATTTATATAGATCTTTTAAAATAGGAATAAGATTTCATTCTAAGTACCAAGTGGTTATTGATGTTGTCCCTGGTCGTCTCCAGGTAATGAGATCAAGGATGATTAGGACCACATTCACATTTCCTATATTTTCCAAATTTCCCAGGAGCACACACTAATTTTTATAATTAAAAAGCCTCATTAAAGACTGTCCTTTTCACCCTCTAAAATGCATGTAAGTATGTGTTATCCTCTAGACTACTTACCAATTTTGCCTTAATGGTACCAGAGTCAACACTTTGGCCAGTTTTAGCATGAAGCTGAAGCTGAATGGAGTGCAACTGTAAAAGCTGATCATGTACTTCTTTCTCCAACACAACTTTCTCTGCTTGGGTCTCTGTCAGTTCAGATTTCAGATCCACCAACTGTGCCTTAAAAACCAGCAACAATAGCAGAAGTTAACACAGCACTGTAAATCAACTATATCTGAATTTTAAAAATTTAAAAAATAAAACAGCAACAATAAAAAACATTAAGTATGTTTAGTTTTCTTTATTTTTTATTATATTTTTCAAGAATGACAGAGAGAGACTATTTGCAGTGAATAGATGAACACTAGAAGACCACTATTCGACCAAGCTATAGGATATCCACCTAAACTGACATAAAATCAACAGTACAAGTAAGATATCTGAGTGGAAAGAGAACTCTACCATAAACAGTATCTCTTAATAACACAAAATGCTAGTTTCATTTTACCTTGCTCACTTTAAGAAGGCTTTTCACTGTTTCACTTTTATCTGCAAAGTTTATGAAAATACACAGGTATGGGATGATTCATCACCCTATTGAGACAATAAACCACTATAGTGGTTTATTAACATTAATAGTATGTTACAGGAGATGCTGAAGCTTCAATACTTTGACCACCTGATGCTAACAGTCAACTGACTAGAAAAGACCCTGATGCTGGGAAAGACTGGAGGCAAAAGGAGAAAAGGGTGGAAGAGGATGACATGGTTGGATAGCATCACTGACTCAATGGACAGAGACTGAGGAAACTCTATGAGATAGTGAAGGACAAGGAAGCCTGGCATGCTGCAGTCAATGGGGTCGCAAAGAGTTGGACACAACTTAAGTGACTGAACAACAACAGGAGAGCCCAATCAGTGGTGCTGCCTTCACCTCAGTGAACATTAGTTCAAATCAGCCTAATCACCCTCTAGCAGTTATTTTAGGTGCTTCCATACAAACTACTGAGCTACCGTGGGTCCAAAGACCAGAGTTAACTGTAAGCTATCGTAACTGTTACAGCATAGCAGAACAACCCATCAGAACCATTTAGCTATTCAATCTTAAGTTTTTCATTTTTCACAACTGATACATTGTTTTACAATAGCACACAGGATATATCCCTGGCGTGCCTTTGATCTCTCCAGCTCACAAGTAGATTAAAGACCAAGGCAAGGCCTTCAGTTCAGTTCAGTTCAGTTCATTCTCTCAGTCGTGTCCGATTCTTTGTGACCCAATGAATTGCAGCACGCCAGGCCTCCCAGTCCATCACCAACTCCAGGAGTTTGCTCAAACTCACGTCCATCGAGTCAGTGATGCCATCCAGCCATCTCATCCTCGGTCATCCCCTTCTCCTCCTGCCCCCAATCCCTCCCAGCATCAGAGTCTTTTCCAATGAGTCAACTCTTCGCATGAGGTGGCCAAAGTACTGGAGTTTCAGCTTTAGCATCATTCCTTTCAAAGAACACCCAGGACTGATCTCCCTTAGAATGGACTGGGTGGATCTCCTTGCTGTCCAAGGGATTCTCAAGAGTCTTCTCCAACACCACAGTTCAAAAGCATTAATTCTTCAGTGCTCAGCTTTCTTCACAGTCCAACTTTCACATCCATACATGACTACTGGAAAAACCATAGCCTTGACTAGACAGACCTTTGTTGGCAAAGTAATGTCTCTGCTTTTTAATATGTTATCTAGGTTGGTCATAACTTTCCTTCCAAGGAGTAAGCGTCTTTTAATTTCATGGCTGCAATCATCATCTGCAGTGATTTTGGAGCCCCCCAAAATAAAGTCTGACACTGTTTCCACTGTTTCCCCATCTATTTCCCATGAAGTGATGGGACCATGATCTTAGTTTTCTTAATGTTGAATTTTAAGCCAACTTTTTCACTCTCCTCTTTCATCAAGAGGCTCTTTAGTTCCTCTTCACTTTCTGCCATAAGGGTGGTGTCATCTGCATATCTGAGGTTACTGATATTTCTCCTGGCAATCTTGATTCCAGCTTGTGCTTCTTCCAGCCCAACGTTTGTCATGATGTACTCTGCATAGAAGTTAAATAAGCAGGGTGACAATATACAGCCTTGACGGACTCCTTTTCCTATTTGGAACCAGTCTGTTGTTCCATGTCCAGTTTTAACTGTTGCTTCCTGACCTGCACATAGGTTTCTCAAGAGGCCGGTCAGGTGATCTGGGATTCCCATCTTTCAGAATTTTCCACAGTTTATTGTGATCCACACAAAGGCTTTGGCATAGTCAATAAAGCAGAAATAGATGTTTTTCTGGAACTCTCTTGCTTTTTCGATGATCCAGCAGATGTTGGCAATTTGCCTTTTCTAAAACCAGCTTGAACAGCAGGAAGTTCACGGTTCACGTATTGCTGAAGCATGGCCTTGGTTTTCTATTGAACATAAACTTTACCACTAAGCATCTCAAAAGCCAAGAAGCATGCTGGTCCAATGAGGTAAAACTGTGGAGAATATGTTCTAAATTATGGGTGATACTTATTTATGCCCTGAAAAGCTTTCTTATCAACTGAGGTAATAAATATGCATTGGAACCAATCAAAAAAAAAGGTGACACGTTACAGATATATTTAGAATTGGTCAGGTCCTCAGGAATTAAAAGCAAAGGAAGGTTTAAAGTAGGTTAGTAAGGAAAAGAGAGCTCAGAAGGGCTTTGAAGTTAAAGGACAAGAACAAAATAGAACCAGTAAAGCAGACAAGACACGAGAAGACCAGCAAGGACAGACCAAGACTCGAAGCAGCGTAGGTGAATTCCCTGAGGACAGAGAGCAGAGGACAGGAGTCTATTTCAGTCTCCCAACTGCACCAGCTAGTGCCTAGTATATGAGAGATACCCAGTAAGCATCTTTAAGTTGAAACAAATTCTAATACTAGCCTTGTGATTTCAGATCAATCATTCTGTCTCAAGTTTCCTTGGTTTTAAAATAGTATAGTATCCACTAGGTATAAATAAGTAAGATATAAGGATATAATGTAGAACAAGAAGGAATATCCACAATATTCTAACTTTAAATGGAGTACATAATCTATAAAAATGTCAAATTGCTATGCTGTAATCTGAAATTGATATAAATCAACTATACTTCAATAAAATTTTTAAGTAAATAAAATAGGAATCATACCCATGCTTTGACTATTTTCATATTATTAAGCGTATATATGAAAGCACTTACTAGAATATGAGGATGCTATCAGCAAGATTAAGACTACTGAGTGGACTGTACACAAAAGACTGGACAAGACTGGAGAGGAAGGTGAGGCTAGATACAACAAATGGCTTTGTTTGATAAACCAAAACTGAGATAGAATCTGACAGGAAATCACTACATGTTCCCAATGACATTTTGTTTTTGTTTTTAATAGCAGCTTGAAATATAATTCACAAAAAAATCACTTTTTAAAAGTGTACAATTCAGTGATTTTTAGTATAATCACAGAATTATACAACCATCAACACCATATAACCATGGAACATTTTCTCTCAATGACATTTCAGCCACATGATATTTGCAGGTAAGGAGGTGAAGACAGGGACACTAGCAATACCCTATGCAGATTTATATGAACTACAGTTCTAATGAGTATATACCTAGGAAGGAAACTTCTGGGTTACACAGTATGACTGTGTTAAACCTCAGTGGAAAAGGCCAGTTTTCCAAATGACTGTAGCAACTGACATGCCTACCACGTGTGATAGTTTCACAACCTTGCCTTCATTTGGTATTGTCAGTCTTAATTTTAGCCATTCTGGGAGGAATGTAGTGGCATTTCATTGTGGTTTTAATGAAAACTTCTTGATTACTGTGACAGAAACTGAACCACTTTATATTCCTACCAGCAATAAATGAGGGTTTGTGGACAGAAGTTTTAAATATTTGTTTTGTCTCATGCTTCTTCAGGGCTTCCCTTGCAACAGTTGGTAAAGAATCCGCCTGCAGTGCAGGTGACCTGGGTTCGATCCCTGGGTTGGGAAGATCCCTTGGAGAAGGAAACAGCTACTCACTCCAGTACTCTGGCCTGGACTACTGTACAGTCCATGGGGTCACAAAGAGTTGGACACAACTGAGCGATTTTCACATGCTTCTTCAGGGTCTCTAATTATACTAATATGAATTACTCTTTCCCTATCTTTTATATCTGCAATTTCCTCTTAAATTCTTTTTGTTTTCCTCTTGCTATACTTAGTGTATTGCCTATTTTTTTTATGTTCCTTCCAAATTAGGCTCCATTCTAAAATAATTTTCCCCTATTTTTCCCCAAAGTTCTGCAAGTATTCTTTATGTTACTTTGAGTGTTCCTATCTCTGAATCATTCTCGTCTATTCATAGATGAATTAACAATATTAATTTCCTTTAGTTTATATTTTACAGTTTCCAATTGGTTTGTAGCCTTATTTCTCTAACACACTTTCACTGTCTCTGACATATTATTCTATTCATTTCTACTTTTTTTTGCATATAGTACATTTATATGGGGTTTACAGAAAAGACTTTTCTGTTACTCATGTTGAAATGAAATGGGTTTTCATGTAGCACCTGTCAGGGAGGAGGAGACTTCCATGTTGGGGTTTAAGGTGAGCATGGGTAGCTTTCCTAGCTTCAGGCTAGTGGGTACCTCCCCTGGTCTTAAAGTGAACTTAAAACCATGGTCTCTGTGGCCAGAACCACTGTTTTGAAATCAGACACCTATGTATGTATTCCATCCCTAACTTGAAAATAAACTCTCCTCCCTTCAGACTTCATGTTTCTGCCCTGCACAAACAGGATCCTATTTTTTAGCAATGTTTCTTTATAACAGAAGGTCTCTTTTGAGACCTTTCTCAAAAGCGATTTTTGTTAGAAATTTCTGAGATTCGTCAAGTCCAGCCCAGTACTTTCTAATCTTCCTGCAGCCTCTTTGTGTGTCCCCGTGGTTGTTTTGCATTCCTCTGCAACCTGGAGGCAGTTTTGCCAGTTGTTCTCAGGCCCTGTGCTTCCCATCCACAGGGATGTCTTCTCCTGTTGGGCTCTGTTAGTGACTTCTGTGTCTGGGTCCCCTTGCTATTCATTCCTTCCGCCACACACGTGCTCAGTCACATGATTTGTGGGGGTCCCATCACTTCATGGGAAATAGATGGGGAAACAGTGGAAACAGTGTCAGACTTTATTTTTGGGGGCTCCAAAATCACTGCAGATGGTGATTGCAGCCATGAAATTAAAAGACGCTTACTCCTTGGAAGAAAAGTTATGACCAACCTAGATAGCATATTCAAAACCAGAGACATTACTTTGCCGACTAAGGTCCAGCTAGTCAAGGCTATGGTTTTTCCTGTGGTCATGTACGGATGTGAGAGTTGGACTGTGAAGAAGGCTGAGCGCTGAAGAATTGATGCTTTTGAACTGTGGTGTTGGAAAAGACTCTTGAGAGTCCCTTGGACTGCAAGGAGATCCAACCAGTCCATTCTGAAGGAGATCAACCCTGGGATTTCTTTGGAAGGACTGATGCTAAAGCTGAAACTCCAATACTTTGGCCACCTCATGCGAAGAGTTGACTCATTGGAATAGACTCTGATACTGGGAGGGATTGGGGGCAGGAGGAGAAGGGGATGACCAAGGATGAGATGGCTGGATGGCATCACTGACTTGATGGAGATGAGTCTCAGTGAACTCCGGGAGTTGGTGATGGACAGGGAGGCCTGGCGTGCTGCGATTCACGGGCCGCAAAGAGTTGGACACGACTGAGCAACTGAACTTGAACTTGCTGCCTCAACCCACCCATGTTCTGGGGCTTACAGGACACCCTCTCTTCACCTAGTTTTGCTTAAGAGGCTATGACTGGATTTCTTTTTTCATAATTCTAGTTCTTTTGTTTTTACAAAAGATGTTTTAAAATTTAAAACTTAATCCATTGTGATCTTTCTCAGACCAGAAATCTTTATCTCGCATTTTCACTGCAACAGAAAAGCTGTGATAGGCTAGATCAGTACTGCCTAAGATAAATTTAATATGAACAACATGTGTAATTTAAATTTTTCCAGTAGCCACATTTAGAAAAGTAAAATTAAACAAGTGAAATAAATTTTATAATATAAACCTCAACGTTTAATCAGATTTACAGTCAGTTTTCTGTATCTATGCATTCAGCATCTACAGATTCAACCAAATATGTATCAAAAATATTTACTGGGAGTAGGGCAGGGGGAAACATCAGAAAGTTCCAAAAAGTAAAACTTAATTTGCTTCATTCTGGCAACTATTTACATAGCATTCACACTGTATTAGGTATTATAGGTTAACTTAGAAATGATTTAAAATACATGGGAAGATGTGCACTGCTTATATGCAAATACTGCAACATTTTATATAGGAGACTTTAGCTAGCATCCATGGATTCTGGCATCTGCAGGGGAGGGGCTAGGAAGGCCTGGAACCATCCCCTATAAATACTGAGGAATAATGGTACTTAAATGTTTGTGGCAAGAAGTACATTATGTGTTTCAACAGGTATGTATTGTCTGGTTTTCCTGTTATGATTTATGTTTCAAATCAAAAGCCTCATTATTTATTAATAGCTGAGCAAAACTTCTCGCATTAATGAAGATCAAAGAGGCATAAGTGGTATTCATGAATTAATTTGGCAGGATATCTTGGGATACTGGGCATGCATGCTAAGTCACTTCAGTGGTGTCCAACTCTTTGCGACCCCATGGACTGCAGCCCGCCAGGTTCCTCTCTCCATGGGGATGCTCCAGGCAAGAATACTGGAGTGGGCTGCCATGCCCTCCTCCAGGGGATCTTACCGACCCAGGGAAAGAATCTGGGTCTCCTGCGTCTCTTGCATTGGCTGGCGGATTCTTTTCTTGCTGAGCCACTGGGGAAGCTCTAGGTTAGCAGATTAATAGTCAAAAGACCTCCATACTACCCTGTTGTTCCTGTAGTATGGAGGTCTCTTGAAAGTGGCCTACTATAAACATGAACTCTTCATTAAGTGAAATAATTTCTCAAGAGACTGCTCAACTTTAAAAAAATGAAGGAAAAATTCTTTACAAAGCAAGGATGCAGTAACAAAATTCAAAGCCCAAGTTGTTTCAGAGTGTTTCAAATTTGCTCTAAATTTATTAATATTTAAATAAGTCTTGTCTATGATATAAGCATTTTAGCTGCTAAGAAAAGTTAGTGATACATTTTATGTGAAGATTATAAATTTCATATTTTATTCAATGGCTACCCTCCTAATACAACAGGATTTTATAATCAGAGAGATCTTAGAGAACATAAAGACTATGATTATGATGATTACTATTTAGATAACAAAATCAACACCCACCAAAGCTGATTTTCTTTCTTTGGCTATCCGAACAGACAGTGGAAGAACAGCCCTTTGAACCCAATCCTCACTCCTGGGGCAAGGAAGCAGATGTGTTATCAAGCAGTTAGCTGTAAGGAAAAAATGTTTCTACTGCTACAATACCTGTTTAACTTACTAACAATATTCACAGTTACCACAAAACAAGCATTTACCTACCATACGGCAGGCGTACATGTACCACGTGTCATTTGTAATTCTTATCATCATTCTTTCTCTCTCTCCTTTTTTAATAGTTAAGGAAACTGGAAATCAGTTTAAGCAACTGGCCCAAGGTAACACAGCTAGTAAATGACTCAAAACTAGCCTGACCATAAAAAACACCTGAGCACCTTTCATATCACTAACCCTGGCCACACAATGACCAGGAAAGAATGAAAATTAAAAAGTAAACAGTTGATTTCAAACTTCAACTCTTACATTTCTACACTGATATCTAAAAAAATCTTTTAAAAAGCAAAATCAAAACCAGTTAAAGACTACCTTACATATAGACTTTATTTGGGATTCATTCTTTTCACTTTCCTACATTCGATTTTGGACTCATTCATGGGAGAAAAAAAAAAAAGCTGACCATCAGGATATTCTTTCTCTAGAACTCATAAAGAACAAAAAGACTTCACTCTAGGAGGATCTCTAAGCCTTAGGTCCTTGACTTTCACTTAAAGGTCATTAAATCAACCAATGGTGAGATTTTCTAAGGCAGTGATTCTCAAATATAGTCCCTGGATCGCCATTATCAGCTAGAATGGAGCGGGGAGATGCATGAGAATTCTGGGCATATTCTGCAATATAAGAATGCAGTATTCTCAGGAATGAAAAAGACAGAAAGACAGTGTATCTAAATAACTTTTTAGGATTTTTTTAGCATTATCATTACCATTCATTTGTATATGTAGTCATTACTATTCTATTTCTTACCTCAAATTCTTTTCCATCAATTCAATTCCTTTCTAATTCTTAACTATTGGATTCCACTCTGTGGCACCAAAAAATCAAAGCAATTTTTTATTCAGAGTTTCCTATTATTCCACACTGTCTAGACTTTAATCCTTTGTCCACACAATTTTGTAAAAATGTACAACAGCTGTACTTTTTCTTTCTAGACGTAGGCTAGTTTCTATTTAACTGTCTTATGGATAAAAAAGGCAATTACTTTACTTTAAGCATCCCCCCAAATCTCCTGTTCTGGGGAGGATTAAACTAAGACAAGAAATGAGCAAATATCCAACAGCAGGGAACTTTGATCCAGGTCATTCATTACTTTGGGCATTTTGTACAGCTCTTTTGATAAAATTTTACAAAGTCTAAGCTAAGAATCTAAATTAAAAATCTGGTAAAACATTTTTATTTTGCACATGAAGAACCGAGGTCCAAAGAGATTAGGTGAGTTGTCCTAAATTACAAACTGTATGGGATTAAAGCTCAAGACCTCCTGACATCCTTTATAATTCTGGCAGTAATAGGAAAAATGGAAAGGAAGGAGTCCGTGAGTTCCAAACGAGATCACATCCCAAATCTCAGAATTAAGAGCTCTAAGCAAGAAACTACTCCGAACATGCACCACATAGCCAGCCTCACCCCCTAAATGTCCAATGCATGTGCACACACACATACACAAACACACATGCAGGCATGGACAGGCATGCACACAAAAGCACACACACTCAGAGTTGTTCTTTGTAAGAATTACAAAGAAAACAGTTGACTTCAAATAGCAATTTGACTGTTATGAACCACAGCATACAAAGCTGCTGATAAAGACCACATTTCCCTGCAAATGCTTCTACACTTTGTTTTAAAATATGTGTATAAAATGTAATTACATCAGTAAAAAGAAGCAATTATGCTTTTAAATGTATGTTTTTACTATTTGGAAATGCAATTTAGCATGAAAGTACAGAATGGAATTTAAATCTCCAGCAATAACGCCATTTAATGTCAATGTCTAAAATTTATCATCTATACCCACCTACTTTCCTCAAAGCTTTTAAATCTCATGAGATCAATCAAACAACTGTAAAAAATAAAAATCATACACTGGTGGTGGGATATGACCGGTAAAGATAAAAGCCTTACTACAGTTTATTGATTATTAAATATTGGGCTTCCTATTAATAGGAGAAACTTTACAGATCATATAATTTTCCTTGCCTCATTTAAACAAACAATGCTATTTTATCCAGTAAGACTGTCTTTTTCCCCCAGGGTCTAAACTTTTAAAAGAATCTATCATTCTTATACAAAAGGTCGTAAGCTACCTGACAGACAAGAGCATCATTGCTTCACATGGCCTTTTCCCCTCTGTGACAAGAATCAAGGGGATAATATTACTAATGAAAGCATTTTGATCCATTCTCTTTCTTTTCTTCTACTTCTTCAAAATAGCCGAACAAAGTCTTACAGCTCATTTAATTTAACCCACACCTTTATAAAGATTCTTTCTCTATTTTCTCTTTTCTTCCTGTGACCAGGATACTTGGCGCTGCTCTAACATCCAAGATTATAAAAAGCCAATGAGTCCTGTTCTAAAGCAAAGACTGTGACCAAACAGAAAATATATTCAAAGGTTAAACATGAAGCTCTGTTAACTCAAGACAGGAAATAATATTCTCTTTTTAAATTACATATCAGCTCTTGAAATAGTATGTTCATTTGGCTTACGAAAGTTCTGTGAGAAAACTCTTAACTCTCTGCTGCAATTTCCAATCAAGCATAAAGACCACTAACTTCATCTGTCATCATTTCTCCCCAAAGTATTCTACAGCTATTTTTAGTCTCCCACATCATCGCACATTTATTCAACAAGTATTTATTAAGCACCAATATATGCCAGGCAGTGGGCTGGGCCCAAGGGATACACTGCTAGACGAAACAAATGTGGATCCTGCCGTTCAAAGCTTAGAGTGGCCTTGCACACGAGGCGGCTCCTACAGAAAATGAATGACATATATAATAATAGCATTAACCATGTGCCAGGCACTGTTGTGAACAAACTCATGTTTTAATTGTCCTAATCATCACAATAATCCTCAAAGATACTTTTCTGTATGAAGGGAAGTGAAGCAGAGAGATCAGGTAACTTGTCCAAGGTCATTACAAAGTCAGTAGTAATATACATAATTAAAAGCCATAATAAGCTGTCTGAAAGGAGCTAAACAAAGACAATTAGTGGGGTGGGAGTGTATGGCTATCCTTCTGGGAACACTTCTGGGAACAGCTGCAGTTATTATAAGAGCAGCAGTTCTCACTGGTCTGTGTGACCAATTCAGAGCCAAAACTATTTTCATAATAATAAAGTATTATTTGCCCTTTTCACTGTGTTGACATTCATTCCAAAGATGTTAAAGCAGTAATGACTAGAAGGCTGACAACACATCAAGGCAGTGGCACCAAACTACCAGTAATCAATGTATGCTTCACTAACATGCACTCCCAGTACAAAACAAAAAACACTTCAAAATGTCCCAATAAAGCAGCAAAATTATCAATTTCTAAAAATCTCAACCCTTGAGTAAGTTTTTAAGGTTCTGTGGGATGAAATGGGAAGTACGCATAAAGCATCCCTGATGCTTCCCTGATGGCTCAACTGGTAAAGAATCAGACTGTAATACAGGAGACTTGGGTTCAATCCCTGGGTCGGGAAGATCCCCTGGAGGAGCAAATGGCAACCCACTCCAGCATTCTTGCCTGGAAAATTTCAACAGAGGAGCCTGGCGGGCTACAGTCCATGGGGTTGCACAGAGTCAGACACGACTGAGCAACTAAAACTTGCCTTTTCATTTTCACTTGCTGCATATCAAACTATTTTTTCTCAAGAAAAAGCACTTATGCAACTGCTTGAATTGGAAAGCTTTTTTGAACACTTTTTTCTTGGAACACATTTTTATTTGAAAGAAGAACAAACTGTGGTTAAGATTGATATATCTGGCAGACATGTTCTTAAAGATAAATAAAGTGAATCTGTTATTCCAAGGAAAACAACTGACAGCATTTATTGCCAATGGCAAAAATTTATACTTTCAAGTGAAAATTAGAATTTTGGAAAATCTGAATCCAGCACCATAAACCTGACAGCTTCCCAATATTTAAATATTTCTCATGTGATTGGAGATATTAACAAATGTGATTTTTTGATATTGTATTATGAGCTGTGTCCACATTTGGAAGATCTGGATAACCCAGCAAACCAATGTTTTCAAAATGACCACACACAACGTTAAAATCATGCCTTGGTAAAAGATTCATTCAAAGGCTACAAAGATAGACCAATGTATTTTAATGTGACAGTATATAAAAAGTTCACTGATAGTTTCATACTCCACATTGTAACTAACCTTTAAGTAACTACCTTTTACTATCAAAGAATATCCACAATTATCTGAAATAGCTATTAAAATACTGCTCCCTTATCAAAGTACTTATCTCTGTGAGGTCAAATTTTCTTTCTATAACCAAAACCACATATCACAACTATCTGAATGTAAAAGCAGATACAAGAGTCCAGCTATCTATTGAGACAGATTTTTTTTTTAAATGTAAAACAATTACTCATAATTTTGGGGGAAGTATAGTTATTTTATAGTTATTTTAATTAATAATTATATTAACACACAATGGGTTTACTGTTGCTATTTTTTTAAATATATACATTTTATTGAAGTATAGTTGACTTACAATGTTTTACATGCACAGCAAGATTATACATGTTTATATAGTTATACACATATACATATATTATCTTTGAAATTATTTCCACTATAGGTTATTACAAGATGTTGACTAGTTCCCTGTGCTATATCCTGTTGCTACTTTTAACTCATATAATACCAGGTTGGCCAAAAGGTTTGTTTGGGAAACACTGAATGAATCTTTTCAGTTCTGTTCAGTTCAGTTGCTCAGTCATGTCTGGCTCTTTCCAACCCCATAGACTGCAGCACGCCAGGCCTCCATGTCCATCACCAACTCCTGGAGCTTGCTCAAACTCATGTCCATCGAGTTGGTAATGCCATCCAACCGTCTCATCCTCTGTTCTCCCCTTCTCCTCCTGCCTTCAGTCTTTCCCAGCATCAGGGTCTTTTCCAATGAGTCAGTTCTTCGCATTAGGTGGCCAAAGTGTTAGAGTTTCAACTTCAGCATCAGTCCTTCCAATGAATATTCAGGACTGATTTCCTTTAGGATTGACTGGTTTGATCTCCTTGCAATCCAAGGGACTCTTGAGAGTCTTCACCAACACCACAGTTCAAAAGCATCAATTCTTCAGTGCTCAGCTTTCTTTATGGTCTAGCTCTCACATCCATTCATGACTACTGGAAAAACCATAGCTTTGACTAGACGGACCTTTGTTGGCAAGGGAATGTTTCTGCTTTTTAATATGCTGTCTAGGTTGATCATAACTTTTCTTCCAAGGAGCAAGCGTCTTTTAATTTCATGGCTGCAGTCACCATCCACAGTGATTTTGGAGCCCTCCCAAATAGTCTCTGTTTCCATTGTTTTCCCATCTATTTGCTATGAAGTGATGGGACCAGATGCCATATCTTAGTTTTCTGAATGTTGAGTTTTAAGCCAACTTTTTCACTCTCCCCTTTCACTTTCATCAAGAGGCTCTTTAGTTCTTCGCTTTCTGCCATAGGGTGGGTCATCTGCATATCTGAGGTTATTGATATTTTTCCCAGCAATCTTGATTCCAGCTTGATGAATCTTTTGGCCAACCCAATAAATATTTAGTTTTCTCAGTTTTAATTTCTAATACAGTAAATACCAGTAGATATAACCTGTATTTCTTTTTTTTTGTAAAAAGCTCTCTGAGGACCTTAAAATTGTAGAATGTAAAGGAGTCCTGAGACCAGAAAGTTTAAAAATTATTGTTTTAGTTTCTGAAAGGAGACCCATGTGGACTGGGCCATACAGAAAAAATGGGAAGAATGATAAGATATGACACTGGAGAGCTATCCAGAGGTCAGATCTCAGAGAGCTCATCAGTGATAAAGAATCTGAATTAACTCAAAGTACAATTGAGGAATTTAAAACAGAATGATATGACCATATTTATGTTTTTTAAAAGGCAGCTATGTGTAATATGGGAGACAATGTTACTGAACTAGAGATAGGGGATCTGAAATGGAAGAAAGTAGATAAATCTGTGGTGTATTTAAAAGTTAAAGTATTTTAAACCTCAAAATGAAGTTCCAAACAATATAAAAATGCTTTCAGTTTTCATTTTAATGTAAAGAATTCAGTTGCTCTATGATCAAACTGGAGGTGGAGTGAAGAGAATGAACCTACCCAATATATTAGAAACATTACAAGTACACTAAATCCCCCCAATACAGTGATGTTTAAAGTTACTTTCAGTCAGTTTCAACTTGTTCTTAAAATGAAATACCATGAAATAGTAACTCAGAAATCATATCTTTGTGACTGACTCAGTCATTCAATAATGTGGTGGGCACCATCTTAGACGCAATGGATAGCAGAGTTGTCCAGAGAGACACCATTCCAGCTCTCATGAAACCTGTATTACAGAATGGTTACTGGTAATCTTTGAGGATTCATGGCAGAACAAAATTAAGTTGTTTCAAATGATTTACTCATTCAAATAAACATTTGTAGAGTATATACACTGTACCAGGATCTGGAGAAAAAAAATGATAAATAAGACATGGATTCTGCCCTTGAGGATTTTACATCTAACAGAATGAGATTAAAAATACATTTCCAATTATGATGTAAAGTGTTGTAAACACCTGTACAGAGGCATGTGTGATGTACCAATTCAAGAAGAAACAAAGGGAGTCAGAAAGAAGGGAATGCTGAATGGAGATCAGCTAATACACAGAGAAGGGAAAGGTCTGAGATATGAAAACCCCTAGCAGGTGAGATACAGAGGCAAGCAGGTCAGAAACGTTAATATTTAATGTGTGAGTTCCAAATTTCCAAAAATTGGCCCCTTAAAGGGGCCAATTCTGTAATCCACATATATAAGTCAATTTGATAACCACACTGAAAAGAATTATTTACTTCTGAATATGGTGTGGGAAGAACCACGGAGAGAAAAAACTACCAACCAATTTTCAGAAACCAAAATGGGTTCACAAAGGGACACTGTTACCCTCAAAAGTCAGCTTTCACAAGCATTTGATAGTTCAGATAATTTCACCTATAACAAAATCTTGACCTTCAAGGAGCTTACTTTACAGACGTAGAGAAATGTGGCAACCACTAGTTACAGCCCAATGTAACAAATCTTATAACAGCTTGAGTTTCAAGGTATTATGACTAAGGCTTGCTGGGTGAGGAAAGCCTTCAAAACAAATGGTGATGTAAGTGGTGTCTTGAAAGATGAGGGTGTTTGATCCTCTAGACAAAGGGGACAGAGAAGTTACTATACACAGAAGTCTATGCCGAAGTAGAGATGCCAAGAAAGAGCAGGCCTATTCAGAGAAAAGAAATTAGACCAGTTTTACTGAGGGACGTAGATAATAAGGGGTGAGGAGAGATAAGGACAAACAGACTGGGCACTGATCAATGTGCCAGCGTATGAATTTTAGCCAGTAAGTGATAATGTGCCTGCTAAGTCACTTCAGGCATGTCCAACTCTGTGCAACCCTATGGACAGTAGCCTGCCAGGCTCCTCTGTCCATGGGATTCTCCAGGAAAGAATACTGGAATGGGTTGCCATTTCCTACTCCAGGGGGTCCTCCCAACCCAGGGATCAAACTCACGTCTCTTATGTCTCCTGCATTTATAGGTGGGTTCTTTACCACTAGTACTGCGTGGGAAACAGTGATAAGGAGGTATCCAAAGAGAGTGACAGAGTCAGAGATGTCTTTTTTGATATGAACCTTAATATGAATCACTTTAGAATGAATTCTGGCAATGAAAGGATGATTTGGAGGGGTTAAGAAGTAATTAGGAAACCACTTTGCTGTGTTGTGCTTAGTCATTCATTTGTGTCCGACTTTTAGTGACCCCATGCACTGTAGCCCACCAGGCTCCTCTGTCCATGGGATTCTCCAGGCAAGAATCTTGGAGTGGGTTGCCATGCCCTCCTCCAGGGCATCTTCCCAACCCAGGGATCGAACCCAGGTCTTCCGCATTGCAGGCGGATTCTTTACTGCCAGAGCCACCAGGGAAGCCCAGGAAACTATGTTAGGAATATGCAAAAAAGGATGAAGATCTTAACAACGCAGACTCCTAAATGCAACCCATTCTCTTCTCTGCCAGTCTTGTTCCATCTTCTGGATTCCTTACTTCAGTGAGTGGTATCAGTCTCCTATGGGTGTCATAACAAATTACCACAAACTAGGTGGCTTCAAAGAACAAAGTTTCATTTTCTCACAGCTCAGGATGCAGGACCCTGGAATCCAGGTAGTGGGAGGGCTCATGACTTCTGGAGACCCTGAAAGAGAAACTATCCCATGCCGGTCTCCTAATGCCATGGCTGTTTGACTGGTATGCCTGTCCCTCTTTAATCTCTGACTCCATCCTCACATAGCCTTCTTCTCTGAGTCTCTGTGCATCCTCTGAGGATACTCGGTCACAATCTGCTATGACCTTATCTCCATCCTTATATTAATTAAATTTCCAAAGACCCTATTTCCAAATAAGGTCACATTCTGAGGTTCTGTGTGTAGACATGAATTTGGGGGGAAGCACCATTCAAGCAACTGCAGGTATCAACCAATACATTTCCCAAACAGAAATGGGATGCCACCCATAACCCTTCCTCTTCCTTTACATCTACATGATTATCAAATACAGGTTATACTCCTTTAAAGATTATCTCCTTTTCTTCATCCCCAATACCATTTTCATTTCAGTAACACTCTTGTGTGTATAGCAAACTTCCTACTACGGCAGTGGATGAATGCAATTATTACTCATTACTACGTAAGTTGGAGAAGACTCTTGAGAGTCCCTTGGACTGCAAGGAGATCCAACCAGTCCATTCTGAAGGAGATCAGCCCTGGGATTGCTTTGGAAGGAATGATGCTAAGGCTGAAACTCCAGTACTTTGGCCACGTCATGCGAAGAGTTGACTCATTGGAAAAGACTCTGATGCTGGGAGGGATTGGGGGCAGGAGGAGAAGGGGACGACAGAGGATGAGATGGCTGGATGGCATCACGGACTCGATGGACGTGAGTCTGAGTGAACTCCGGGAGTTGGTGATGGACAGGGAGGCCTGGCGTGCTGTGATTCATGGGGTTGCAAAGAGTCGGACACTACTGAGCGACTGAACTGAACTGAACTGTTTGTATAACTGGAGAAAGTCATACAACAGGGCAGACTGGTTGTGCCGTGAATTTATGGTAACTCTAAATTACCTCAGCACTGCCTGGCAGTCCTTCTATTTGACTGGCCAACTTGCTATTGCACTCTTTCATTACTATTTCAGATTTTGCTCACTGTCCTTGAGCTTTTACTTTCAACCACTTCCAGTTGTTGTCCCAGGCTGCTATTCTATACAGAATAAAGACACCATCACACAAAACACTCCCTCTCATTTCTGTGCTCGTGATCTCTCCCTTCCCTTTAAGTGTAACAGCTGTCTTTTCAATATGACATCAGTCTCTCGACCTGTGTTCTGACCCTCATCTTCATTCAGAAAGCTGACTGCTACTGACAATCCCCCTCTTTTCCCTAGAATATTCAGATTTTCCCTCAACTAGATGCTGCTCACTAGCTTCCAAACATGTTTAACTTTATTTTTCCATTAAAAAAAAGTGAAAACAGTACGTCCCCTGAACTCCCCCTCCTGGCTATCCAGCCACACTCAACTGCTTCTGGTTGCTTTTCTCTCTACCTCCTTTCCCAACCAGAGATAAATGTGTGTTTGCAGAGATTGGTTTTTCGTATTCTGTAGTCCTGGGCCCCTTACTTAATCCCTGTAAAATGGGAATAGTAAACCCACCCCACATGACTTGCGAGAAATAGGTAAATCAATACACCCAGAAGACATAGGACAGAGCTGGGCCCATAGTAACTGACCAGCAGGTAGCAATATAGTCATCGCTGATAATATCTCATGTCCTTCCATTTATCCAGCCAACTGACACGGTGGAATCATCCTGAATTCCCTCATCCCTCTGTTCCAACCCACCCCTAGGCTCTGTTTATTTTCACTTCTCAAATCTCTCTTGTTCTAAACACTTTCCTCTGTCTCTGCTATCCTACTCCCACCATCTCACATGGATCAGAATTAAGAGCCCCCAATGGTTTTCTGCATTTATTCATTTTATTTCCACAAACTCTCTCCTTATCACAGCCAGAGTGAACTATTCTAATTTCCTATGAGATTACCACCTAATTTAAAATATTTCCTATTTTTATGATAAAGTCCCCAAATCTACTACACGGTCTAGAAAATCATAAAGATGTAGTCCCTAGGTACTTGTTCAAACTTCTTTTGCTCTCTGTTTATAACACATTATCAACTCTCAGTTCTTCAAATGGATTAGCACTAACCTATCACCGGTGCATTCCATTTCCTGTTCTCTCCACTGGAATGTTGAATGATACTCCTATTTCTCTTGGCCTAATTAATTCTTACTCATCCTTTATGTTTTAACCAAATGGTCACTTCCTCAAAAGAAGCCTTCCTTGATCTCCCAGAACAGGTTGTCATTACTCTATGTTCCTCAAAGTTGGAATTTCACATTTATATGATAATTATTTCAACAAATTCCCCCAAGAGAATCCAAGTTTCCTAACAGTGATGACTATATCTGTTTTTGCTCTCCATTGTATACCAAGTGCCCAACACAGCACATGGCACATAGCACTCAATAAATATATATTGGATCAATATTAAAATTCAAGTTCAATGCTGCAAACAGTCCCACTGCTTGTTTAAAAACAAAATACTTCTGCACTAGTCTAGAATGCTGCCCAGTTTATCCAAGTATGGAATATGGTACTAGAGACTAAATATGAATGGCCTTGGGCAAAGGGAAATCAATGTAGTAATTACTGAAAAGAGCAAGGATGGGGAATTCCCTGGTGGTCCAGTGGTTAGGATTTGGTGTTCTCACTGCCAGGGGCCTGGGTTTGATCCCTGGTCAGGGAACTAATATCCCTTGTAGACAAAACAAACAAAAAAAAGAGCAAGGATGGACAAGTGAGAATGGGAGCAAGATTTTTTGGTGGGGGGGGGGAAGTTGGTTACTATTCTTGAAACCTATTTTATGGCACTACAATTGTTCATGAGCAGTTAACAGCCAATGGTAAATAAACTACAAAACTGATGCATTTAAAAACAAAAGAACAAAAAAGGAATAGCTTTAAAGCAGTAAAAGGACAGTATATCAGTTCATTTTCAGTGAAGCTCTAGATGGCTCTGAATAGTAAATCACTTTAAAAATGATACTGACTCAGCAACTGCTGAGGGAGAGGAGGATGTGAGAGAAGATGTGCTGTGCAACCTCTGATTTTTTTCTATAGAACTGTTTTCCTAACTACTGCTGCTGCCGCTGCTGCTAAGTCACTTCAGTCGTGTCCGACTCTGTGCAACCTCAAGAGAAGCCCCCCAGGCTCCTCTGTCCCTGGGATTCTCCAGGCAAGAACACTGGAGTGGGTTGCCATTTCCTTCTCCAATGCATGAAAGTGAAAAGTGAAAGTGAAGTCGCTCAGTCGTGTCCAACTCTTAGCAACCCCATGTAGCCTATGAGGCTCCTTCGTCCATGGGATTTCCCAGGGAAGAGTACTGGAGTGGGGTGCCATAGCCTTCTCTGTTTCCTAACTACTATATTAATATTAAATTAACTACCTAAAGACAATAACTTAGCAGAAGAAGGGCAATCTGGAAGGATGCTCAATTTAAATCTAAGTTACTCTTGGAGGTATCTGTTTCTTGACTATAACAATATTTTATTATGGTAATATGCTTTAAGTATATTAAAGCACCGAAATTTGGTGCACATCTGGTGCACTACATCAGACCATAAGTGACCTCAAATATTATGTCTTAATGTCCATATCCTTAAAGCAACAAAATGAATTTAATTCACTTAATAAAAAATAAAACAGGGCAAGAAAGTATGAAATCTTCGCTAAAATTTCAAGATCTCAAAAGATTGCTACAGGTACACAGGGCCACCTCTGAAATTCTACAGATGATACAATGGCAGATCCACTTTGAAAGGCACTACTGACAATGCCTCTCTCTCCTCAGCAATACACAACAGATTCCATGAAAACTGCAGAAACTGTTAAATAGAGAAACAATAACCTTACAGAGAAGTCGACTGTAACTGAAAAAACACAGAAACCACCCCTATTTTCTAAAATCTTCAAATCAAAAGCTTCAAGGATGTTAAAAAAAAAACGTGCCCACATTGTGATGGGCTAGCATTTCTTGTTTTGAGAAATAAAGCCACCTTCTAAGCCAGGACATGGAATCAGAATACATAATTAAGATTTCTCAAAAAGAAAATGCATAATATAACTCTAAATACTCATTTAAAATATTTAAAGATGAAAAAACTGAGCATCACCTGCTCACAGAACAATCATTTCTCCAAAATTAGATTTTTAAAATTTGACATCAAAACATCAAAGTTTCCGTCTCTTAAAAAATGAATTAGATTTTGTTTCATTTTTTAAAAATCTGTTTATCCTCAGTGTGTGTGTGTGTATACTCAGTTGTGTCCAGCTTTTTGCGACCCTATGGACTGTTGCCTGCCAGGCTCTTCTGTCCTCAGTAAAAACTCTCAGTTGTATAGGATGAATAGCAAAAGCTACTAAAGACCATCAAATGCAATGTCACTACCTGAATAAATAACCATCTTCTAGAAACTACAGCTGAATCAAGAAATCAAGAGACATTTTCACAGATGTAGATTAATAAATGATTAGCTTTATGTCCACACTTCCAACCTTTTCAAAAAGGATAAAAGAAATTAACAGTTCTTTCAGTGAAGAAGAATCACAAAATCTCCCATATACAATTCTATGCTCATCAAAGATAAATTATACTACCTTTTTCATGACGGACAGGAAAAAGAAAGAATGCTAACTAACTACTAAGCAAGCAGAGAATGCATTTCTGATATTCATATTGATTTGGATCCAGTGGGCAATCTCAATCATCACAACTGATAGTAATGATTTCTTAGGAAATCTAATGTCAAAGAGCTTTGCATATCATTTATTATCCTATTTTTATCCACTTTAAAATGAAAGACCCATTCTCTTATTTACATTATATAATTAAAAATGCTCTTTATATAATAATGTTAATCTATCATGATTTCTAAATATTGTAAAAATGTGCTAATTTAATTTTCTGCAAAACATGGTAGGTTTTTTGGGAACTACTACTACTGCACTCACACCCACAACCAAGATGAGAGACTTAAGCAAATGATCACTCTTCACACACTTTCAAAAACAAATCCAGATTTGGGGAAATGTAGTAAAGTACAGACACAACCTCAATATTAGAAGTCATCTGAATAACCGTAGGGAGCTGTGGAGGTATGTGACTGTAATTTAAGAACTGTAAACTGAGATAGACATTGATCCTATCTTGTTTATCCCATTTTCCTAAAAACTTTGATCAAATTCCCCTAAATAGTTTATGCAGGCAAGGAATAGCGCTATCTGTGTGCAACAATGAAAATTGACATGAAATAGTCCAAAATAATCAGGACTGGCGATATACAAACCTGCAATATGAAACTAGGTCTAAAAAACTCAAATGTTAAAAGGTGAACTAAAATATTCTTATGACGGAGCATCTTTGAGCTTCTGTGAAGTCTTAGGCTTCTTAACGAAAAGGCACAAGTAGACAGGTGTAATTAGTTCCTGTTTCCTCCTCATAGAGATACCAGGAAGGTGGTTTTCGGGACCCCAGGAGACCTACATGTCAACCTACACAGCTCTTCCTGCTCTCACTTCACCTTACTCTTTTCCTTCACACACACGCACTCCCGCCACATAGGAAGCCCAGGTACCCGAGTTGGCAGTTTTCACCGGTGCGTTAAATGAAGTCTGAGGGCTGGAGCTGAATGCCACCCCCTCCAGGGCTCAAGGCTCACCTCTAGCTTGTGGTTGATTTGGGACACAGTCTGGGCTTTGTGGCAAAGCTGCGCAAAGCAGGAGCTCAGGCTGGTCATCTTCTGTCTCCCCTCATAAGTGATGTCCGCCTGGTCCGGATCAATCTCACCCAGGAGCAGATCCACATCCACGAAGGCCTTGTCGAACTCCTTCTCCAGCACCTCCAGCCACCGGAACATAGATACTCCGCCAGGGGAGACCCCCACGGCGCAAGAGGCTCCCCCTGAGCCCCCTCCGGCCCCTGCCGGGCATGGACCGCCCGCCGACATGGCGCCGTCTAGGGCCTCCCACGACTGCTGCTGACCCCGTCGTCCACCCCGCGAGAGGAACTGCTGGGACTGCAGGAAGCCCCGCGCACGCACGCTCCGTCTGTCCCCTCTCTTCCCCTCGCGTGGCTAACGCCGGCAACGAAGCCCCGGAGGGGCAAGAGCAGCAGAGCAGAAGCGGCAGCGGTGGCACACGGAAGACGCGGGCCGTCCCACTCGCGGCCCGCCCCCGCCGCGCATGCGTAGAAAAGACCTATGCAGACGCAGCCCTGAGGGACGAAATGGGCGGAGCTAAGGTGCGACCTTGGCCTATGAAAAGCCTCCGTTTGGGACCGGCCTGTCAACGGCCATATTGAGAACTGGCAAACTCCAGCTTGAATCCCCGAGACACGGAGACGCATGGTGTGGGCTTCCAAGTTGGAAAGGCCCGGAGAAGAGAAGGGTGTCCACGTCGCAGAGAGGAACAGCTTCCACCCCTTTGACTTCATAGTGGGCAGGAACCGTTCTAAAGTAGTCCGACAAAGTTGCCGCGGTAACATTCTGTGACAGGGAAGGGTGAGAAAGGGCCGTGTGAGCATGCGCAGTGGCCACGTTTTCCCTTTTCCAGTCCAGTTCCTGTTACGGGTGATGTGGGTGGGGTGGGTGGACACACTTGCTCTTCTCGGTAAACCGGGCCTTAAATTCTGGATGGAAACTGCCTAGAACTGCAAAGTTGAAGGACAGCGGTTCACCAGGTGTTGCTTAATTAAGAGGAGTCCTTTCCTCTTGTGATTAAAAGTCAGGCAGCCTTGGGTTCAAGTTTTAAGTCCTATCCCCTATTAGCTGTGCCATCTTAGTTGTATTTTTTAATCTCAAAGCCTCAGTTTCCAAATTTTATTTCGCTCAGTAGTAGGTAAAATGCTTAGCTTCAGTGCTTGGCACTTGATATTCCTTATTATCACACCACAGGTTATACATTTCCAAAGCAACTACCTAAAAAGATGTTCTTATTAAAAAAAAAAAAATCGGATAGTGTTCCTACACGTGACAGTTCAGTGAAACAAAATTATGAAGATTTACATATTCATAGGCAGATTGAATGCAGAGCCCTGTTGAGGCATCAGGGACACAAAAATGAATGAGATGTGACCCTCCCATTAGCAGAGCACATAGCTACAACTTTAATGTGAATTTGGGGAGTGTTGAGCAGCTGTTCTTTACCATTCCATTTACTCACTCTCAATCCCCTTCCAACCCAGTCTTGAAAAGGAAGGAGAAAGTAGTCTGATATGGTAGGCTGGTGAGAACTGTCTCTCATAAAAGATATTGCCTAAGGGAATATTTCACTGGTTAACTATAGACTCTCCAAGTTAATCTCCATCAAAGTCTGCACTGTGGGTCCCTCACTAATGCCAGTGAGGAATAAAAAATCATAGCGTTAGTTTGCCCTCTGGGTCAGGGCAGACTGTTCAACATATCAGTCAATAAAGTTTTTTGGCTTCAACAAACTTGGCTAAGCAAAACTACTCAGATCCTTTCCTTTAGCTTAACTAGGCACATTCACACAGGTTTTACCCAGAAATAATATAAAACTAAGATTTGCATTTCCCAACCCCCAATCTCTGCTCTCAAATTAACTTAATTTTTCTCTGCAAAATTTGCAAGAACATCATTACTAAGCCACCAAGTTTCCAGCCACTTTCCCTATTCATAGTCCAGTTACCAATCCCATTTCCAGGAATTTAAAGTATAAAAATAATGTTAAGTTGGGGTTGAGGGCCCACGTACACATGAAACCAAAATAATAGCTTTTAGTTATTGAATACATACTGTGTGTTAAGCATTTTGTTATTTGCTTTGCTTCTTTGACTCTCACAAAATTCTATGAGTTAGCTGCTCTCAGTTTTTTATAAATGAGTCACAGAGAATTTAAGTATCTTGGTATGTACCTAAAAATCCACTGAGGTGAGATTTCAATCTAGATGTCTTTTTCTCCAAAGTCTTAGCTGTTAATCATGGGGTATAGAAGGATGCAGAAATCCATCTCTTCATGTATAAGTTAATAAGTTGGCAAATCAATCCCAAAGCTTTTTCTGTTTTAAAAAATTCCTTCCCAGTTACAAGCCATACACAAACAGATTAATATATAAGAACTATTCTCCAAAATTAAGTGTAATACTCATTTTCTATTGCTTTTTGCTGTTGTTGTTGTTCAGTCACTAAGTCATGTCTGACTCTTTTATGACCCATGGACTGTAGCCCATCAGGCTCCTCTGTCCCTGGGATTTCCCAGGCAAGAATATGGAGTAGGTTGCCATTTCCTTCTCCAGGGGAGCTTCCTGACCCAGGAATTGAACCTGTGTCTCCTGCATTGTCAGGCAGATTCTTTACCACTGCATCACCTGGGAAGCCCATTCTATTGCTTACCACTTTCTTTAGTTTATATAAACTACACCTGAAAATAAATATTGTATGGGTACAACCAAAATGAATTTTAAGTATTTATATATATCCAGTGCTCTGATCCTTGGTGAATAACTCCATTTTCAGGACTGAAGAACCCGACTCCACTTCTGTGTACAATTTTTACAACCACTCCAACAAGTCACACCGTTGTAACTCAGAACACTGTCATCTCATATTGTCCCTTCTCATTCCGATGCTATGTAGCAGCTTCCTCATCCCTATGTGCTGCTCCTTGGTGCTACGTGACTGTTTCAAATGCTCATGAGTACCCTTTTGGTAGACGTTATCTTTTGCCCACCTTGATTGAGGTTCTGCACTTTGGCAAGTCAAGCCTACCACGGATTCGAAAGGCCTGGTTTGATGTTCTAGTGCTGCCATCTGTTGTCAGTGTGTCCTATCTACATGTGTTGCTTTGTGTTGGTCTTTGGAATTGTTTGTGACATTGTACAGGAGACAGGGATGAAGACCATCCCCATGGAAAAGAAATGCAAAAAAGCAAAATGGCTGTCTGGGGAGGCCTTACAAATAGCAGTGAAAAGGAGAGAGGCAAAAAGCAAAGGAGAAAAGGAAAGATATAAGCATCTGAATGCAGAGTTCCAAAGAATAGCAAGAAGAGATAAGAAAGCCTTCTTCAGCGATCAATGCAAAGAAATAGAGGAAAACAACAGAATGGGAGGGAAAGACTAGAGATCTCTTCAAGAAAATTAGAGATACCAAGGGAACATTTCATGCAAAGATGGGCTCAATAAAGGACAGAAATGGTAGGGTCCTAACAGAAGCAGAAGATATTAAGAAGAGATGGCAAGAATACATGGAAGAACTGTACAAAAAAGATATTCACGACCCAGATAATCAAGATTATGTGATCACTAATCTAGAGCCAGACATCTTGGAATGTGAAGTCAAGTGGGCCTTAGAAAGCATCACTACAAACAAAGCTAGTGGAGGTGATGGAATTCCAGTGGAGCTGTTTCAAATCCTGAAAGATGATGGTGTGAAAGTGCTGCACTCAATATGCCAGCAAGTTTGGAAAACTCAGCAGTGGCCACAGGACTGGAAAAGGTCAGTTTTCATTCCAAGTCCAAAGAAAGGCAATGCCAAAGAATGCTCAAACTACCGCACAATTGCACTCATCTCACATGCTAGTAAAGTAATGCTCAAAATTCTCCAAGCCAGGCTTCAGCAATACATGAACCGTGAACTCCCTGATGTTCAAGCTGGTTTTAGAAAAGGCAGAGGAACCAGAGATCAAATTGCCAACATCCACTGGATCATGGAAAAAGCAAGAGAGTTCCATAAAAACATCTATTTCTGCTTTATTGACTATGCCAAAGCCTTTGACTGTGTGGATCACAATAAACTGTGGAAAATTCTGAGAGAGATGGGAATCCCAGACCACCTGACCTGCCTCTTGAGAAATCTGTATGCAGGTCAGGAAGCAACAGTTAGAACTGGATATGGAACAACGGACTGGTTCCAAATAGGAAAAGGAGTATGTCAAGGCTGTATATTGTCACCCTGCTTATTTAACTTCTATGCAGAGTACATCATGAGAAACGCTGGGCTGGAAGAAACACAAGCTGGAATCAAGATTGCCGGGAGAAATATCAATAACCTCAGATATGCAGATGACACCACCCTTATGGCAGAAAGTGAAGAGGAGCTAAAAAGCCTCTCTTTGAAAGTGAAAGAGGAGAGTGAAAAAGTTGGCTTAAAGCTCAACATTCAGAAAACGAAGATCTTGGCATCCAGTCCCATCACTTCATGGGAAATAGATGGGGAAACAGTGGAAACAGTGTCAGACTTTATTTTTTTGGGCTCCAAAATCACTGCAGATGGTGACTGCAGCCATGAAATTAAAAGACGCTTACTCCTTGGAAGAAAGGTTATGACCAACCTAGATAGTATATTCAAGAGCAGAGACATTACTTTGCCGACTAAGGTCTGTCTAGTCAAGGCTATGGTTTTTCCTGTGGTCATGTATGGATGTGAGAGTTAGACTGTGAAGAAGGCTGAGCGCCAAAGAATTGATGCCTTTGAACTGTGGTGTTGGAAAAGACTCTTGAGAGTCCCTTGGACTGCAAGGAGATCCAACCAGTCCATTCTGAAGGAGATCAGCCCTGGGATTGCTTTGGAAGGAATGATGCTAAAGCTGAAACTCCAGTACTTTGGACACCTCATGCGAAGAGTTGACTCATTGGAAAAGATTCTGATGCTGGGAGAGATTGGTGGCAGGAGGAGAAAGGGACGACCAAGGATGAGATGGCTGGATGGCATCACTGACTCGATGGACGTGAGTCTGAGTGAACTCCGGGAGTTGGTGTTAGACAGGGAGGCCTGGCGTGCTGCGATTCATGGGGTCGCAAAGAGTCGGACAACACTGAGTGACTGAACTGAACTGAACTGAACTGAACTGCACTCAATATTTGTGGGACTTAATTTCCTGGGGTAGTAAAATCTTCATACTTCTATTTGCAATTTCATTGGCAGAAAATTCTAAAAACTGTTTCATGAATCATGTTTATGTGATAAAAAAATTTATTATATAACTTAAATGTGACAGTCTTGTTTTAAGAACTTATCCCTACAGAGTTTTACCATAAGGTATTACTAAGAATACAGTGGGGGACTGAGGAAACTGGGAAAAAAGGGAAGATGTTAAAGATTTCTTTGGTGGGTAGTGGTAATTAGCTGTGAGGTTAGTATAGATTTCAACAGGCAGATTCTTTAGCATTTGAGCCACCAGGGAAGCCCAAACGTTAATTAGCACATCATTAATTGCAAAGGCACTGTAGTTGAGTGGACTTGGGAACCTACCTTGAACTGTAGAGGGAGACTACCATTTATTGAATGCTACTGTGTGCCAGGCCCTGTACTAAGCTTCACATGTTTCATTTATTCTCCAGGAATCCTACCAGGAAAAGTAAAAGGTATTAAGTACCATTGGTCACTGGAAACAGTTGTATAATGAAGAAGGGGGAAAATCCACTAGCATTTTACTTGAGCAGTGGGAGGAAAGTACATCCATACTTATATGTATTATTTATTCATATTTGCTAATAATCTGAAACTCTTTGATACACATGCTGAAGAAGTTTGGGCATTCCAAAGTGACTTATTAACCTCATCCTCCTGGTTATTTCTGTTTCATATACAAATGGAACAACTGTTTGCCCTCTTGTTTTTAAAACTTGAGAATTTTGGTGCAGTGATGTAGGATTAGCTCAGAAACCTCTTCCAAGAAGAACCTTCTTTTTTTTCTCATGTGGGTCTGTGGACATGTTCCCTGTCTGCTGCTGCTGCTGCTAAGTCGCTTCAGTTGTTTCCGACTCTGTGCGACCCCACAGACGGCAGCCCACCAGGCTCCCCCGTCCCTGGGATTCTCCAGGCAAGAACACTGGAATGGGTTGCCATTTCCTTCTCCAGTGCATAAAAGTGAAAAGTGAAAGGGAAGTCGCCCAGTCACGTCCGACTCTTAGCGACCCCATGGACTGCAGCCTACCAAGCTCCTCCATCCATGGGATTTCCTAGGCAAGAGCACTGGAGTGGGGTGCCATTGCCTTCTCCAGTTCCCTGTCTAGTATTCTGCAAATACCTGTTACAGCATTTACCATACATTTTTTTAGCAACAATAATGGTATCTTGCTTATTTTTGAATCCCAGATCCTAACACAGGGCCTTGAATCTAGTAGGAATGCTGAAAATATGTGTGGTCAGTTTAAAAATTGAGACATTACAATAGTCTACTTAGAAAATTCTAAAGACAGTCACTTATTAAGATATACCTTTGACACATGCTAGAGAGTAAAACTAAATATATTTTCATATTAGCTCAACAGTTAGGAATATCTATAAAATATATGTTCCTTTAAAATCCAAGGAATATTTTTCCCAACCTAAAGAGAAAAGTTCATTTAACAGTTTATTAGTGATTTCACTAATAAACCCAGCATAATTCAGGCTTCAATAATTATTTTACTTACTCTCTACCTTAAATTTTTAAGATACTAATTTTGCATTGTGTACCCAAATCTAAAACAAAACATAGCAAAAAGTAATTTTAAAAATTCCTATTATTTTTAATGTTGTCATACTACCCAAAACAACCTAAAGATTTAACGTGATCCCTATGAAATTACCCATGACATTTTTCACATAACTAGAACAAATAATTTGATAATTTATATGGAACCATGAAAGACCCATTATTGCCAAAGCAATCCTGAGGAAAAAGAACAAAGCAGGAGGCACAGTCCTCCCAGATGTCAGACAATACTACAAAGCTACAGTAATCAAAACAGCATGGTATCTGCACAAGCAGAAATATGGATCAATGGAACAGAATAGAGAACCCAAAAATAAACCCACATACCTATGGTAAATTAATCTTCAACAAAGGAAGAAAGAATACACAAGGGGGAAAAGACAGTCTCTTTAGCAAGCAGTGTTGGGAAAGTTGCACAGCCAGATGCAAATCAATGAAACTAGAACATACCCTCACACCCCACACAAAAATAAACTGAAAATGGCTTAAATACATAAATATAAGACATGACCCCATAAAACTCCTAGAATAGAACATAAGCAAAACATTCTCTGATGTAAATTTTAGCAATGTTTTCTTAGGTCAGTCTCCTAAGGCAATAGAAATAAAAGAAAATGTAAAAAAAAAAAAATAAGTGGGACTGAATCAAACTTAGAAGCTTTTGCACAGCAAAAGAAACGATTAAGTGAAACAAAAAAACAACTGACAAATGGAGAAACTACTTGCAAATGATGCAAATGACAAGGGATTAATTTTCAAAATTCACAAATAGCTCATACAATTATTCAATAACAAAAAACAGTTCAATTTAAAAAATGACTCAGTTCAGTTCAGTCGCTCAGTCGTGTCTGACACTTTGCGACCCCATGGACTGCAGCACACCAGGCTTCCCTGTCCATCACCACCTCCTGAAGCTTGCTCAAACTCATGTCCACCAAGTTGGTGATGCCATCCAACCTAAACAGAAGCCATCTATTTAGACTGGAAGATCTAAATAGACATTTCTCCAAAGAAGACATACAGATACCAATAGGCACATGAAAAGATGCTCATCATTGCTAATTAATAGAGTAATGTAAATCAAAGCTACAGTCAGGTACCACCTCACGTGAATCAGAATGGCCATCATTAAAAAGTCTATAATAATAAATGATGAAGAGGGTGTGGAGAAAAGGGACCCACGTACACTGTTGGTGGAAATGTAAATTGGGACAGCCATTATGCAAAACAGTATGGAGGTTTCTTAAAAAACTAAAAATAGAGTTGCCATATGACCAGCAATCCCACTCCTGTGCATATAGCCAGACAAAACTATTATTTGAAAACAATTACATGTACCCTTATTTTCATAGCAGCACTATTTATAATACAATAGCCAAGGCATGGAAATAACCTAAATGTCCATCTACAGATAAGTGAATAAAGAAGATGTGATACATATATCAAATACACACACATACACACACACATGGCTTCCTAGGTGGCACTAGTGGTAAAGAACCTGCCTGCCAATGCCAGAGCAGGAGACGTAAAAGACACAGGTTCAGTCCCTGGGTTGGGAAGATCCCCTGGAGAAGGAAATGGCAACCCACTCCAGTATTCTTGCCTGGAAGATCCTATAGACAGAGAAGCCTGGTGGGCTACAGTCCATAGCGTTGCAAAGAGTCAGACATGAATGAAGAGACTCAGCACACATACATGTACACATACATACGATGGCATACTACTTCTCCATAAAAAGAATGAAGTAGTGCCACTTATAGAAACATGGATGGACCTAGAGATTATCACATTAGGGAAGTAAGTCAGAGAAAGATAAATATCATATATAACTTACGTGCGGAATCTAAAAATAAATGATACCAATGAACATACCTAGCAAAGAAAAGCGGGCCTACAGACACAGAGGGCAGACTTGTAGTTGCCAAGGGCGAAGGGAAATGGAGGAGGGAAGGACTGGGAGTTTGGGATTCGCAGATGCAAACTATTATTCATAGGATGAATAAATAACAAGCTCTTACTGTAGGGCACAGGGAATTGTGTTTAATATCCTATGCTAAGCCATAATGGAAAAGGATATGTAAAAAGAATATATGTAGGTATAACTGAATCACTTTGTTGAACAGCAGAAATAAACATTGTAAATAAACTATATTTCAATAAAGTTTACAGAAATCCATATTACTATATTTCTATTCCCTTACATGCTCAAAGACTCGCTATAATTGCTTTCCCACTGTTACCCGATCTACATTCTTCATTTACCCTCTCCCACAGCTCCAGGTTTGGGTGAGCACTGTCTAAAACCACCATTTATCAACAATGTTATCCGAGTTTACTAATCACTGATTCTTCCTCATTCATCCACTGGCAAGTTACTGTTTACTCAGATGGTCAGACTTTACAGATCAGACAGACTACCCCCTCATCATTTGTATTTCTTTTGGATTCATTCTAAAAGGGACCCAAAACAATTGGATTCTGAACACCATTTAATGTTAATTATCTTTTTCATAATGTATATTTAAAAGTACAAACTTTTTTTAATAATCTCATTAGAATTTTTATAGCTTTCTAAACGAACAAGTCAAAAAGGTATAGTAAACAATTATGCAAAAATCCATGTCACAACCATTGTTAAAAGTATAATTTGTTTGACCCTCAGGTGGTTGAAACACACTCAAAACTCTTTTGACTTTTGTGGTCATGATGAGCAAGAGTGAGGGTGAAAAGACTTCTAGTGTGGACATTTGTCACTAAAAAATGGGGGGGCTGTCCATGTTTGAACACCAGGACTTCCCTGGTGGCTCAGGTGGTAAAGAATATGCTTACAATGCAGATCAAACCCAGGTTTGATGCCTGGGTTGGGAAGATCCCCTGGAGAAGGGAATGGCAACCCACTCCAGTATTCTTGCCCGGAGAATTCTATGGATGGAGGAGCCTGGTGGGCTACAATCCATGCGGTTACGAAGAGTCAGACCCGACTGAGTGACTAGCACTTTCCTTTGGTTAGAGAATTGTCTCCTTATGTGACTAGAATACTGGAAACTTAGTCCTCCTTCCATAATGAACTGAAAACATCAGATAACACTTTCCCAGCTCTATGACAGCTAGAACACAGACAGGCATATGACCCAGGTTCACCTAACCAAACAATCATCCACCTGAAATTTGTAACATGCAGATTGTGAGGCAGGGATTGAGAGAATTCTGGCTGATAGGGAGGATAAGGTGAGGGCAGCAGCATCCTCTTGCAGTAGCCACGGTGTCAGCAACATATCCAAGTTCCAGCTCAGTGTGGAAGAAGGGCATCTATGTTGTGTGGACCCCACACTGCAGTGTGTGATTCTGGCTGAATACATGCGAGTGCACGCAAGTCGTTTCAGTTGTATCTGACTTTTGCGACCCAGTGCCATGCCCTCTCCCAAGGGATCTTCCTGACCCAGGGATCCAGGGATCAAACTTGGGTCTCTTGCATCTTCTGCTTCGGCAGGCGGGTTCTTTCCCACTAGTGCTACCTGGGAAGCCCTCTGGGTATCTAGCCTTCCTTTATTCTTGTCCACTTTAAAATCTGGTTCTCCAGGTTTTCCTACAATTCTCTGTGCTACACAACTTCCTTTCAATAATTCCCTTTCTTCTTAAATTGGTCAGAATTTGTTTCCACTGCTTGCAACTAATAACCTAGAGAGATATAACTATTTCTTTTCTTTGGCCACATGCAGCTTTTGGAATTTTAGTTCCCCAACCAATGGTGGAACCCGTGCCCCCTGCAGGAGAATCACAGAGTTCTAACCACTGGACTGCCAAGGAAGTCCCACAACTGTCATTTATTGAGACCTTCTTTTTGCCATTTCAAAGCCTAGGCAGACAAAAAAAAAAAGGGCGGGGGGAAGGTTTGTTTTGGAGATAGGACTAAAGTTTCTTTTTTCCTCCTCCTTGCTTCTTTTTCCAAATTTTCTTTTACTGAGCATTGCTTTGCTATTTGAAAATTCTAAAAATTAAAAAAAAATTCTATTCTATTCTAAAAATCCTATTACTGGACAAAAGAAATAAATAATAAAGCTTCTTGAAAATCAGAATATTGACAGAAATCTCTTATCACTTCCTGTCTCTGATAGTAAAAGAAAACAGAGGACAAACAGTTAGAAAAGAGGAGTAGAAAAAGTCTTTTGGGAAAAGCACACAAAATCCTTACTCTAGAAATAGAATGAATTGATTATTAGAGCCAAGAAACTTTTGCCTTCGAAATGACAATTGTAGCAAAGTAAGGTTGAAGAGGAGATCAGAGAAGATTTTCAATATCAGAAAGGGTTTCTAAGAGCAATCTGCTAAAGCCACATGGGGCAATTTAGGTCTTCCATTTTGGGGAAACGAGTTTCTCTATATAATCTTTTGCTTAAAATGCTTTCAAATTCCTTCAGCAGGGATGAACACAGCAAGAAAAGAAGTCACAACTATGGGGCCCCCAGGACATAGGAAGCTTTCCCTCACTGGTAGGAATTCACAACCAAGTTCCTCTGAAGAAACTAAATAACTTTTCTTCCATTATTATAAAAAAACAAAAATAATAGACCTAGTGTGATGTTTTATTTTCATCTGAGTCTGTAACATTTTTGAACAACAAAAATATTTTCTATATGTGATATGAGGGTGATCAAGTGACAGATGAATCAAACAAGTTACCTGTAGCTCTAAACGTCTTTCCATTGTATCCCCCTGTTGTTTCACTAGCAATAAAATACTGAAACAACAATAATAAATAGAAAACCTGTCTATTTTCCCATACTGGTTGATGTGAGGAGAAAACACCTGCCCATTGCAGTCCCACAAAAATGGTTTTAATACAGGGTCACAGAAAATTCAGTGGTTTTATAGCCCACCATAAAACAGCTGTTTGTCTTTTCCCCCTAATTCCCGAGTGTCACATTTAACAAAACAAGGAAACTACAGATAATAGAGGTGTTTGCAGATTAGCCTTTCAAGCCATAAATAACATAGGGTTTTGCTCACCTACAAATATTAAGGCAGCTTATCAATGTTTAAGTGCCTTCCTCTTTGTAATAGTTGCTAACATTTTAACCCAGGCAAATTGGGAATTTTTTCTCTTCTGTCTTCTTACATTGACAGAGTACACATTCATAAGGTTCTATGATCAGATTTCACGGTATAAAAAGTGAGACATTGCCTGAACACTTGCCTGCTACGTGAGAGGCCCTGTTTTGGGAGATGTGTCTGCTCTACGCTTTCCTTGCTCTGCTCTCTCTCTGCTATGGTTTCGATCCTCGCTGTCCTGGACGGTGCAGCTGTGACTCAGAGCAGTCGGTGCAATGCTACAGGCTATCGGAGGTGCCATCCGGCATTCCTTCCACCACCAAGAAGCTCTACATCAGCCATAGCAAAATTCAGCACCTTCAGGTAATCACTCACTCTCCTGCAACTTAGATTGTGAGACAGGGTGAAGGGGTGACTGCGGGGTTGTTAAACTTAATGTAAATAATCGAAACTTAAACGCGATGATTATGAAATTGGGTCGCTGAACTAGCTACCTGTTTGCTCTGTGTAGTGAGATGGGTATATGCCTCTGGATGTTTCATTTTAGGGAAGGAGCCCCCCCCCCGCAATAATAAAATAATATTTTGTTTTAGTTTTTTAAAATTTTAATTATGTTGTTGCCTAGTAAAAGTAGAGTAATGATTCTTAACAAAAAGAGTTTGAGAGCATTGGCTCCTTCATATCCCCATTTTAAAAATAATTTGTTTGGGGGGGAAAACATACTTTTGTTTATGCCATAGAAGGCAGATGATACTTATAACATTATAAGGCTATCAAGATAAACATAGCATGTAAGAATTATTCATACAAACCCTACAAACCAGCTGGCATTAATGTCTATGGAAACTTATACAGAAGAAATACACGTTTTTGTTTTGCCACATTACTGAAATTCTCATTCTATGTGCTTTTATTTTTTAATTTATTTATTTTTATTCGATCTATGTGCTTTTAATTATGGCTTTTATTTTCATGCTTTCCTATTCAGAGGGCACTTGAAAAGAGAGCTATAGATCTGTCTGACTTGTATAACATGAAGAAACTTGTTTTTGACCTTTGGTATTTTGAAAGGTATCAAGAGACTGGAGGTCTCATTTTAGTTTTCTCACTAGAGATAGAATTACCTTAGACAAGCAGTTAAAAAAAAAAAAAAATCTCTGGACCGTATTTGTTACTTTTATGACATGAGAAGGCTGGATTAGATTGGGGATCCCAGGAATTTTCTAGATGGAAAATTCTCTGACTCTCTGGTCACTCACTGCTTCTCCCTCATCAATCCAAACCTTAAGATAAGGAAATACCTGTCTATGATCCAGGTGCAGAGAGTCAGCAGGTGAACATACTTTTCCTTCAAACAGAGACACCTCCCTGCCCCCCTGTTTTATTTGGTCAAGAAATTTTAATGTAGGTGCACACAAACACTGGGAGTGTGAAATACGTGGCATGGTATTTATTTCGAGGTTCAAAAAGCACCATTGCCTAGTTGTCATCTGTTTACTTTCCTCTTCTAATCCAGTAGTGCCTAATGCCTGTCAGGTCTCAGCATTCAAGCAAGACACCTGGTTAAAGGGCAAAATGCTTAAATATTTGTCCTGAGGACTTCAGATACTGAGAGGTGGAGTGTCAGCGAAGCCTGGTAATGACCCCCCACCGCTGCTCTGCAGTCAGTAAGATGAAATGATGTTTCTCATCAAATTCACTTACTGACTGAGTTCATTTGTCACTGGTTTAGGTTCACTGAACAGCAATATTGATTGGTTTAGGGTCATTGAATAGCAATATTGCCACTTCCCTGACTTTAACCTAGTTAATTATCTCTAGAAAGGACTGTTTCCAGCAGAAAAGTTGAAGAAAGAGAGGACTGTTTGGTGAAGGAAGTAGAAGGTTCTGAGCAATAATACTTCTCTTTTCCCTTTTAAAAATCCTTTAGGCTTTAAATGACCATATTTTACTCGCATTTAGTGAATGCAATGTTATTCTGTTTATCTGGTTTGAATTATAGAATTGGGTGCCTGTATTTTAAACAAAAAGACTTAAAATGGATCTACAGATTAATAACAATAGAAACTATATATATATATATACACACATATATGTATATATCTACACATATATAACATATATATGTATGCATGCATAGCGTGTTTATATATACATATATAATATATGTGTATGTGTATACATACCACAATTTTAAAGGTTTCTATTACTTGTTCATATGATTCAATTGTCTTTGGGTCTGTGAATGCTATGGTTGAGACTGCAGATAAAAGATGAAAAATTCAGTTCTAGGAGTTTCTTAGTGGCCTAATGGTTAGGATTCTAGGCTCTCAACCGATGTGGCCCAGTTTAATCCCTGGTCGGGGAACAAAGATCCTACAAGCCACACGGTACAGTCAAAAAAATTAAAAAGTATTAAAAGTTCACAGTTCCTGCCCTTAAGAAAAGAGGGATTTTATTCACCCTTTTATCCATAAAAATCCCTACTTCTTTGAGGTGCACACCATCAGACAATAACACTCTATTCCTCTGTGAGTTTTATACTGTGCCCCTGTCTCTTTCATCCTAAATCCCCTAGTCTTCCTCTCCATCCTAAGTTCTGCATCTTTTGGGGTGCCTTTAGCATTTAATATCCTAGTCCCACACTTCCTTGAACTCATAAAAATTATCTATCTACATTTTCACTTCTCCACAGCTGTCTACTCTCTTGTTTATATCATGGGAGAAGGCAATGGCACCCCACTCCAATAATCCTTTTTATACCTAAAATTTTTCTAATCAAAAATCTTGAATTCCCTTATGTGCTCTCTTGTCATTATCTCCTTTCTATTCAGCTGCCATATGCTGTACTTATCATTCTACCTCATGAAGACTTCTAATTCTAGATCTACCCACATTCTCTCAGATAATCAGTTCATTTCTTATTTATCTTCTTTCCCTACCCCTTCCCCTTTTGCATTCCACAATTAAGTATCTCAACACTTATTCAGCAAAGCCTCAGTCTCTATTTAACAGGATCACTTTCCTTTGTTTCTCCTATACCTGGACAGCTGGTGCTGCTGGAGAGGATCATATCTGGTGCCATACCCAAGATAACTTTTACCAAACCTAAGGTCATGACAATACATGCCTGTATTTTCTTCTAAGAGTTTTGCAGGTTTAGCTCTAACATATAAAGGACAAATAGAAATGTCTTTGGGGTTCTCCAGTGACTCAGTGGTAAAGAACCTGCCTGCAATGCAAGAGCCACAGGGGATGCAGGTTCAATTCCTGGAATGGGAAGATCCCTGGAGGAGGGCATGGCAACCCACTCCAGTATTCTTGCCTGGAGAATTCTGTGGACAGAGGAACCTGGTGGGTTATAATCCATAGGGTTGCAAAGAGTTGGACATGACTGAAGCAACTTAGCATGCACACAGAAATGTCTTTCTGGTGGCAGTCAGTGAGAATAATCGTTTTCATACATCTTTTGTGGAAGAGAAGAAGGTACTTCAAATTCTTCTTGTGTAAGAAATATATAGGGAAAAAACAATATCTCAAAGGCAGATATCTAAAAAAAAAAAAAGAAAGAAAGAAATATATAGGGACTTCCCTGATGGGCCAGCGGGTAAGACTCTGTGCTCCCAATGCAGGGGTCGTGGGTTTGATTCCTGGTGAGGGAACTAGATACCCGGTGCTGCAACTGCAGTCTCAGTGCTGTCCCTCAGTTGTGTCTGGCTATCTGTGACCCCATGGACTGTAGCCTGCCAGGCTCTTCTGTCCATGGAATTTCCCAGGCAAGAATATTGGAGTGAGTTGCCATTTCCTCCTCCAGGGGATCTTCCCCACCCAGGGAATGAACCTGCATCTCTTGGGTCTCTTGCATTGGCAGGAAGATTCTTTACCACTACCCTACCTAGGAAGCCTCCAATTAAGACCTACTGCAGCCAAATAAATAAATACACAGTTTTTAAAAAGAAATATATAAGTTTATCAACAAGGGAGAGGTTATGAATTCTTTTTATATTCTCTCCATACTTTCCAGAATTTTTAAATTTTTTACGGAGAGCAAATGTTGCTTCGATGATCAGGAAAAATTCCACCATAGTTTAGAAAACTCATTGCTGGCTTGGTTCACATATGTCTGAGGCAGTCACTGTGAACGTGTCAGATTCCTGTGTGCATTTGACCTAAACAGAGCCTAAGGAAGGTCTGTGACCCTCTAGTGCTTGGAGAGGGGGCTAACTGAAAACTGAAACAAAACCTTTTCATGGAGAAACCAGCAGAATTGGCCCCTCTGCTCTGTTTCATTTTACTTGGCTTGCTTTTTTTTTTTCTTTAACTTTTCATATTATATGGTAACTTTTATCTCCATAAATATTAGGTTCACCAAACTGTAAAACTGTGATGGCAGGAATTTTACTTAGCTAAGCTTTCTAAGTCTGTTTTTCTTTTTTTTCCCCTAAGCCCTAATTGTTAACATCAAGCCACATTTGCCTTGCTTTTTAACCAATGTTGACAAATGGCCAACAGTTCCAAGGTTAGCTCCAGGGCAAAAGCATCTCTTTCCACATCTCTTGAGCACAACCCTGCTCAGCCCACGGAAATGGAAAAAACAAGTCTGGCAGATTTTTTTTTGCCTTTGTCAGCTCTGCAAACTCAACTGATAAGTTGAAAATCAATGGGTGTCTTTCTCATTGTGGCACCAGAACTCTATACACTTCAGCTAAATTCACGTTATAAACAGTAAAGTTAAAAACATATGTATTCACATTTCTCCAAAGAAGACATACAGATGGCTAACAAACACATGAAAAGATGCTCAACATCACTCATTATCAGAGAAATGCAAATCAAAACCACAATGAGGTCCCATCTCACACAGGTCAGAATGGCTGCTATCAAAAAGTCTACAAACAATGAATGGCGGAGAGAGTGTGGAAAAAAGGGAAACTTCTTACACTGTTGATGGGAGTACAAACTAGTACAGCTACTATGGAGAACAGTATGGAGATTCCTTAAAAAAAACTGGAAATAGAACTGCCTTGCTGCTGCTGCTGCTAAGTCACTTCAGTCGTGTCCAATTCTGTGAGACCCCATAGACGGCAGCTCATCAGGCCTCTCCATCCCTGGGATTCTCCAGGCAAGAACACTGGAGTAGGTTGCCATTTCCTCCTCCAATGCATGAAAGTGAAAGTGAAGTCGCTCAGTCGTGTCCGACTCTTAGCGACCCCATGGACTGCAGCCCACCAGGCTCCTCCGCCCATGGGATTCTCCAGGCAAGAGTACCGGAGTGGGGTGCCATTGCTTATGACCCAGCAATCCCACTGCTGGGCATACACACCGAGGAAACCAGAATTGAAAGACACATGTACCTCAACGTTCATTGCAGCACTGTTTACAATAGCTAGGATATGGAAGCCACCTAGATGTCTGTCGGCAGACAAATGGATAAGGAATTGTGGTACATGTACACAATGGAGTATTACTCAGCTATAAAAAAGAACGCATTTGAATCAGTTCTAATGAGGTGGATGAAACTGGAGCCTGCTATACAGAGTGAAATAAGTCAGAAAGAGAAAGACAAATATTGTATATTGACACATTATGGAATTTAGAAAGAAGATGGTAACTACAACCCTATATGAGAGACATCAAAAGAGACACAGATGTAAAGGACAGACTTTTGAACTCTGTGGGAAAAGGTGAGGGTGGGATGATCTGAGAGAATAGCACTGAAATATGTATATTACCATATGTAAAACAGAGGACCAGTGCAAGTTCCATGTATGAAGCAGGGCACTCAAAGCCAGTGCTCTGGGACAACCCAGAGAGATGGGGTGGGGAGGGAGGTGGGAGGCTCAGGATGGGGAGACACATGTACACCCATGGCTGATTGCAAAGACCACCACAATACTGTAAAGTAATTAGCCTCCAATTAAAATAAGTAGATTAACCTAAAAAAATATATGTGTTAGGGTAAGATAAACCTGGATTGGAAGCCCAATCCTTCCACTTTCTAGCAAGAAATACTTGGACAAATTGTTCTGCCTTCTTGAGCTTTAGTTGCCCTCAGTGAAAAGGGAGTAATCCTGTTTACACACAGAGCTTTGTAAACATAAGCACTGTGTGTGTCAGTTCTAGTGACATGGATGAACCCAGAGGCTATTATACAGAGTGAAGTAAGTCAGAAAGAAAAACCAAGTTTGTGTATTAACACATATATATGGAACCTAGAAGAATGGTACTGATGAACTTATTTGAGGGCAGGAACACAGACGCAGACGTAGAGAGCAGACTTGGGGACACAGCAGAGGAAGAAGAGGGTGGGACAAGGGTGAGAGAGTGGCACTACAGATATACACTGCCAGATGCAAAGCAGACGGCTAGTGGGGAGGGGCTGCATGACACAGGGAGGGCAGCCCAGTGCTCTGTGATGACCCAGATGAGCGGGATGGGAGGGAGGTTCTAGGAGGAGCAGGCATCAGCAAACTTGGGCTGTTTCACGTTGTTGTATGGCAGAAACCAATACAAAATTGTAAAGTAAGTATCCTTCAATTAAAAGACAAAAGATAAGCATAGTGAATATTTAGAAAATGGTAGGCCATTTTAACTAAGAATCAGTTCAGTTCAGTCGCTCAGTCGTGTCCCACTCTTTGCGACCACTGGATTGCAGCACGCCAAGTTTCCCTGTCCATCACCAACTCCCGGAGCTTGCTCAAACTCAGGTCCATTGCATCGGTGATGCCATCCAACCATCTCATCCTCTGTCGTCCCCTTCTCCTCCTGCTCTCAATCTTTCCCAGCATCAGGGTCTTTTCAAGTGAATCAGTTCTTTGCATCAGGTGGCCAAAGTATTGGAGCTTCATCTTCAGCATCAGTTCTTCAAATGAATATTCAGGACTGATTTCCTTTAGGATTGACTTGTTGGATCTTGCTATCCAAGGGACTCTCAAGAGTCTTCTCCAACAACACAGTTCAAAAGCAACAATTCTTCGGTGTTTGGTTTTCTTTATAGTCCAACTCTCCCATCCATACCTGACCACTGGAAAAACCATAGCTTTGACTAGACGGACCTTTGTTGGTAAAGTAATGTCTCTGCTTTTTAATATGCTGTATGAGTTGGTCATAGCTTTTCTTCCAAGGAGAAAGCGTCTTTTAATTTCATGGCTGCAATCACCATCTGCAGTGATTGTGGAGCCCAAAAAAATAAAGTCTCTCACTGTTTTCATTATTTCCTCATCTATTTGCCATGAAATGATGGGACCAGAAGCCATGATCTTAGTTTTCTGAATGTTGGTTGAGTTTTAAGCCAACTTTTTCAGTCTCCTCTTTCACTTTCACCAAGCGGCTCTTTAGTTTTTCTTCACTTTCTGCCATAAGGGTGGTGTCATCTGCATATCTGAGGTTATTGATATTTCTCCCAGCAATCTTGATTCCAGCTTGTGCATCATCCAGTCCAGCATTTCTCATGATGTACTCTGCATAGAAGTTAAATAAGCGGGGTGACAATATATAGCCTTAACGTACTCCTTTCCCAATCTGGAATCAGTCTGTTGTTCCATGTCCATTTCTAGTTGTTGCTTCTTGACCTGCATACAAATTTCTCAGGAGGCAGGTCAGGTCGTCTGGTATTCACATCTCTTGAAGAATTTTCCACAGTTTGTTGTGATCCACACAGTCAAAGGCTTTGGCATAGTCAAAAAGTAGTAGGTGTATTTCTGGAACTCTCTTGCTTTTTTGATGAGCCAACGGATGTTGGCAATTTGATCTCTGGTTCCTCTGCCTTTTCTAAATCCAGTTTGAACTTCTGGAAGTTCACAGTTCATGTACTGTTGAAACCTGACTTGGAGAATTTTGAGCATTACTTTGCTAGTGTGTGAGACGAGTGCAATTGTGTGGTAGTCTGAGCATTCTTTGCATTGCCTTTCTTTGGGATTGAAATGAAAACTGACCTTTTCCAGTCCTGTGGCCACTGCTGAGTTTTCCAAATTTGCTGGCATATTGAGTGCAGCACTTTCATAGCATTATCTTTTAGGATTTGAAATAGCTCAACTGGAATTCCATCACCTCCACTAGCTTTGTTTGAAGTGATGCTTCCTAAGGCCCACTTGACTTCACATTCTAGGAATGTCTGGCTCTAGGTGAGCGATCACACCATTGTAGTTATCTGGGTCATGAAGATCTTTTTTGTTTAGTTCTTCTGTGTATTCTTACCACCTCTTCTCAATATCTTCTGCTTCTGTTAGGTCCATACAATTTCTGTCCTTTATTGTGCTCAGCTTTGCATGAAATGGTCCCTTGGTATCTCTAATTTTCTTGGAGAGATCTCTACTCTTTTCCATTCTATTGCTTTCCTCTATTTCTTTACATTGATCACTGAGGAAGGCTTTCTTATCCCTCCTTGCTCTTCTTCGGAACTCTGCATTCAAATAAATATATCTTTCCTTTACTCCTTTGCCTTTTGCTTCTCTTCTTTTCTCAGATACTCAAGCCCTCCTCAGACAACCATTTTGCCTTTTTGCATTTCTTTTTCTGGGGGATGGTCTTGATCACTGCCTCCTGTAAAATGTCACGAACCTCCATCCACAGTTCTTCAGGCACTTTGTCTATCAGATCTAATGCACTGAATCTGTTTGTCACTTACATTGTATAATTGTAAGGGATTTGATTTAGGTCATACCTTAATGGTCTAGTGGTTTTCCCTACTTGCTTCAATTTAAGTCTGAATTTGGCAATAAGCAGGTCATGATCTGAGCCACAATAGCTCTCTGTCTTGATTTTGCTGACTATATAGAGCTTCTCCATCTTTGGCTGCAAAAAATATAACCAACCTGATTTCAGTATTGACCATCTGGTGATGTCCATATGTAGAGTCTTCTCTTGTGTTGTTGGAAGAGGGTGTTTACTACGACCAGTGCATTCTCTTGGCAAAACTCTGTTAGCCTTTGACCTGCGTCATTTTGTACTCCAAGGGCAAATTTTCCTGTTACTCCAGGTAGCTCTTGACTTCCTACTTTTGCATTTCAGTCCCCTATAATGAAGAGGACATGTTTTTTGCGTGTTAGTACTAGAAGGTCTTGTAGGTCTTCATAGAACTGTTCAACTTCAGCTTCTTCAGCATTACTGGTCGGGACATAGACTTGGATTGCGGTGGTTTTGAATGATTTGCCTTGGAAACAAACAGAGATAATTTTGTCATTTTTGAAACTGTATCCAAGTACTGCATTTTGGACTCTTTTGTTAACTATGATGGCTACTCCATTTCTTCTAAGGGATTCTTGCCCACAGTAGCAGATATAATGGTCATCTGAGTTAAATTCACCCATTCCAGTCTTTTTCAGTTCGCTGATTCCTAAAATGTTAATGCTCATTCTTGCAATCTCCTGTTTGACCACTTCCAATTTTCCTTGATTCATGGACCTAACATTCCAGGTTCCTATGCAATATTGTTCTTTACAGCATTGGACTTTATTTCCGTCACCAGTCACATCCACAACTGAGTGTTGTTTTGCTTTGGCAAAAGTAATCTGCATTCACCTGATAAAAGGAAAAGGTTCTCTATGCTTATTAACACAAAATGACTGTTTCCTGGATTCAGTTAAGAATATAACTGGTATTTACTGTGTAGGCTAGTCTATATACTTTACAAATAAAAATGGAGACAAATTGAAGCTCCCACACCACACTTTGTCCTCAAAGAAACTGTCCATTCAGATTCATGTCATCTCTGAGACTGGCTGTATAGTCAGCAGTCTTTTTAGGGTTTGTCGTCACACAGATAGAAGTGGAAGCATTTGCAACATCAAGGTCTTTTTTTTGGGAGATCAACAGTCCCAGAGGTGCAAATCTATGTGTAGAGTCATTTGTGACTTTATATGAAAGAAAGCCTAGAAAAAGGCACTTTAAAATGAAGAATAGATTAAACACCCTGAGTCTTGGACAGGTCATTTATTTTATTTTTATTTTTTAGCCTCATTCAGTTCAGTTCAGTCACTCAGTCGTGTCCGAATCTTTGCAACCCCATGGACTGCAGCACACCAAGCTTCCCTGTCCACCAACTTCTGGAGCTTGCTCAAACTCATGACCATCTCATCCTCTGTCATCCCCTTCTCCCCCTGCCCTCGATCTTTCTCAGCATCAGGGTCTTTTCCAATGAGCCAGTTCTTCACATCTGGTGGCCAAAGTATTGGAGTTTCAGCTTCAGCATCAGTCCTTCCAATGAATATATAGGACTGATTTCCTTTAGGATTGACTGGTTTGTTCCTCTTGCAGTCCAAGGAGAACTAATGATAACATATAAAAAAGCATATGGAACTTGTAGATGCTCAACAAATTTTTTAAAAAAAGTATTATTCTTGGGACTATGACTAATTAATGCATCTGATTAATCATTAAGAAAATATCAAATGTTAGCAGCAATATATAAGCCAAGGCAGTTGCCAAAAATTTTATGATTAAAAATATTTGTTTACTGAATTTTTAACATGAGATTCTTCAACTAATGTACCATTTTAGGCGATGCTTTCAGTTCAGTTCAGTTCAGTCGCTCAGTCATGTCCGACTCTTTACGACCCCATGAATCTCAGCATGCCAGGCCTCCCTGTCCATCACCAGCTCCCAGAGTTCACTCAAACTCACGTTCACTGAGTTCATTCAAACTCACTCACTGCTGACTATACAGCCAGTCTCAGAGATGACGTGAATCTGAATGGACAGTTTCTTTGAGGACAAAGTGTGGTGTGGGAGCTTCAATTTGTCTCCATTTTTATTTATAAAGTATATGGACTAGCCTACACAGTAAATACCAGTCATAGTCTTAACTGAATCCAGGGAATAGTCATTTTGTGTTAATAAGCATAGAGAACCTTTTCCCTTTTCAGACTCTTTTCCAATGAGTCAACTCTTCACATGAGGTGGCCAAAGTACTGGAGTTTCAGCTTCAGCATCATTCCTTCCAAAGAACACCCAGGACTGATCTCCTTTAGAATGGACTGGTTGGATCTCTTTGCAGTCCAAGGGACTCTCAGGAGTCTTCTCCAACACCACAGTTCAAATGCATCAATTCTTTGGCACTCAGCTTTCTTCACAATCCAACTCTCACATCCATACATGACCACTGGAAAAACCATAGCCTTGACTAGATGGACCTTTGTTGGCAAAGTAATGTCTCTGCTTTTCAATATGCTATCTAGGTTGGTCATAACTTTCCTTCCAAGGAGGAAGCGTCTTTTAATTTCATGGCTGCAGTCACCATCTGCAGTGAAATATACCATAATTCACATCACAGGTCCTCCTATAGTATAATCACATATAACAAATATGTGCTGCAGAATTAACCCACTTTGAAGGTATTAACCATATACTGGTATTACAAAAGGGTACAACTGCACAATTAAATCAACATTTAGAAGCTGTAGACAGTAAGACATAAAATTGTGCATTGGAAATTCCAGCTTAACTGAATTCTAAATCAGGTTGAAAATTTTGTGAAGATTTATCAAGCTGAGGAAAATCTGGAACAATTCTTCATTTACCTAAACATGATTTTACTCTGGGAAACAAATACCAAAAATTACATCATCCTAAAAAAGAGGCAGATGTCAAGCTAGGAGTTTGGAGGGTATGTGGGAAGATAGGGGTGCTTGAACTTGCAAACCATGGAGAACGTGTATCAGAGTCCCAAAACTGAGGAGAGGAAATTGCATTAGGTCTGGGGTATATGCATGAATGGACTCCTTGCTCTACAGACATGGAGACACATGTATCCTATTTGTTTTTCATGAATCTTTTTCATCAATGAAACAAAAACTGGGGAGTGGGAACAAGGAGACTAATTTTCCAAACTATAATATATTTGAAAATGTCTTTCTGATAGGCCCATCCAACTGACAGCAGTATCTAGGACATTAATTTTTTTTTTTTTACTTTTAATGCTTAAAATTGTTTAAATGTAATGCGAAATGTAGATAAATAATGAAAATTCTCTATAACCTTACCCCCTAAGAGTTAGCAACTCTAGTTAACAGCTTGGTGAAATTTCCAGATTGTTTCCTTTTTGGCTGTTACAAGATGATGCAACAAAGAATCCTGTCCATCCTGTCGCACACATCATTGTGCAATTTGTAAGCACTTCTACCTAGAAGTAAACTTGCTGGGTCAAAGAATACACAGCAAAAGTTGGCCAATTTTATGTCTACCAATAGCGTATGAAAGTTCTTAAAATATTTTAGACCTCTTACACTGCTAGCAGTTGTGAATAAAAATGGTCAGGACCTGAGTTTCTATCCTTTTCCAAGAGATAATTTAAAACCACATGGAGCCCAGCCCGTGCTCTGATGACCTTGAGGGAGGGAATGGGGTGGGGAGGGAGGTTCCAGAGGGAAGGGTATATATACATATATGTATATAATTATGCAGAAAAGGCAATGGCACCCCACTCCAGTACTCTTCCCTGGAGAACCCCATGGATGGAGGAGCCTGGTAGGCTGCAGTCCATATAATTATGATTGATTTGTGTTGTTATATAGCAAAACCAATACAATATTGTAAAGCAACTTTCCTCCAATTAAAAAAAGTTTTAAGTAATTCTAGTAAAAAAATAAAATAAAATAGATCCTGAAGGAAAAAGCTGAAGTATCATTAGTATTGAATGATAACGTATATGCCTTTTTAAAAATAATAATCCTAATTTACTGCTTTTCTCCTCTCTTCCCCATCCCTGCTTTTTTTTTTTTTTTTTAATAGCTATCTAACTTTACCCAAATGTTAGCTCTAGAAGATTTTCTTCTGCTGGCCAGTGGAACAGAGTCAGTAGAAAACGACACTTTCAAAACTCTGAGTACTTTGAAGACCTTGGAACTTTGGAAAAATAAGTTAAGACGGGTCCCCCGTGCTCTCCCGGCCAGTCTTGAAGTGTTAAAACTAAATGATAATTCAATATATGTCCTTCACGGATCTGATTTTGAAGGACTGAAGAAATTAAAAATCCTTGAACTGAAAAACAATCTGATCTCTTCTGTCTCTCCCAGCATGCTCTCCTCCCTTGTCAGTCTGCAAAGCTTGATGTTAGACGCCAACAACATTGAGAATGTGGAGGGACCGCTGGCACTTCCCCATCTGAAACATCTGAGCATGGAGAATAACAAGCTACATCTCATACCAGCTAGCTTCTTCACTTCCCTTCAGTCTCTGCAATTTCTCAGTTTCAGTAGTAACTTTCTGACTAAAATTCCTATTAACCTCCCCAAATCTTTGCTCTCTTTAAAAATGGAGAGAAACCGGCTCAAAGCGGTGAGGTTTCGAGATATGAAACACTTAGAGAATCTTTCCCACCTTTACCTCTCAGAAAACTCACTCTCTTCCATCGAGGGGGCACAGCTCCTTGCCAATTTAACCACCCTTGAGGTGTCCCAAAACCAACTTCAGACGTTGCCCCTCCGACTACCAGCCCGGCTACAAAAGCTGGATATCAGCAATAATCTGATTCGGAAAGTTACGGCGCAAGATTTCCGGGACCTCCGAGATTTGAAACACTTGTTTCTGGACAACAACATCGTCAGCTTGTTTGAAGCTGGAGCCCTGCAGAAGTGTTCCCAGCTCTCCAATTTGGCCTTGGAGCAGAACCTACTGCTGTCCATACCTCTGCGGTAAGTGAGCTTTATCATCTATGGAACTTACCAGAGAAGTCTTCCAAAGATGGGGGCAACTAAGTACATTATAAAAGAAAGAAAAGTAGTCCAAGTAAACGTAATTTATCTCATTAAAGCTATCCAAGGGTTCAGAGGCAGAAGTTTTAAACAAGGGTTTGGAATCGCCAGCCCTCAAGCTGACTCCTACACTAACTTACCTTGCCTGTGGGACAAGATACCAACAGGAGATCTATATGAGAAGCAACTGCAGCTTCAGGGAAGTATGCTAACGAACATCACAGGGGGCTATTACTTGTAAACATGTGTTCTGGTTTTCTAAACTATGGACTGGATCCAGCCACAGGCCCACTAGGCATGTGCTTAAGGGGATGCATGCTTAGTCCTGTCTGACTCTTTACAACCCCATGGACTGTAGCTGCCAGGTTCCTCTGTCCATGGAATTTTCCAGGCAAGAATATTGGAGAGGGTTGCCGTTTCGCTACAGGGGATCTTCCCGACCCAAGGATGGAACTCGGGTCTCTTGCATCTTCCGCATTATCAGGCAGATTCCACTGCACCATTTGGGAAGCAAGGCGTGTGTTTAACTACTACCAAAGCGAGGACCCCAGGAAAAACTGAGGGGGAAATGTAGTAAGACATTTATATTTTTAAAAGCATTGGAATAGCATATAAGGGAAAAATCAAAACCTTGAAATCTAACATTGCATTTATTTTGAATTATGTGTTTAGGAGCCGCGTGCTTTTCTCAGTGCTGCACGGTGCTGCTTAGTTTTCTGTGGGCCTGTGTGTGAGTGTGTGAGTCGGTTTGTGCTGGTCTTACTTCGTGCTTCCAGTTGTTTCTTCTATTCTCTTTCTCTCACGCACACACACACATATATCCTCATACTCTGGCACTTAATAATCTTTTCCCAAATATCCCTACTTCTATCCCCAACCCACTGTGCTTGTTCCCCTCTAACCAAAGTCATAATCTGTTACTAATATGTTCATGTTAATTGACTCTATTTATTTAACTTTTATCCCATGTTTCACATTTTAAAGTAGAATAAAAATAGAAGAGTAAGTACTATTATTCTCCTTAAAAAGATACTATGTTGTTTATTAAACGTGCCTATCAGCAGATTCTTTTTCTTTTCAGTACTTTATAGAAAAAAGGCTTCCTTATCAAATTTCTCACAATTAATATAACAGCTTCTGGTTCTGTAGGATCCTGTGGCACTAGATTTACTTATTGTCATTGTTCATTATGATTAATTTTCTTATCAATGAGAAAGGAATAAAATTATATTTTGTATGGACATATGTTCATTTTTTTTCTAGTTGAAAAAGGGATTTAAAAAGTATATAGTATGTTAACTATCCCCAGTGCAAAACATCAAAAAGTGATTTTTCAAACTGAACTTTGTATTTAAAATTCTATATTGAGAATGATTTAAAAGTAATCAATTTCTCTTAATGAATAAGCATGCGTATACAATCAATTTAATTCAACAAGTATGTTTTGGCATTCACCACGTGCCAGGTACTTTGCCAGACACTTGGGATACATCAGTCTAATAGAGAGATAAAACTTTTCGCTCTTAAATTCTAGCAGTGAAATAATGACAACATAATATATAAGTAAACTATATAACATTTAGATATTGTTAGGTGTTTTAACTAACAACAGAAAACAAGCAGGGTTACCAGGTTCAAGACTGTAAAGAGTGGGGGTGGCTGGTTGTAATTTCTAATAAGGTAAGAATGGTACTCCCTTTGTAAAGGTAAGCTTTAATTAAAGACTGGAAGAAGCTGACAGATTTAGCTGTAATGCAATTTCCGGGGCGGTAATGCCAAAGAATGCTCAAACTAGCGCACAATTGCACTCATCTCACATGCTAGTAAAGTCATGCTCAAAATTCTCCAAGCCAGGCTTCAGCAATATGTGAACCGAGAACTTCCTGATGTTCAAGCTGGTTTTAGAAAAGGCAGAGGAACCAGACATCAAATTGCCAACATCCCCTGGATCATTGAAAAAGCAAGAGAGTTCCAGAAAAACATCTATTTCTGCTTTATTGACTATGCCAAAGCCTTTGACTGTGTGGATCACAATAAACTGTGGAAAATTCTGAGAGAGATGGGAATCCCAGACCACCTGACCTGCCTCTTGAGAAATCTGTATGCAGGTCAGGAAGCAACAGTTAGAACTGCACATGGAACAACAGACTGGTTCCAAATAGGAAAAGGAGTACGTCAAGGCTGTATATTGTCTCCTTGCTTATTTAACTTTTATGCAGAGTACATCATGAGAAACGCTGGACTGGAAGAAACACAAACTGGAATCAAGATTGCCTGGAGAAATATCAATAACCTCAGATATGCAGATGACACCACCCTTATGGCAGAAAGTGAAGAGGAACTAAAAAGCTCTTGATGAGAGTGAAAAAGTTGGCTTAAAGCTCAACATTCAGAAAATGAAGATCATGGCATCTGGTCCCATCACTTCATGGGAAATAGATGGGGAAACAGTGGAAACAGTGTCAGACTTTATATTTTTGGGCTCCAAAATCACTGCAGATGGTGACTGCAGCCTTAGAAATTAAAAGACGCTTACTCCTTGGAAGAAAAGTTATGACCAACCTAGATAGTATATTCAAAAGCAGAGACATTATTTTGCCGACTAAGGTCTGTCTAGTCAAGGCTATGGTTTTTCCTGTGGTCATGTATGGGTGTGAGAGTTGGACTGTGAAGAAGGCTGAGCGCCAAAGAATTGATGCTTTTGAACTGTGTTGTTGGAGAAGACTCTTGAGAGTCCCTTGGACTGCAAGGAGATCCAGCCTGTCCATTCTAAAGGAGATCAGCCCTGGGTGTTCTTTGGAAGGAATGATGCTAAAGCTGAAACTCCAGTACTTTGGCCACCTCATGTGAAGAGTTGACTCATTGGAAAAGAGTCTGATGCTGGGAGGGATTGGGGGCAGGAGGAGAAGGGGACAACAGAGGATGAGATGGCTGGATGGCATCACGGACTCGATGGACGTGAGTCTGAGTGAACTCCGGGAGTTGGTGATGGACAGGGAGGCCTGGTGTGCTGCGATTCATGGGGTCGCAAAGAGTCGAACACGACTGAGTGACTGAACTAAACTGGGCAAGGTGTGTGGGGGTGGGAGTGTTCTAGACACAACAGCCAGTACAAAGGCTCTAAGGCTAGAGCATGTGGGCAGTATTTCAAGACTCATTTTTAAGACCAAGATCATGGCATCCTATCCCATCACTTCATGGAAACAATGGAAATGGTAACAGGTTTTATTTTCTTGGGCTCCCAAATCACTGCAGATGGTGACTGCAGCCATGAAAGTAAAAATGCATGCTCCTTGGAAGAAAAGCTCTGACAAACCTGGACAGCATATTAAAAAGCAGAGACATCACTTTGCTGACAAAGGTCTGTATAGTCAAAGCTATTGTTTTTCCAGTAGTCATGTACAGATGTGAGAGTTGGACCGTAAAGAAGCCTGAATGCTGAAGAATTGATGGTTTTGAACTGTGGTGTTGGAGAAGACTCTGGAGAGTCCCTTGGACAGCAAGGAAATCAAATAAGTCAATCCTAAAGGAAATCAACCCTGAATATTCATTGGAAGGACTGATGCTGAAGCTGAAGCTCCAGTACTGTTTGGCTACCTGATGTGAAGAACTGATCGTTGGAAAAGACCCTGATTGCTGGGAAAAATTGAAGGCAGGAGGAGAAGGGGATGACAGAAGATGAGATGGTTGGATGGCATCACTGATTCAATGGACATGAGTTTGAGCAAACTCTGGAAGATAGTGAAGGACAGGGAAGCCTGGTGTGCTGCAGTTCATGGGGTTGCAAAGAGTCAGACATGACTGAGTGACTGAACAGCAACATTCTTGTTATTTTAATAATTTCTCTACTATATTTTCAATTACTACATGCTCCTCAAAAAAATATGCATCAAGTAAAATGTCACAAAACAAGTTAGGGAGTGACTATATCACCTAAGGATTCTCAGCGGGCTATGACAGCCATGGACAAACCTGTGAACTTGGTGAATTTTTCTATTCAGGTGACTTTTAGAAAGCATTTGGGGAAGTAATCCTGCTAAGTTTAATGAGTGAAAAGTAGCTTAATTATTCTTTTTTTTTTGAGTTATTTATTTATTTTTTATTTTACTTTACAATTCTGTATTGGTTTTGCCGTACATTGACATGAATCCACCACGGGTGTACATGCGTTCCCAAACATGAACCCCCCTCCCACCCCCCTCCCTACAACATCTCTCTGGGTCATCCCCGTGTACCAGCCCCAAGCGTGCCGTATCCTGCATCCGACATAGACTGGCAATTCGATTCTTACATGATATTATATATGTTTCAATGCCATTCTCCCAAATCATCTCACCCTCTCCCTCTCCCTCTGAGTCCAAAAGTCCGCTATACACATCTGTGTCTTTTTTGCTGTCCTGCATACAGGGTCATCAGTGCCATCTTTTTAAATTCCATATATATGTGTCAGTATACTGTATTGGTGCTTTTCTTTCTGGCTTACTTCACTCTGTATAATTGGCTCCAGTTTCATCCATCTCATCAGAACTGATTCAAATGTATTCTTTTTAACGGCTGAGTAATACTCCATTGTGTATATGTACCACAGCTTTCCTATCCATTCATCTGCTGATGGACATCTAGGTTGTTTCCATGTCCTGGCTATTATAAACAGTGCTGCGATGAACATTGGGGTACATGTGTCTCTTTCAATTCTGGTTTCCTCAGTGTGTATGCCCAGCAGTGGGATTGCTGGGTCATAGGGCAGTTCTATTTGCAATTTTTTAAGGAATCTCCACACTGTTCTCCATAGTGGCTGTACTAGTTTGCATTCCCACCAACAGTGTAGGAGGGTTCCCTTCTCTCCACACCCTCTCCAGCATTTATTGCTTGCAGATTTTTGGATCGCAGACATTCTGACTGGTGTGAAGTGGTACCTCGTTGTGGTTTTGATTTGCATTTCTCTAATAATGAGTGATGTTGAGCATCTTTTCATGTGTTTGTTAGCCATCCGTATGTCTTCTTTGGAGAAATGTCTATTTAGTTCTTTGGCCCATTTTTTGATTGGGTCGTTTATTTTTCTGGAATTGAGCTGCAGGAGTTGCTTGTATATTTTTGAGATTAGTTGTTTGTCAGTTGCTTCATTTGCTATTATTTTCTCCCATTCGGAAGGCTGTCTTTTCACTTTGCTTATATTTTCCTTTGTTGTGCAGAAGCTTTTAATTTTAATTAGGTCCCATTTGTTTATTTTGGCTTTTATTTCCAGAATTCTGGGAGGTGGATCATAGAGGATCCTGCTGTGGTTTATGTTGGAGAGTGTTTTGCCTATGTTCTCCTCTAGGAGTTTTATAGTTTCTGGTCTTACGTTTAGATCTTTAATCCATTTTGAGTTTATCTTTGTGTGTGGTGTTAGAAAGTGATCTAGTTTCATTCTTTTACAAGTGGTTGACCAGTTTTCCCAGCACCACTTGTTAAAGAGATTGTCTTTACTCCATTGTATGTTCTTGCCTCCTTTGTCAAAGATAAGGTATCCATATGTGTGTGGATTTATCTCTGGGCTTTCTATTTTGTTCCATTGATCTATATTTCTGTCTTTATGCCAGTACCATACTGTCTTGATGACTGTGGCTTTGTAGTAGAGCCTGAAGTCAGGCAAATTGATTCCTCCAGTTCCATTCTTCTTTCTCAAGATTGCTTTGGCTATTTGAGGTTTTTTGTATTTCCATACAAATCTTGAAATTATTTGTTCTAGTTCTGTGAAAAATATCGCTGGTAGCTTGATAGGGATTGCATTGAATTTGTAAATTGCTTTGGGTAGTATACTCATTTTCACTATATTGATTCTTCCAATCCATGAACATGGTATATTTCTCCATCTATTAGTGTCCTCTTTGATTTCTTTCATCAGTGTTTTATAGTTTTCTATATATAGGTCTTTAGTTTCTTTAGGTAGATATATTCCTAAGTATTTTATTCTTTTTGTTGCAATGGTGAATGGAATTGTTTCCTTAATTTCTTTTTCTACTTTCTCATGCATAGAAACTAATGAAAATGAAAACACAACAACCCAAAACCTGTGGCACTGTAAAAGCAGTGCTAAGAGGAAAGTTCATAGCAATACAGGCATACCTCAAGAAACAAGAAAAAAGTCAAATAAATAACCTAACTCTACACCTAAAGCAACTAGAAAAGGAAGAACTGGAGAACCCCAGAGTTAGCAGAAGGAAAGAAATCTTAAAAATTAGGGCAGAAATAAATGCAAAAGAAACAAAAGAGACCATAGCAAAAATCAACAAAGCCAAAAGCTGGTTCTTTGAAAGGATAAATAAAATTGACAGACCATTAGCCAGACTCATAAGAAGCAAAGAGAGAAAAATAAAATCAATAAAATTAGAAATGAAAATGGAGAGATCACAACAGACAACACAGAAATACAAAGGATCATAAGAGACTACTATCAGCAATTATATGCCAATAAAATGGACAACGTGGAAGAAATGGACACATTCTTAGAAAAGTACAATTTTCCAAAACTGAACCAGGAAGAAATAGATAATCTTAACAGACCCATCACAAGCATGGAAATTGAAACTGTAATCAGAAATCTTCCAGCAAACAAAAGCCCAGGTCCAGACGGCTTCACAGCTGAATTCTACCAAAAATTTAGAGAAGAGTTAACACCTATCCTACTCAAACTCTTCCAGAAAATTGCAGAGGAAGGTAAACTTCCAAACTCATTCTATGAGGCCACCATCACCCTAATACCAAAACCTGACAAAGATACTACAAAAAAAGAAAACTACAGGCCAATATCACTGATGAACATAGATGCAAAAATCCTCAACAAAATTATAGCAATCAGAATCCAACAACACATTAAAAAGATCATACACCATGACCAAGTGGGCTTTATCCCAGGGATGCAAGGATTCTTCAATATCCGCAAATCAATCAATGTAATTCACCACATTAACAAATTGAAAAATAAAAGCCATATGATTATCTCAATAGATGCAGAGAAGGCCTTTGACAAAATTCAACATCCATTTATGATAAAAACTCTCCAGAAAGTGAATAGAAGGAACATACCTCAACATAATAAAAGCTATATATGACAAACTCACAGCAAACATTATCCTCAATGGTGAAAAATTGAAAGCATTTCCCCTAAAGTCAGGAACAAGACAAGGGTGCCCACTTTCACCACTACTATTCAACATAGTTCTGGAAGTTTTAGCCACAGCAATCAGAGCAGAAAAAGAAATAAAAGGAATCCAAATTGGAAAAGAAGAAGTAAAACTCTCACTGTTTGCAGATGACATGATCCTCTACATAGAAAACCCTAAAGACTCCACCAGAAAATTACTAGAGCTAATTAATGAGTATAGTAAAGTTGCAGGATATAAAATCAACACACAGAAATCCCTTGCATTCCTATACATTAATTATTCTTAATTACTTCTGACAGAGTATCTGTGTCTTAATAAGTGACTACAGAAAGCACAATGCTTTTACCCAACAGAGTGTATAATGGGTTTGCAAGCCTGCTGCTTAAAACTCAACATTCAGAAAACTAAGATCATGGCATCTAGTCCCATCACTTCATTGCAAATAGATAGGGAAAGAATGGAAACAATGAGAGACTTTATATTTTTGGGCTCCCAAATCTCTGCAGATGGTTACTGCAGCCATTAAATTAAAAGACACTTGCTCCCTGGAAGAAAAGCTATGACCAACCTAGACAGCATATTAAAAAGCAGAGACATTACTTTGCCAACAAAGGTCCACCTAGTCAAAGCTATGGCTTTTCCAGTGGTCATGTATGGATGTGAGAGTTGGACTATAAAGAAAGCTGAATGCAGAAGAATTGATGCATTTGAACTGTGGTGTTGGAGAAGACTCTTGAGAGTCCCTTGGACTGCAGGAGGATCCAACCAGTCTATCCTAAAAGAAGTCAGTCCTGAATATTCATTGGAAGGACTGATGCTGAAGCTGAAACTCCAATCCTTTGGCCACCTGACACAAAGAACTGACTCATTGGAGAAGACCCTGATGCTGGGAAAGATTGAAGGCAGGAGGAGAAGGGGACGACTGAGGATGAGATGGCTGGATGGCATCACTGACTCAATGGACATGAGTTTGAGCACACTCCGGGAGTTGGTGATGGACAGGGAAGCCTGGCGTGCTGCAGTCCATGGGGTTGCAGAGTTGGACACTTCTGAGCCACTGAATTGAACTGAAGCCTGCTGCTGCTGCTGCTCAGTCACCTCCGTCCTATCCGACTCTGTGCAACCGTATGGACTGTAGCCTGCCAGGCTCCTCTGTCCATGGAATTCTCCAGGAAAGAATACTGGAGTGAGTTGCCATGCCCTCCTCCAGGGGATCTTCCCAACCCAGGAGTTGAACCCAGGTCTCCTGCTTTGCAGCCAGATTTTTTACCACTGATCCACCAGGGAAGCCCTTGCAAGCCTGAGCTAACCCTAATTTCAAATCTGATATCACAACTGAATTATCTGGATAACTTTAAAAAAGCCCATTCATGCCTAGACCTCACTTCAAACCAATTATGTCATCACCCCAGGCATCAGTATTTTTAAAAAGCTCCCCAGATGAATTTAAGGCGTAGCCCAGGTTGAGAACTACTGGGAAAGGACAATGGGGCAAGTAGTGAGCTACCAGGGGGTATATGCCCATGAGGCATAAATGAAGCCACCCAGCTCTCTACTCTGTCAGAGAACTTGGCCTGTGTTTTTATAGAAAGTGATTTTTAAATTCCCCGTCAGGACCACCAAACCCCTACTCTGCAATTTTTATTTGAACTGGAAATTTGGGAGGACCCCAGAAAGTTTTTCCATGGTTTCCCTCCTATAAAGAATTAAAATACATTACTATCTATTCCTTGGGCTTCCCTGGTGACTCAGCCATATGTGCTGAGTTTGTTCCCTGGGTCAGGAAGATCCCCTGGAGGAGGAAATGGCAACCCACTCCAATATTCTTGCCTGAAAAATTCCATGGACAGAGGAGCCTGGTGGCCTACAGTCCATGGGGTCGCAAGAGTCGGACACGACTGAGTGACTCAACCACAACTTAGATTTTTTAGACTACCCAGAACCTGGGTCTCGCTTTTTGCTGCTTCTCATTTCACCAGTCTGCACCTCAGGGAACAAAGAAAAGTTACACCACTCCTTCATTATTCACAATTTGGATAATTCAAATCCAGAATAGCTTTCTACAACTTAGTAAAGACAGTTAGCATTTTCTCTTACACTGAAGTGCCATCTACTGACAAAATGGGGGTTTGCTTCTTTTTACTCTAAAAAGGGATACTGCCCAAAGAACAAACAGCATTTCTAGACACTTGTTTGTCTTAAAATCAGGGCTACATTTTTATAGAAATCAGACTTATAAAGACAAATTATATCAAAGAAATAAATGACTGCCAAAAGATCACAAAAGCAGGAAATTACTGATTTCTCTTATAATACCATTTTGATTATCCATAATAACATGAAAGAAAAAAAAGATACTCCTAAGAACAGGTACAGTTTTTGGCTACCCAGCTGATAACTGAATAACTGTGTTTGTTTAAAAGAAAAGCTTGGCTTGCTCATTGTGTTTAGTTAACATTTTAATGTGACTTTTGTGCAGTGAATACTTGGAAAATCAGAAGCTTTAAAAAGCTAAATAACTGGGACTTCCCCATGGCCCAGTGGTTAAGACTCCACTTCCGATGCAAGCGGCGTGGGTTCAATCCCTAGTTGGGGAACAAAGATCCCACATGCTGTGGATGTGGCAAAAAAAAAAAAAAAAAAAAGAGCTAGTATGTGACCTGAAGTTACATACTAGTGCAGAGTTAGAACTCAAAGTCTTGATAAGGAGACTTGACTCTTGAGTTTACCGTATCTTTCCTCAGCTGTGCCCCTTGTACCGTCAATATTTACAGAGCCTTGGTTGCTGCATCATCACCAATTAACAGTCCATTTTTTCTTGGGGAAAATAAAAGCTACACACAGATTTTCTGTCTAACTTTTAGAGATGTGAGCTGGATAAGCTCGTGTGTGCACAAAGTTGCATTCTCTCAGGAATTAATTTCAAACTGAATTTAACTATGGATATCAATTTGAAAATTGTTAATTGTATTAACAACAAACTTATTAAGAAAAAATGTCTTTGCAGAAGCTTATACCACACTGTTAAACTGTATGAAGTGATTTTCCCTGGTAAATTAACTTCTTTTGTTAGGTAAATTTAATTCCAAATTTTAAAAAGTCACCTTAAACAAGCATGACTTTAAAATATTCAAAAGCACAAACACTTATGTATGTATATGTATTGTATGGTTTAGGAGATGAATACAAATATAAAATACATAAACATAAATATATACAACTATAAAATGTAAATATCAAAGAAAAAAACCAAGGGCAAAATCTAGGCTAAGTGCCAGTAACCGTGGGCTTCCATGGTGGCTCAGATGGTAAAGAATCTGCCAGCAATGCGGGAGACTAGGGTTTGATCCCTGGGTTGGGAAGATCCCCTGAAGAAGAAAATGGCTACCCATTCCAGTAACCTAAAAGATTAACCTTTTAGAATTAAATTCATCTAAAAATAACACTATAACAAACAAAAGGTAATATTGTTGTAAAATATGGTTAAATTCATTTGTTTCTTTCTCTTTGGCATAGCAATCATATGACTGAGACCACCATAAAAAATTCCAGTGAATACTAAAAAGCATAAAATAGAATACGTTCAGATGGCATGAAGATAGCATTTGGGTGGTATTTTGTGGGACTTTTTTCCCATAAAACTTTTTCATTTATTGCACTTCATAAAGAGAATAGCACTTAATGGAAAGTTGTTGACTCACAGAAAGATTTTCAGTTCACAACTGTGATCCTTTTTTATTTTTATCAACAGTCGTTAGCATGAAATTTTTCAAATTGGTATCCACCGTTGAAAATTTTTTTTTCCTGATTATACAGCAATACCTGTTCAAGGTTGAAAACTTTGTGTGCTGAGAAATAAAGGAGTCATCCATAACTGCTCAAAAAGAACCCATGTCTAGCCATAAGTTGTTTTTATGTATTTCAGATCAGTCAATTTTGTCTTCTATTTTCCCCATTTAACATTATTGTGTAGCTTTTTTCTCTCTCTTTTTCTGTTTCTTTTTTTTTTTTTTAATAAATATCACTATGGACCCAGAGATCTTAATTCATTCAGTTATTGGTTATTTATAGTTATAGTTATGGTTATTTATAGTTGCTAGTCTCTTTTGATCCTCAAATTTCATTAGTAGGAGCCTCTCCAAGCTGGTTCGTTTGTTCATGGGATTATCATTATCATTATCATTATCTCTATAAAAAAAAAGAAAAATCGTGGTAAAACACACATAACATGAAATCTACCACGTTAACCATTTTAAAATGTGCAATTCAATGCTGAGTATATTTGCATTGTTGTGCAACCAGTGTCCAGAATTTTTTCATCGTGTGAAACTGAAACTCTGTACCCATTAAACAGCTTATTTCCTCTCTCCCCTAAATCCCTGACAACCACTATTCTACTTTCTGTTTCTGTGAATTTGACTACTCTAGACATCTTGTATAAGTAGACTCATACAGCGGTTATCTTTTGAAGTGAAGTGTTTGTCAGTCAGACTCTTTGTGATTCCATGGACTGTAGCACACCAGGCTTCTCTGTCTGTAGAATTATCCAGGCAAGAATACTGGAGGGGGTTGTCCTTCTCCAGGGAATCTTCCTGACCCAGGGATCGAATCCGGGTCTCCTACACTGGGGCAGATTCTTTAACGTCTGAGCCACCAGGGAAGTTATCTTTTTATGACTGGCTTTTTTTCCCACTTAGCATAGTCTCCTTATTCATGTTGTAGCATGAGTCAGAATTTCCTTGGTTTTAAGGCTGGATAATATTCCATTGTAGGTACTTATATTTTGTATTTTGCTTACTCATTCATCAATCAATGGACATTTGGATTGCTTCCACATTTTAACTATTGTGAATTTGACGTGGGAGTATAACATGGGTACATAAGTATCTCTTTGAGAACTTCCTTTCAATTATTTTGAGTATATACACAAAAGTGGAATTGCTGGATCATATGGCAATTGTACTTTTAATTTGGGGAGGACCACCATACTGTTTTCCACATCATCTGTACCATTTATACTCCCATCCACAATGCACAAAGATTCCGATTTCTCCACACTCTTGTTAACACTGTAATTTTATAGCAGCCATCATGATGGGTGTTCCACTAATCTCTGAACATTTCATTGCATTCTGGTTCAGATGTTCTAGCTTACTTTGCCCCAGACTTGGAATTAGCCATTTTTTCAAGATTTTCACTGGAGGAGAAAAATATATGAATATAAAATAGAGGAAATCAGAAGGTTAGAAAATAAGTCCTATGAGAAAGGGTTAAAGGCCAATAGGTAAGACTGTGGTTTGTACTTTAAATTAACTTTTCAAAAGAAAGCTTGTTTTCCCGCTTCAGAGGGAACAGAACGGTACAGCAGAGGTGGATGTTGCTCAGTCTGAGTTGCCTCGGCTGTTTGGAATGACGGTCACAGCCTCCTCTCACATCCTGTTCCCATGCTTTTGCAGGCTCCCAGGAACCTTAGCCAGGCTGGACCTAAAAGGCAATGCCATCCAGGACATTGCTGAGAGGGAGGTCAAGGATCTGAAGCAGCTTCAGGTTCTAAACCTCAGGAACAACAAGCTCTCCGCTTTAGACCTCAAAGCCCTGGAGGTGCTGCCTCGCCTCCGGTACCTGTATTTGGATGGAAATCCGTGGAATTGCACCTGCAGCCTCCTGAGAGCCAGAGATGTCCTGAAGGCCAAGGGCACAGAGGTGAGGGGAGGACAGTGCGTGGCCCCAGCTGAACAACAAGGGGAGAGCTGGGCGTCTTCCAAGAAGATCATGAAGCAATGTGAGCATCACTTACATCTGACCGAGAAAAGCAAAGAGACCAAAAAGAAACCAAAGCCAGAGGAGCACGCCAGCAGCAGAATCAATGTGGGTGATGATTATTATGATTATGAGATAGATTAAGGACGAGCTTTGTTTGCAGTTTAGAAAAAGGTTTTGTTTTTTCTTAAAAGTAGACCTCATTTTTAGAGCAGTTTTAGGTTCATAGCAGAATCGAGAGCAAAGTACAGATTTCCTGTATACCCCCTCCCCCTATACAAACATAGCCTCCCGAGTTACTACATGACCCACCAGACGCGGAACATTTATTACAGTTGATGAACCTGTATCAGCACATCATAATCGTCTAAAGTCCACAGATTACGCTGGGGTTCTCTTTTGGTATTGTACATACCATCAGTCAGTCCAGTCACTCAGTCATGTCCAACTCTTTGCGACCCCATGGACTGCAACACGCCAGGCCTCCCTGTCCATCACCAATTCCCAGTTTATTCAAACTCATGTCCATTGAGTCAGTGATGCCATCCAACCATCTCATCCTCTGTCATCCCCTTCTTCTCCCACCTTCAATCTTTCCCAGCATCAGGGTCTTTTCCAATGAGTCAGTTTTTCTCTCGAGAGAAGACTTTTTTTGAGAGTTCAAAAGTATCAATTCTTCTGTACATACTATGGGTTTGGACAAATATATAATGACATGTATTCACCATTATAGTATCACACAGAGTAGTTTCACTCCCCTAAAAGTCCTCTTTGCTCCACAAAAAATGCTTTTTAATGTTCAATCTCTTAAGCAGAAATATATAATACATTTAGAGATGCAATATTTTTAAATAAGTTTTTTTTTAATGAATGAAATAACAGTTAAGATAAGTTGAAATGACGGTTAAGATAAGTTGAGGTGGGAGGAGTAACATAGAAAAGATCAATGGTCAGAAGAAGGTGTAAATTCCTACCATGTTAAAAATAATTTGTGTTTTATTCTGAAACCTAGACAAACAGTAATGCCCAATAAAACCGCCATCTAACTTCCTGCAAATTGAGCAGATCGTTTTATCAAATAAAAAGTGATGATTTCATATATGGAGCTGGTACCTAAAGGCCTATACTATACACTTTTGCTTACAAGAAATAAAAACTGACTCTAACTTCAAGCAGGAAAGAATTTATTGGAAAGATTGGGACTAGCTCACAGAATCAAAGGAAAAACTGGAGCATATGGTAAGGATGGAGATCAGACCCCCAGGGCCCCAGGGAAAAAAACGTAATGGAGAGTCCCTGAGCTTTTTCAGGGTTCTCTCTGCAGAACGAAGTGTTCCACTATTATCAGTGTTATTAATAGCTCCCCTCTTCTCAAGAGTCACATCCTCAGAGGGAGAGACTAATTGTTCTAGCTTGAGTCACATGTTTGCCTTTAACTAAGGGACAGAAGCCAAGGCTACTTTGACCCACGACCAAAGGGAAATCAGAAAGGGAAATATAAACTGGCACTGTAATTACCGCAGATGTCCCTATACCAGGCTTCCTGAAAAGAGTATGCTTTAGTTACATTCAATTTTCTCCATGGACCATAGCCTCTGCTGTGCCTCCCTTGTGATTAACTGCATGCATTTGAGAGCTGCCTGACAGAGGATATAGGTGTGACTGTGGGATAATTTTCTATCAACCTACCTGTGAAAATGTGCTGTGTGCTTAGTCGGTCAGTTGTGTCTGAATCTTTGCGACCCCATAGACTGTAGCCTGCCAGGTTCTTTTGTCTATGGGATTTTTCAGGCAAGAATAATAGAGTGGGTTGCCATTTCCTCCTCTGGGGACTTGTGAAAATGATCTACTTGCAAATAAATTTAAAACCCCATCAAAATCAGCTGCTGCTCTGAACAATAAAATTTATCAGCTATAGTATTCTACAAAGATCTTCATCAAACTGACAAAGAAAGAAACTGTAGCAATTGAGTGGATGAGCAAAGATGCCCATAAGAAGCTAAAACTTTCTCCAGAATGCTATGTTTTAAGTTAATCTTTTGGCAAATGTTGCATTACTTGCTGTATATCCGTATTTTCTTCTCCCCAGATCTTTATAACATTGATATTCCTTGGAGAAGAGCCTACTAATATTGCCGCTTCTAGTACTCCTTGGCACATTGACAGGTATGCCAAATACATGTGTACAGATGTGCAGAAATCAGGGAAGTCATATGGTTTTCCTTGCTGTTGTGTGGAGCTTCAATTCTTCTAATGAGTTAGAAGATCTAACAAAGATGAATGATGCTTGGTGTGTAATGGTTTGTACGACTTATAAATGACTTATACTCGCTGACTGCGTGGATATTGACAATCAGATGTCTCACGCAATGAGGACCTTGAGAAAGAACCTAGTCTTGTACAGGTGAGGGAGTTCAGTCTTACAGAGGTGAAGTGACTATTCAGTTCAGTCGCTCAGTCATGTCCGACTCTTTGCGACCCCATGGACTGCAGCTCGCCAGGTCTCCCTGTCCATCACCAACTCCCAGAGTACTCAAACTCATGTCCACTGAGTCGGTGATGCCATCCAACCATCTCATCTTCTGTCATCCCCTTCTCCTCCCGCCTTCAATCTTTCTCAGCATCTGGGTCTTTTCAAATGAGTCAGCTCTTCATATCAGATGGCCATTGTGACTATTGGGTTCACACATATAGGAAGTGGGAGAACCAGAACTTGATTGCATCCAGGTGTTTTGACTTCAGTCCAGTACCCTTTCTACTATAGCATTCAAAGCTACGTTAGGATTCCCTTAGCACATTCTACTCACAGTGTCTCGAGTGGTAATAGGTTCAGTAAAGTATCTGTATTCATCTGCTTGGGCAGCCGTAACAAAATATCACAGTCTAGGTGACTTAAGTAACAGAAAATCTGTTCTGGAGGCTAGAAGCCCAAGGTCAAGGTGTTGTAAGGGTTGGGTTTTGGTGAGGTGTCTCTTCCTGATTTGAAGAGGACTGTCTTCTCACCGTGTCCTCACATGGCTTCTTGTCTGTGTGCATACATGTGGGAAGAGAGAGATCTCTGACATCTCTTCTTCTTATAAGGACATCAGTCCTATTATATTAGGCCCCACCTTTGTGACCTCAATTAACAGTAATTAAGGGCTTCCCTCTTAGCTCAGTTGGTAAAAGAATCTTCCTGCAATGCAGGAGACCTGGTTTTGATTCCGGGGCCAGGAAGATCCCCTGGACAAGGAAATAGCAACCCATTCCAGTTTTCTTTCCTGGGGAATCCCATGAACAGAGGAGCCTGGCAGCCTGCAGTCCACAGGGTGGCAAGAGTCAGACACGACTTAGCGACTAAACCACCACCACCTCCCTAGAGGTCCTGTCTCCAAATACAATCACATTGCAGGTTAAGGCTTAACATAGGAAGGAAACTTGGGGACACAATTCAGTCCATGAGAGTATTTATTCAACTTTCTATCTACCTACCTACCTATCAATTATCTCAATTTCTGACTCTTGATTAAGTTTGTTGATGAATTAACATAAAAAAGAAAAGGATAGAAGGTTGAAAGGCCAAGAAAGGGAAATTCTAAGGCCCAATTATTACACATTTACACTTAATGTACACATTTTAAAAGATCAGACAATCATGTATAATCATGGAAAACAGCTGGTGACCAGGACTGAGATATAAGATGAGTGAAATTGGGAAGGAAAGACGAAATATGGAGTATGAGAGACTGCTTCAACTGGAAGGTGAATGTAAATGGAGTTGGAAAAGGGGTGGTCATCCTAGCACAGGGTTCATTCAATGCCTAGGAAAGAATTACTTCATGTATGAAGGTAGATAAACTGTCAGAGACCAGTTTTTACTCTGTTAACTTTCAGTGCCTGTTTCCTCATGCATAAGATGGGGATTACATACAATCTCCCAGAATTAGTTCTTTCGAATTAAACCTAATATATGGAAGAAAGATATTTCCATAATTTGCAAATCTGCCTCTCTCTACAAATGGAAACCTTGCTCTGTACCCCAATTGTCAGTCATATGGTGGCATTTGTAAATGGCGTCCGTCCACTAGGGCTTTGCAGTGGCCAGCATGTATCCATAATGCAGGCCCTTCTCTTCCCTCACTAAATCCTCCCAACAATTCAAAACACACCTGTTTAGTCCTACCAAGCCTCAGAACCAAGCCGCTCACTGCCCGATCACACTCCTCCTACTGGTTGCTCCCTCAGTAATACAAATCATGGTGGCAGCCTATGTAAAGCCTATTTAAAGGTGCAATTTTGGAGAAGGCAATGGCACTCCACTCCGGTACTCTTGCTTGGAAAATCCCATGGGCGGAGGAGCCTGGTGGGCTGCAGTCCATGGGGGTCACAAAGAGTCGGACATGACTGAGCGACTTCACTTTCACTTTTCACTTTCATGCATCGGAGAAGGAAATGGCAACCCACTCCAGTGTTCTTGCCTGGAGAATCCCAGGGATGGAGGAGCCTGGTGGGCGGCCGTCTATGGGGTCACACTGAGTTGGGCATGACTGAAGTGACTTAGCAGCAGCAGCAGCAAAGGTGCAATTTAATGCATCTGGTAAGGGCTTGACTGTTCTTAGATGAAAGACCAGTCTCCCACTCAGCCCTTGGGGAAGGTGGTGAGAAGTTCATCCTAGTTTGGAACCTGAGAAGGAAAGACTGAAGTGAATAATCTGAAAATGAGGGAGAGGGCACCCGTTTCTCCTTTCCGACACACACTCACAAGGTCACACGTGAATATACTGCTTTTTATCACAGCTGATATTTTCATTCAGGACCATTTCTAGTTTCTACCCAGAATTGCTTAGAATTCATAAACTTTACCGAGGTTTTTCCTCTCAGACTTTATAAATTTGTTATGCCATATGTGTAATAGCAGGAAAGTGTAGACGTGTATTCTTTGGATATGTAGGATTTCAGTCTGTCCCGTGGCAAAGGGGCTCCAGTCTTTTCAAAAATCTTTGGTTCGGTTACATCTGTGAATGCCTCCCTCACTTCCAAAGGAGGAGACTCATGGAGAAACTGGTTTGAGATGGGAACTGTGTCCTGGTTTTAGACAGGAACCAGGGCTTCCCAGGTGGCTGAGACAGTCAAGAATCTACCTGCAGTGCGGGAGACCGGGCATTAATCTCTGGGTCCGGAAGATCCCCTGGAGAAGGAAACGGCAACGCACTCCAGTACTCTGGCCCGGAAAATCCCATGGACAGAGGAGCCTGGTGGGCTACAGTCGATGGGGGTCGCAAAGAATCAGACATGACTGAGAGACTATCACACACACACACACATACGTTTTCAAGGCTGATGCTGAGAAAACCCTTCTTCCTCTGAAAGTGAAAGTTGCTCAGTCGTGTCCAACTCTTTGCAACCCCATGGACTGTAGTCCATGGAATTCTCCAGGCCAGAATACTAAAGTGGGTAGCCTTTTCCTTTTCCAAGGGATCTTCCCAACCTAGGGATTGAACCCAGGTCTCCCACATTGCAGGTGGATTTTCTACCAGCTGAGCTACAAGGGAAGCCCAAGAATACTGGAGTGGGTAGCCTATCCCTTCTCCAGATCTTTCCGACCCAGGAATCGAATCAGGGTCTCCTGCATTGCAGGTGGATTCTTTACCAACTGGGCTATCAGGGAAGCCTCCTCCTCTGAAGGTGTCCTTTTCTTTCTCTAAAGGTTTGTTTGTTTGTTTTATTAGATCTCATCATCAGAAAAAATGCTCTGGTATTGAGGCTGTAGCCAAAAATGTTCCTTCTCATAAAACAGCCATGTGTGTATGTGTGTGTGTGTGTGTGTGTGTGTGTGTGTTTAGGTGGTGAAGGTTGGATATGGGCATCCATTGACATTTGACTATTTCATCCCTTTTATATATAGGTTATATAGAATTCACCAGCCCTGAGAAACTGAATAATAATAGTAATTTTTGTAAAGTTCTAGCTTCACCAGGCGGAGAAAGCAATGGCACCCCACTTCAGTACTCTTCCCTGGAAAATCCCATGGACAGAGGAGCCTGGTGGGCTGCAGTCCATTGGGTCGCTAGAGTCAGACACGACTGAGCGACTTCACTTTCACTCTTCACTTTCATGCATTGGAGAAGGAGATGGCAGCCCACTCCAGTGTCCTTGCCTGGAGAATCCGAGGGATGGAGGAGCCTGGTGGGCTGCCGTCTATGGGGTCGCACAGAGTCGGACACGACTGAAGCGACTTAGCAGCAGCAGCAGCAGCTTAACCAGGAATCATGCTTCAGTTATATCATTCATTACTTGGTTAATTAGATATTTTGCTCTTCAGTTCAGTTAAGTCACTCAGTCGTGTCCGACTCTTTGTGACTCCATGGACTGCAGCGTGCCAGGCTTCCCTGTCCATCACCAACTCCCAGAACCTATTCAAACTCATGTTCATTGTGTCAGTAATGCCATCCAACCATCTCATCCTCTGTCATCCCCTTCCTCCTACCTTCAATCTTGCCCACATTAGGGTCTTTTCAATTAAGTCAGTTCTTCACATTGGGTGGCAAAAGTATTGGAGTTTCAGCTTCCACATCAGTCCTTCCAATGAATATTCAAGATTATTTCCCTTTAGGATTGACTGGTTTGACCCTCTTGCAGTCCAAGTAACTCTCAAGAGTCTTCTCTAACACCACAGATCAAAAGCATCAATTCTTCAGCTCTCAGCTTTCTTTATAGTCCAACTCTCACATCCATACATGACTACTGGAAAAACCATAGCTTGACCAGTGTTGGTAAAGTAATGTCTCTGTTTTTTAATATGCTGTCTAGGTTAGTCATAACTTTTTTTTCAAGGAGCAAACGTCTTTTAATTTCATGGCTGCAGTCATAATCTGCAGTGATTTTGAAGCCCCCCAAAATAAAGTCTGACACTTTCCATTGTTTCTATTTGCCATGTAGTGATGGGACCAGATGCCATGATCTTAGTTTTCTGAATGTTGAGTTTTAAGCCAACTTTTTCACTCTCCCCTTTCACTTTCATCAAGAGGCTCTTTAGTTCTTCTTCACTTTCTGCCATAAGGGTGATGTCATCTGCATGTCTGAGGTTATTGATATTTCTCCTGGCAATCTTGATTCCAGCTTGTGCTTCATCCTGCCTGGCATTGCACATGATACACTCTCTGCTGCTGCTGCTACTAAGTCACTTCAGTCATGTCTGACTCTGTGCGACCCCACAGATGGCAGCCCACCAGGCTCCCCTGTCCCTGGGATTCTCCAGGCAAGAACACTGGAGTGGGTTGCCATTTCCTTCTCCAATGCATGAAAGTGAAAAGTGAAAGTGAAGTCATTCAGTTGTGTCCGACTCTTTGCAACTCCATGAATTGCAGCACACCAGGCCTCCCTGTCCATCACCAACTCCTTGAGTTCACTCAAACTCATGTCCATCGAGTCAGTGATGCCATCCAGCCATCTCATCCTCTGTTGTCCCCGTCTCCTCCTGCCCCCAATCCCTCCCAGCATCAGGGTCTTTTCCAGTGAGTCAACTCTTTGCATGAGGTGGCCAAAGTATTGGAGTTTCAGCTTCAGCATCAGTCCTTCCAAAGAACACCCAGGACTGGTCTCCTTTAGGATGGGCTGGTTGGATCTCCTTGCAGTCCAAGGGACTCTCAAGAGTCTTCTCCAACACCACAGTTCAAAAGCATCAGTTGTTCGGCACTCAGCCTTCTTCACAGTCCAACTCTCACATCCATACATGACTATTGGAAAAACCATAGCCTTGACTAGATGGACCTTTGTTGGCAAAGTAATATCTCTGCTTTTCAATATGCTGTCTAGGTTGGTCATAACTTTCCTTCCAAGGAGTAACTGTCTTTTAATTTCATGGCTGCAGTCACCATCTGCAGTGATTTTGGAGCCCCCCCAAATAAAGTCTGACACTGTTTCCACTGTTTCCCCATCTATTTCCCATGAAGTGATGGGACCAGATGCCATGATCTTAGTTTTCAGAACGTTGAGTTTTAAGCCAACTTTTTCACTCTCCTCTTTCACTTTCACCAAGAGGCTTTTTAGTTCCTCTTCACTGTCTGCCATAAGGGTGGACTCATCTGCATATCTGAGGTTATTGATATTTCTCCAGGCAATCTTGATTCCAGTTTGTGCTTCTTCCAGCCCAGTGTTTCTCATGATGTACTCTGCATAGAAGTTAAATAGGGTGACAATATATAGCCTTGACGTACTCCTTTTCCTGTTTGGAACCAGTCTGTTGTTGCATGTCCAGTTCTTAGTGTTGCTTCCTAACCTGCATACAGGTTTCTCAAGAGGCAGTTCAGGTGCTCAGGTATTCCCATCTCTTTCAGAATTTTCCACAGTTTATCGTGATCCACACAGGCAGAGGCTTTGGCATAGCCAATAAAGCAGAAATAGATGTTTTTCTGGAACTCTCTTGCTTATTACTATGAAACATAGTGACCTATATTTCAGTATTCTACATTACTTAGAAATTATCTATGGAACTCAAATGGATTCATCACTTAACCCTATTTAATATTATTTCCAACTGCTAAAGTTAACTAAGAGTCTTAAAAATTCTATTTAAAATGACACACTAAATGTTTTCATAATAAGTTCATCAGAATTTATATCCAGCTGACCCTTGAACTACATGGGTTTGAACTGTGTGGATCTACTTTTATGTGGATTTTTTTCAACAAATATATACAGTACTACATGATTGGTGGTTGGTTCAATCCACAGATGTGGAACTATGGAAATGGAAGGCCAATTATGGGACTTGAACACTGTCAAATTTTGGTTTCCATGGTAGGTTCTGGAACCAATCCCCCATGGATAGTGAGAGATGACTAGAGTTCTAAGTTGTCGAACATACAACTTTACATTTTTCCAGATTTCCACATTATGTGATGGTAAACTTATCTAATCAATAACATGAATTTTAACAAAAAAAGTTCATGAATTTCAGATTAACTAGTCTCTTTATGAGAAGACAAATCCAGGGAATAAATTTACAGATTAAAAAAAAAATTCCAAACTGTCAAACAAGGATAATTTCCCTAAGGATTTTGGATTCCTGTATAAAAATGATTATGATTTAGCAGTTTCTCTGAGAAAGTGATTTTTTCCCTCTTCAAAACCTAGTACATAGTTCACTTTCTTTATGTTCTGGAAATTCTAGTCATATTAGATTTGTGTAAGTACTTCTTAGCCTCTGTAAACCAATCAGAATAAAGCTCCTGTTACTTAAGAGAGTTTATAATTTAAGTCAGGTGTTGGCCAACTTTTCATGTAAATGACCAGATAGTATAAATTTTAGATGTTGTGGCCCATATGGTCTCTGTTGCAACTACTCAGCTCTGCCAGAGATGATTCATAAATGAGTGGACATGGCTACCTTCCAATAAAACAACAATAAAAACGGTGGTAGACTTCCAGTTTACAGTTCAGCATACAAGGCGTGTGGCTGTTGTAACCACAAGTGACAAGCTAAACAAACTGAACAAATCAACAACTCTCCTTAGATCCACAAGAGCAGAGCAGTGAGGTCACAGGGCAAACTGCTGCCCCCAAATTGAAGAGACAGACAGCAGAAAACAGAGAATTACAATTTATCAGGGCTGACACCTCCACAGGAGCCAGTGCTCTGGTAGGAACACCTGATCTGTAATTGATGAATTGCTGGAGGCTCAGAGTGGACAAGTCTGAGAATTAAAAACTCTGCGGGGGAGGCCCAGATATATGGAGGCCCCTCTTTTTGTGAGTTTTACCATCAGGAACTCAACCAGGCTCACAACTGAATACTAGAGGAATAGTCCCTCATACTTCTGGCAAGAGGAGGAGGAAAGGACCATTTTGAAATGTGCCAGAAATTCTACTCCTAACAAGACCTGCTCTCAACAGGCTATTTTGCCAGAGCCTAAACTGTTGGGGTTTTATCAGAACCTCACTGACCTAGGGGAAGGGAAATATTCAACTCCAGCCCACTCCAGCCTTTCACATGGAGGAAGGGAAATACAGTTGGCCCTCTGTATTTACCAATTCCACATCCAAGAATTCAACCAACTGCAGATTGAAAAAATATATATATTTTTTAATTCAGAAAGTCCCAGAAGCAAAACTTGACCATTTGCTGCACTCCAGCAACTATCTACACTGCATTTAAATTGTATTCACAACTATTTACATAACACAATATGCTACTGGAGATCAGTGGGGAAATAACTCCAGAAAGAATGAAGGGATGGAGCCAAAGCAAAAACAATACCCAGTTGTGGATGTGACTGGTGATAGAAGCAAGGTCCGATGCTGTAAAGAGCAATATTGCCTAAGAACCTGGAATGTTAGATCCATGAATCAAGACAAATTGGAAGCGGTCAAACAGGAGATGGCAAGAGTGAATGTTGACATTCTAGGAATCAGCAAACTAAAATGGACTGGAATGGGTGAATTTAACTCAGATGACCATTATATCTACTACTGTGGGCAGGAATGCCTTAGAAGAAATGGAGTAGCCATCATAGTCAACAAAAGAGTCCAAAATGCAATATTTGGATGCAATCTCAAAAATGACAAAATGATCTCTGTTCATTTCCAAGGCAAATCATTCAAAATCACAGTAATCCAAGTCTATGCCCCAACCAGTAACACTGAAGAAGCTGAAGTTGAATGGTTCTATGAAGACCTACAAGACCTTTTAGAACTAACACCCAAAAAAGATGTCCTTTTCATTATAGGGGACTGGAATGCAAAAGTAGGAAGTCAAGAAACACTGGAGTAACAGGCAAATTTGGCCTTGGAGTATGGAATGAAGCAGGGCAAAGGCTAATAAAGTTCTGCCAAGAGAACGCACTGGTCATAGCAAACACCCTCTTCCAACAACACAAGAGAAGACTCTACACATGGACATCACCAGATGGTCAACACCGAAATCAGATTGATTATATTCTTTGCAGCCAAAGATGGAGAAGCCTATACAGTCAGCAAAAAAAGACTGGGAGCTGACTGTGGCCCAGATCATGAATTCCTTATTGCCAAATTCAGATTTAAATTGAAGAAAGTAGGGAAAACCACTAGACCATTCAAGTATGACCTAAATCAAATCCCCTTTGATTATACAGTGGAAGTGAGAAATAGATTTAAGGGACTAGATCTGATAGAGTGCCTGATGAACTATGGACAGAGTCTCGTGACATTGTACAGGAGACAAGGATCAAGACCATCCCCATGGAAAAGAAATGCAAAAAGGTAAAATGGCTGTCTGAGGAGGCCTTACAAATAGCAGTGAAAAGAAGAGATGTAAAAAACAAAGAAGAAAAGGAAAGCATCTGAATGCAGAGTTCCAAGGAATAGCAAAGAGTGATAAGAAAGCCTTCCTCAGTGATCAATGCAAAGAAATAGAGGAAAACAACAGAATGGGAAAGACTAGAGATCTCTTCAAGGAAATTAGAGATACCAAGGGAACATTTCATGCAAAGATGGGCACAATAAAGGACAGAGATGGTATGGACCTAACAGAAGCAGAAGATGTTAAGAAGAGGTGGCAAGAATACACAGAAGAACTGTACAAAAAAGATCTTCACGACCAAGATAATCACGATGGTGTGATCACTCACCTAGAGTCAGACATCCTGGAATGTGAAGTCAAGTGGGCCTTAGAAAGCATCACTATGAACAAAGCTAGTGGAGGTGAAGGAATTCCGGTTGAGCTATTTCAAATCCTAAAAGATGATGGTGTGAAAGTGCTGCACTCAATATGCCAGTAAATGTGGAAAACTCAGCAGTGGCCACAGGACTGGAAAAGATCAGTTTTGATTCCAATCGCAAAGAAAGGCAACGCCAAAGAATGCTCAAACTACCGCACAATTGTACTCATCTCACACGCTAGTAAAGTAATGCTTAAAATTCTCCACGCCAGGCTTTAGCAATATGTGAGCTGTGAACTTTCAGATGTTCAAGCTGGTTTTAGAAAAGGCAGAGGAACCAGAGATCAAATTGCCAACATCCACTGGGTCATGGAAAAAGCAAGAGAGTTCCAGAAACACATCTATTTCTGCTTTATTGGCTATGCCAAAGCCTTTGACTGTGTGGATCACAATAAACTGTGGAAAATTCTGGAAGAGATGGGAATACCAGACCACCTAAACTGCCTCTTGAGAAATCTGTATGCAGGTCAGGAAGCAACAGTTAGAACTGGACATGGAACAACAGACTGGTTCCAAATAGGAAAAAGAGTACGTCAAAGCTGTATATTGTCACCCTGCTTATTTAACTTCTATGCAGAGTACATCATGAGAAACACTGGGCTGAAAGAAGCATAAGCTGGAATCAAGATTGCCAGGAGAAATATCAATAACCTCAGATATGCAGATGACACCACCTTTATGGCAGAAAGTGAAGAGGAACTAAAAAGCCTCTTGATGAAAGTGAAAGAGGAGAGTGAAAATGTTGGCTTAAAGCTCAACATTCAGAAAACGAAGATCATGGCATCTGGTCCCATCACTACATGGGAAATAGATGGGGAAACAGTGGAAACAGTGTCAGACTTTATTTTGGGGGGCTCCAAAATCACTGCAGATGGTGACTGCAGCCATGAAATTAAAAGATGCTTCGTCCTTGGAAGGAAAGTTATGACCAACCTAGATAGCATATTCAAAAGCAGAGACATTACTCTGCCAACAAAGGTCCATCTAGTCAAGGCTATGGTTTTTCCAGTGGTCATGTATGGATGCGAGAGTTGGACTGTGAAGAAAGCTGAGCACCAAAGAATTGATGCTTTTGAACTGTGGTGTTGGAGAAGACTCTTGAGAGTCCCTTGGACTGCAAGGAGATCCAACCAGTCCATTCTAAAGGAGACCAGTCCTGGGTGTTCTTTGGAAGGACTGATGCTGAAGCTGAAACTCCAATACTTTAGCCACCTCATGTGAAAAGTTGACTCATTGGAAAAGACCCTGATGCTGTGAGGGATTAGGGGCAGGAGGAGAAGGGGACAACAGAGGATGAGATGGCTGAATGGCATCACCAACTCGATGGACATGAGTTTGGGTAAACTCCAAGTGTTGGTGATGGACAGGGAGACCTGGCGTGCTGGGATTCAAGGGATTACAAAGAGTTAGACACGACTGAGTGACTGAACTGAAGTGAACTTTGTATTAGGTAGTAGAAATAATCTAGACATGAGAAAGTGTATGGGAGAATTGCTTAGGTTATACCATGCCATTCCATATAAGGGATTGAGCATCTGAGGATTTTGGTATCCACATGTCGTCTTGGAACCAAATTCCCGTGGATATTGAGGGATGAGTTACCCAACTCTTGCCCACTCTAGTACTCCCAAAATGAAATATTCAGGTATAAATCTAACAAAGTACATATGAGGTCTCTATGAGAGAAACTACGAAACACTGATGAAAGAAATAGAGGAACTAAATAAATGGGAGATATATCCTGTGTCCATGTATTGTTGTTGTTGTTCAGTCACACAATCATGTCCGACTCTTTGTGACCCCATGGACTGCAATACCCCAGGCTTCCCTGTCCTTCACCATCTCCTGGAGCTTGCTCAAACTCATGTCCATTGAGTCCATGATGCCATCCGACCATCTTGTCCTCTGTTGTCTCCTTCTCCTCCTGCCTTCAATCTTTCCCAACATCAGCGTCTTTTCCAATGAGTCAGCTCTTAGCACCAGGTGGCCAAAGTATCAGCTTCAGCATCAGTCCTTCCAGTGAATATTCAGAACTGATTTCCTTTAGGATGGACTAGTTGGATCTCCTTGCAGTCCAAGAGACACTCAAGAGTCTTCTCCAACACCACAGTCCAAAAGCATCAGTTCTTTAGTGCTCAGCCCTCCTTATGGTCCAAGTCTCACATCCATACATGACTATTGGAAAAACCATAGCTTTGACTATACGGTCCTTTGTTGGCAAAGTAATATCTCTGATTTTTGTACAGCAAGACTCAATATCGTTAAGATGTTCTTCATAAGCTGATCTATAGATTCAGTGCAATCCCAGTAAGAATCCTTGGAAGTCAATTTTTTGATATAAAAATATATCCAAATATGTATTTACTAGATGGACATGAGTTTGAGCAAGCTCTGGGAGATGGTGATGGACAGGGAAGCCTGGCTTGCTGCAGTCCATTGGGTCGCAAGGAGTCGGACACAACTGAGGGACTGAACTGAACTGAACTGAATCCTAAAGTTTATATGGAGAGACAAAAGACCCAGAATAGCCGCCTAAATATTAAAGGAGCAGAACAAAACTGAAGAACTGATACCACTCAATTTTGTAGCACAGTAATCATGACAGTTTGGCAATCATGAAAGAATAGGTAAGTAGATCAATGGTACAAAATAGAGAAGTGTTAGTCCATCAGTTGTGTCTGACTCTGTGTGACCCAACAGACTGTAACTTGCCAGGCTCCTCAGTCCATGGGATTCTCCAGGCAAGAATACTGGAGTGGATTGCCATTCCCCTCTTCAACAAAATAGAGAACCCAGAAATAAATCCGTATAGTTAACCCATCTTTGACAAAGGAGGAAAGGCAATTCAACGGAGAAATGATAGTCTTTTTAACAAATGGTGCTGAAACAATAGGACACCTACATGCAAAATTCGAATACAGAAAGAGACTTCACACCCTCCACAAGAATCACTCAAGATATATCATAAACTTAAATTAAAACATAAAGCTATGAAATGCTTAGAATATCACACAAGAGAAAACATAGTGAACCTTGTGTATAGCAATGACTTTTTAGATAGTGAACAACCCTATGATCCCATCCATAAAAGAAATAATTGGCAGATAAACACAATGGAATACTACCCAGCCATAAAAAGAATACAATAATGCCGTTTGCAGCAACACAGATGGACCTAGAGATTTTCTCTTTTTTAAAAGAGATTTTCATACTAAATAAATAAGTCAGAAAGAGAAAGACACATGCCATATATATCACTTATATGTGGAATCTAATATAGGACACGAATGAACTTATTTATGAAACAGAAATGGACTCAGATACAGAAAACAAACTTATGGTCACTAAAGGGGAAACAGAGTTGAGGAAGAATAGATTAGGATCTTGGGATTAGCAGATACAAACTACTATATATAAAATAAATAAGCAACAAGGTCCTACTGTATAGCACAGGGAACCAGATTCATCCTACAATAAACCAAAAGAAAAGCGTATGAAACAGAATATCTATATGTCTAACTGGATCACATTGCTGTACATCAGATACTGACACAACATTATTAATCCACTATACTCCAAAAAGAGAAAGAGAATGTGGAGCAACAGCAACTCTCAATCTTAAATGATGGGAATGCAGTATGGTACAGCCACTTTGAAAGATACAAAGCTAGAGATACTCTTACCACATGATAAGAAATTGGGAAAGGAGTACGTCAACGTTGTATATTGTCACCCTGCTTATTTAACATATATGCAGAGTACATCATGTGAAATGCTGGTCTGGATGAAGCACAAGCTGGAATCAAGATTGCTGGGAGAAATATCAATAACCTCAGATATGCAGAGGACACCACCCTTATGGCAGAAAGCAAAAAACTAAAGAGCCTCTTGATGAAAGTGAAAGAGGAAAGTGAAAAAGTTGGTTTAAAACTCAACAGTCAGAAAACTAAGATCACAGCATCCGGTCCCATCACTTCATGGCAAATAGATGGGGAAACAGTGGAAACAGTGACAGGTTTTATTTTCTTGGGTTCCAAAATCACTGCAGAAGGTGACTGCAGCCATGAAATTAAAAGACACTTGCTCCTTGGAAGGAAAGTTATGACCAATCTAGACAGCGTATTAAAAAGCAGACACATTACTTTGCCAACAAAGGTCCATCTAGTCAAGGCTATGGTTTTTCCAGTAGTCATGTATGGATGTGAGAGTTGGACCATAAAGAAAGCTGAGTGCCAAAGAACTGATGCTTTTGAACTGTGGTGTTGGAGAAGACACTTGAGAATCCCTTGGACAGCAAGGAGATCCACCCAGTCCATCCTAAAGGAAATCAGTCCTGAATATTCATTGGAAGGACTGATGCTGAAGGTGAAACTCCAATGTTTTGACCATTTGATGTGAAGAACTGACTCACTTGAAAGGACCCTGATGCTGGGAAAGATTGAAAGCCGGAGGAGAAGGGGATGACAAAGGATGAGATGGTTGGATGGCATCACTGACTCTATGGACATGAGTTTGAGCAAGCTCCGGGAGTTGGTGATGGACAGGGAAGCCTGGTGCTGCAGTCCATGGGGTTGCAAAGACTTGGACATGACTGAGTGACTGAACTGATAAAGCTAGTAAAAAGATCAGCGATTGTGAGGAGCTGAGGGTGGGGGATGCAAAGGATACACAGGTAAAGCACAGAGGATTTTTAGGGCAGTGAAAGTCCTCTGTATGATTCCATATTGATAGGCACAGTCATTATTCATTTGCCTAAACCCACAGAATGTACAACACCAAGAGCCACTTGTAATGTAAACCATGGACTTTGGGTGGTAACCTATGTTCATCACTGGTAACAAATGGACCGGTCTGGTGGGGCTGTTGTCATGGAGGAGGCTGTGCATGTGTGTGTGCAGGAAGGGATGGGAAATCTCTGTACCTGCCTCTCAATTTTGCTGGGAACCTAGAACTGCTCTAAAAATAGTCTTAATAATAATGCAAAATATAATAATGTCTTATGGGACATAAAACATGTGTGCAAGTAAATACATGGCACACTTGCAGGAGAGGCAGGAGAGGGTGAGCAAGTTTATGTTAGTCCAGGTCCTCTAAAAGCAGATCACGAGACTGGAGTAGCCACGCCGAAGAACCGCGAGGTCACGGCCTGTGAGGGGACATAGGGAGGAAGCTGGGGAAGGACAGGAGAGCTGTCGGGTCAAAGTACGTCTCATGTGCTTCACACATGCACATGGAATATTTATCAACATTGACTACATGTTAGGTCAAAGCATGTCAGATCATGGAAATCATTCACCATGTGTTTCTTAACGTGGTTGTTAAGTTGCCTCCCACGCCAATATTCTTGCCTAGAGAATCTCATAGACAGAAGAGCCTGGTGAGCTTCAGTCCATGGGGTTTCAAAGAGTCGGACATGACTGCCGTAACTTGGCATGCATGCAAGCATTGCTTAATTTCCAAGCATTTGGGAGCTTTTTCTTTGTTACCAATGCTTGGAAATTAAGCAATACGTTTCTGAAAAAAAGGCATGCTCAAAAACATCATGTTGGAAATAAAATATTTGTAACTAAAGGATAATGAAGTATTATTCATCTGGAATGCCAGAAGGAATGGAGGTTGTTGTTGCTGTTGTTTTACCTTTTACGTAGGCTATTTCAAACACAGAACCCTCAGTACTCTCTGTTCTATTTTGCTGTGAACCTAAAATTACTCTAAAGTCAATTAAAGAAAGAAATAAACATGGAATCGGGCAGACTTGGTCCATGGTCATGGTTTATTGACCCTTGGTCAAAATTGCTAATATCCTACAGACAATGGAGGAACCTGTAAAACTACACCAAAATACAGATAGCAGGAAATTCCACAGGACATTCTTGTTTCTTCAAACATAAACTGGAAAGGAAAACAGGGAAGGAGATGAGATGAACAGACTGATAGAGACCCAAGAGACCTACCAATCAGATACAAAGTGTGGATCTCACATGGATCCTGATTCAAACTGCAAAAATACAAAAATTTTAAAAATTTGAGGATTATAGAAACAGTTGAAAATTTGAACACTGATTTGATATTTAATGATATTTGGGAAATGTTCTTAACTTTTTAAGTATGATAATCTATTATGGTGACAGATTCGAAAAGAGCTTGTTATTTGAGGTAGGATGAAAATTAATGATGTGTAGGATTTGTTTTAAAATATTATGAGGGACTTAACTCTTGATGAAAGTGAAAGAGGAGAGTGAAAAAGTTGGCTTAATATTCAACATTCAGAAAAATAAGATCATGGCATCTGGTCCCATCACTTCATGCAAATAGATGGGGAAACAATAGAAACAGTGACAGACTTTATTTTGGGGGCCTTCAAAATCACTGCAGATGGTGACTGCAGCCATGAAATTAAAAGAAACTTGGTCCTTGGAAGAAAAGCTATGGCCAACCTAGACAGCATATTAAAAAGCAGAGACATTACTTTGCTAACAAAGGTCCATCTAATCAAAGCTATGGTTTTTCCAGTTGAACTGTGGTGCTGGAGGAGACTCTTGAGAGTCCCTTGGACAGCAAGGAGATCCAACCAGTCCATCCTAAAGGAAATCAGTCTCGAATATTCATTGGAAGGACTGATGCTGAAGCTGAAACTCCAATCCTTTGGCCACCTGATGCAAAGAACTGACTCATTGGAAAAGACCCTGATGCTGGGAAAGATTGAAGGTGGGAGGAGAAGGGGACGACAGAGGGTGAGGTGGTTGGATGGCATCACTGACTCAATGGACGTGAGCTTGAGTAAACTCCGGAAGTTGGTGATGGACAGACAGGGAGGCCTGGAGTGCTGCAGTCCATGGGGTTGCCAAGAGTTAGACACGACTGAGTGACTGAACTGAACTGAACTAACTTTTTATTTGAGGAGAAGTGAATGAGGATATAGGTTTGCCCATTAATCAGTGACTGTTTAAGCTGTGTGATGCTATATGGAAGTTCATCACGCTTTAACATATTTGCAATTGTTCATGTAAAAGCTAAACAAATGCCACCATTCTACATTTGCAGTCATATTTGCTTCTTTGCCACCTGTAACTTCCTTAATTTTTTTTCAGTTTAATATGTACTTACAGTGTGCTTTTTCAAGCTAAACACATATATCTAATTTAGTTGGATGTGGGGGTTAAATGTAGACAACATAATCATCTTATATAAAAATGCCTTGCCACATTCTTTTATCTGACATAAATTGAAATGTTATACAGCTTGCAAAATCCATCCTGCCATGTTGGTCTGCACTCTCCACAATAGGTTTTAACAGAATGTTAAGCACTCCTTCTAAATGCTCTTCAGTTGAACAGATTTAATTTTTAATTTATCAGTTGATTGATCATATAAATTCTATTTACTGGATCCATAACTGCTTGAAGAATAACTTTCCAATAACTGTATAGATCATTTTCCCTTTTGCTCTATAACAGATATGCTACCAAATGTGGTGATATTAAAGTTTTCTCTTGAATGGCTAAGAAGTTGTTCCCATAACTATTTGTCTTTTTCTTTCCTTTAATTTTAAGAAACTTATTGACAAATTCAGCATGCTTCCAAGTATTTTTTGAAGGTTTTAAACTTTTGTTTGCAAAGTATCATTACAAATATTTTTTAAAGTTCAGGGTCTCATTCTTGGTGCTCACATATTTGACAAAAATATATTTTAAAATAATTTTCACTTAAAATTTTCGTATCTAGCTCTATTTTTTGGAATGTGACTCAATGGAAATCAAAGTTTACCCATTGAGTCAATATTTTTTTTCTTAATATTGTCATTCTTTATGCTTCAAAATCCAGCAGCTGAACTTGGACTGTGCCTCAGTATTTTTACTTAAAGAGGCTTTCACCTTTTAATTAGAAAATAATAAAATAATCTAAAGGGCTATTTGTATGAGCTCTACAATAAGGTGACAACTGTCAATAATGAAAAATGTAGTAAATGATAATGTTCTTTCTAAAAAAAAACAAAGAAAGAAAGAAATCAAAACTTTGTCTCGATTTTTTTTTCCACAGTAGATGAAATTACTGAGCTCTCACTATTGACCAGACTTGATGCTAAATCCTTCAAGTACACTATTGCTCTGATCCTTACAACAATCAAATGAGGACTGGAATAGCATCACTTCCATGGCACCAGAGCCACACTGCAGTTTAGGATACAGTGAAGGGAGTAAGAGGATGAGCAAGCCGAAAGGACCCTCCTTAGAGCCCAGCCTCTTACACATTATCCTGAATTGTTCATCCCTAACAGTTTTTCTGTAAAACTGAGATGCTTCTACCTGACTTACACAGATCATATGTTTGGTTGTGAAGATTAAGCTAAACTTAAAATATATATTTTTTAACTGCAAAGAAATCAAATACTATTCCCATAATACTTGAGAGTTAACATCTTTCTGGGGCTGTGGAACTCTTTCTGCCTTTTTCTCTCCATGATGGAATTTGAGTTTAGATATACGTAAGCCCAGAATTTGTATTCTGAACTGTTCACATTCTGAGAGAGCCATATTTACTCCTTTTGGGGAAGAAAATTTCAAAATAAATCATTTAGAAAAGAAGCTCATAAATTTCTTTGGATTTATATATATATAAATTTCTTTGGAGATATATATATATATATATATATATATATATAATAGGACATATGGTGCAGTTTTCCTGTGCCCTAGACTTGTGTCTGAAAATGCCATTGAATCCTACCTCCAGAAATGCAGCCAGAAATGGGAGTAACCACCGGGCACCTTCATTCTTAGCTCACTAAAAGGTGCCAAAGAGAGAAATGGGTCCCCCTCTCTTCCCACCTCCTCTTAGGTAGTTGAACACCCCTTAAGCCAGGAGACCTGCTAACCTACCTCTGGCTTCTCTAGGAGGAAACAAACAAACAACAGGAGAGATGGCAGGACCTGTATCTTGGTGGCGGTGGTGGGGGGTACTGTCAGATGGAGACAGTTTGCTAAGGTTTTCAGTCCCAAGAAGTTGCAGCCTGTAGGGGCCTTCACACCTGAGTTGGCCATGGGGAGATGAGACTGATGGCTCTGACCTTGGCAGAAGCAGCAAACGGTAGGGCAAAAAGGTGGGTACAGCAGAGAAATGTGGCAGGTATCCTGTGAACTATGTAGCCAAATTTCAAAGGGACACTGATGCGTGGACAGCTTCCTTAGCAGAGCACCTTGGAGGCACGTAGTCGACAGCACGGCCAGTGAGGAAGAAGACTGCAGGCTTTCCCCGCTCCTTCTTCGCTGCCCATCACCAGAGGAGCAGGTGCAGAGACCAAGAAACGTCAAAGCAGGAAGTGCCTGCTGCCCAGCCCTCACTTCCTTGGGCTGAGCTGCCACAGGGAGGAAAATTCTGAGATGAACAGGAGGTTCAAGTTTTAAAATAAGATGAAGAGAGTCTTAGAAATGAAAATGAGATTCTGAAAAAGTGACAGTGACTGACACATTAAGTCATGAAGCCAAGATGTTAACATGTTTCCCAGTAGGAAAAGGGGGCCTGAAAGAACAAAGATTAGGTAGCTATCACAAAAATGCAGCTGTTTGATTTCATATATAGGCTGTGTGTGTGTGTGCGTGTGTGTGTGCGTGTGTATGTGTGTGTGCGTGTGCGTGCTTATTCACTCAGTCGTCTCCAATTCTTTGCCACCCCATGCACTGTAGCCCGCCAGGCTCCTCTGTTCATGGAATTTTTCAGGCAAAAATACTGGAGTGGGTTGCCACTGCCTACTCCAGGGAGCTTCCCGACCCAGGTTCAGTCAGTTCAGTTCAGTTCAGTCTCTCACTCGTGTCCGACTCTTTGTGACCCCATGCCAGGCCTCCCTGTCCATCACCAACTCCCAGAGTTCACTCAAACTCATGTCCATCGAGTCGGTGATGCCATCCAGCCATCTCATCCTCGGTCGTCCCCTTCTCCTCCTTCCCCCAATCCCTCCCAGCATCAGAGTCTTTTCCAGTGAGTCAACCCTTTGCATGAGGTGCCCCAAGTATTGGAGTTTCAGCTTCAGCATCATTCCTTCCAAAGAACACCCAGGGATGATCTCCTTTAGAGTGGACTGGTTGGATCTCCTTGCAGTCCAAGGGACTCTCAAGAGTCTTCTCCAACACCACAGTTCAAAAACATCAATTCTCTGGTGCTCAGCTTTCTTCACAGTCCAACTCTTGCATCCATACATGACCACTGGAAAAACCATAGCCTTGACTAGACGGACCTTTGTAGGCAGAGTAATGTCTCTGCTTTTGAATATGCTATCTAGGTTGGTCATAACTTTTCTTCCAAGGAGTAAGTGTCTTTTAATTTCATGGCTGCAGTGACCATCTGCAGTGATTTTGGAGCCCCCCAAAATAAAGTCTGACACTGTTTCCACTGTTTCCCCATCTATTTCCCATGAAGTGATGGGACCAGATGCCATGATCTTCGTTTTCTGAATGTTGAGCTTTAAGCCAACTTTTTCACTCTCCTCTTTCACTTTCATCAAGAGGCTCTTTAGTTCCTCTTCATTTTCTGCCATAAAGATGGTGTCATCTGCATATCTGAGGTTATTGATATTCCTCCCGGCAATCTTTAGGCAATTATATAATACATAATGTGTAATAATATTATATCTAGATCCACATATAGGAATGAGAAGTGCTATTAATAGAGCCATAAAATTTATGAGGAGCCCTGAGATTTACAAGGAGGGAGAGAGAACTTAAAGCTAGGGAATCAGGGAAGTTTCACTAAGGAGGCGGCTTGGAGGATGAGACTTGTGAAACGGGTTGGGATTTAGGTAAGACTAACAGGGAAAACAGGAATTCAGGAGAAGGGAAGAGCTTGTGCAAAAGGGGTAAAAAATGGTACAGAGAGCTGCAAGGGAAAACAGGACTGGCCTGGAGGACCACTCTGTAGTCCAGATTGCCTGTGTGAACGGGAGGGTCCTGCTGCATGGGCAGTTCACAGCAAACAGAGGTGGTGACTGACCTCAGTTGTGCTGGTAGTTAATCGTTGAATGAATGAATGAATAAAAAATGACCGGAGTGCCAGGCGACAGAGCCTCTTTTATGTATTGTTCGGAGAAGGCAATGGCACCCCACCCCAGTACTCTTGTCTGGAAAATCCCATGGACGGAGGAGCCTGGTAGGCTGCAGTCCATGGGGTCGCACAGAGTCGGACACGACTGAAGCGACTTAGCAGCAGCAGCAGCAAGCAATGAACAGCCTGTAAGGATAGAGTCTAGAGAGGAATAAGTGGGCAGAAAGCATTGAGTTTCAGGGACATTACTAAATATCCTCATTGTCCCTCTTGGAAGAATTAGCCTCAGCTAGAAGACGACCAAAGTACAATAGCCAGACCTCTCTATGGGGCACACTTCCGCCTCTTCAGGCACTTCCTTCTGGCGACCCTGGTTGACCTCCAGCATCAACGCTTGCTGAGGGCTACTTTCTACCCCTAGGTTCTTTCTGTTAATTTCCAATCCACTTGGGCCATTTTTACTCTTTGGCAGCTGTTTCTGGCGGTGCTGTGAGAAGAGACAGACCGCACGAGACATCCAAGATCCGAAGGTCGCGGGGTTCCAGGAATCGCCCCTTCCAATCAAGAAGACGCGAGCCAGGCGGGCGGCTGCTCCTCGGCCTCCGCACGACCAGGGGGCGCCCTCGGTCTTCGGCCCAGTTAGTTCGCAGGCGCCCATGCCCTCTCTCCTCGCACCTGGTTGGGGCACATCCTTGGACTCAAAGCCCGCGTCAGAGTTCCACGTCGACCAATCAGGACTGTCCATGTACTAGCGGGGGCGGGGCTGCCGAGGCAGGAGGAAGATGGCGGCGGGGGCGAGGTGAGGTGTTGGCAGTAGAAAGGGGATCGGGTGCTGGGGGCGGGGGAACGCGGAGCGATGGCCCGCGCCGGCCGCAGGGCCGGATAAGAAGCGGTCGCGTCGCGGGTGTGGGAGGGAGAGAGGAGGGCGCCCGGGCGCCGCGAGAGTATGACGGGGCTGTATGAGCTGGTGTGGCGGGTGCTGCACGCTCTGCTCTGCCTGCACCGCACGCTCACCTCCTGGCTCCGCGTTCGGTTCGGCACCTGGAACTGGATCTGGCGGCGCTGCTGTCGCGTCGCCTCCGCCGCGGTCCTAGCGCCGCTCGGCTTCACGCTCCGCAAGCCCCCGGCTGTCGGCAGGAACCGCCGTCACCACCGGCATCCGCGCGGGGGACCGGCCCCAGCCACCGCCCACCGGCGACTACGCTGGCGCGCGGACGGCCGTTCCCTGGAGAAGCTGCCTGTGCACATGGGCCTGGTGATCACGGAGGAGGAGCAGGAACCCAGCTTCTCGGACATCGCAAGCCTCGTGGTGTGGTGTATGGCCGTGGGCATCTCTTACATTAGCGTCTACGACCATCAAGGTGAGACCCAGAGCGGGTCCGGGGACCGGGGCCTCTCCGGCCGCGGGGCCCGCACATCCGGCAGGTGCACCGGGGCGCGGCCCTCGGCACAGCGCTCCCGGCTCCGCGAGTTTCTGTGCCCCGAGGCCCTAAGTGTAAATTGAGATGCTAGCGCTTTCAAGGAGGGGAGATAGGCTTAATTGAACACCTGCTAAACCTTTGACCTCGATTCATCGCCTTGTACATACTTAAAAATATTTCTTACTCGTGACGACGTCCTAGTAAAGTGGATGGTGTTTGTATACCCTTGTTTCACAAATGCGGGAGCTGAGGTCGCTAACATTTACAAATTTGTCCAAAGTTTGAAAGGTAGTAAGAGGAGGATTGATATTTTAGCCAGTCTGAACTTTCCTTTGGGTTCACCTTTTTGTTACACCGCAGTGGTTCCTCAGAGAGGCCCAGAGCACTGTTTTTAAGTCACAGCTCAGTGGTTGGGGACAAGTGGCATTTGAATTAGGCTTATGAAAAGTACCTGAGAGCCTGGTTAGGCGGCCAGGAAAGTGGTCACCTTCTGTTTTCAGCTGCCTGGAATGTTGTGTGATCCTTGATCCTCAGGGGCCAACACAGTACTTGTCCTCCGGTAAGTTTTGATTGAGGAAATTTTCACTGTAGGGAATTTTTGTAGGTACAGAACTTGAACATTTATTGGGTAGCTACAAAGTTAAAGCCCAGTGCTAGGCATATTCTTTGGATTCTTAACAGTTCCATAGACTCAGGCTTGTTGGGGGTAAACACATTCACAGGAGTGGCAAAGTGAGCAACAGATGTTGAGAGTTAGTGATTGCTGTGAGAAGTTCAGTTCAGTCTCTCGATCGTGTCCGACTGTTTGCGACCCCATGAACCTCAGCAGGCCAGGCCTTCCTGTCCATCACCAACTCCAGGAGTCCACCCAAACCCATATCCATTGAGTCGGTGATGCCATCCACCATCTCATCCTCTGTCATCGCCTTCTCCTCCTGCCCTCAATCTTTCCCAGCCTCAGGGTCTTTTCCAGTGAGTCAGCTCTTCACATCAGGTGGCCAAAGTATTGGAGTTTCAGCTTCAACATCAGTCCTTCCAGTGAACACCCAGGACTGATCTCCTTTAGGAAGAGAAATTCTGATTGGAGGAACTCCCAAAGTTCCTGCAGAGGAGATAGTGTTTAAGCCAGGCTTTGAGGACCGAGTAGGAGATAAATGTTTTGTTTGGGTCTCAGTCACATGTCAAAAGCAATAGCATTTCCTTCCAAGTAAGAATGATTGAGGAATGTTGGTATGAAGGAAAGAAAACTAATATTTTAGTCTCCATTAGATACCTTAAATTAATGGTATGCTCACAAGAACTACAACTTGATTTTTAGCATTTAAATCTTTACCACATAGGCAGGTTTAAGTGTGACAGTTTGTCAGAAAGGGTAGGTTGAGGTCAGACAGCAACTCTTGCAGGGTATTAGAGTTATCTTTGATTGGCCAATCACCTTCCTTGCAGCCAGGGAGGAACATGGTGACTCATAGCCCATCATCAAATGATAGTTTACCCTGTAAGGTTAAAGTTAATATACTCAGGTACTGAGGTTTTATGGAACTTGCCAAAAGACCATAGAAATCACAAGACTGTAATAAGGCAACACAGCCTTTGCTTGAGTGATGCAACAGAAATATTGTCTGAGGGAAAAGTAAGTGAAGCAGAGGGGAAATTAATTAAAGCCGTTGAGCAATGTGGTGAAATTGACTTTAAGTGAATCACTTATATTCAAGTAATTCTTATAAAGCAAGTACCATTATGTTCTAGTAGAGAAGGAAAATCAATAATTAAATAGAATGCAGTTTATAGTATTGCCACACTTTCTTATTCTGGAAATTCCTGTTCTTGAATTGCTGATGTGATTCAGAAATATCCTATCATATTTGCTAAAGAAACCATTGGTAATGAAAAGGAAGAAGTCAAGCTAACAAAGAGTTTTATAGAGCATTTTAAGTGCACGGACTCAGAGCACTTTTTGTCCTACTGTAAAAGCAATTTTGATGAGTTTTTAATGGGATAGGGGTTAATTTCATTGTTTGAAATAAGAGACTGAATTTACTCATCCTTGGTATTGACTGATTGATTCATTCATTTAACAGGTGACAAATTGGGAGATACTGTTCTGGGCATGAGGCATCTAGGCCAGTGAAAAAGACAAAAATTCTTATGCTCATGGAACTTACATTTTGGTGGAAGTGTGCAAACAGTATAAATGAGAAAAATGTATTAGATCATAAATGCAGTGAGGAAAAGTAAAGCAGAGAAAGGGGAGAGGAATGTTGAAAGTCAGTGGTGGAGTAGGAGGTACAGTTTTAAAAAGAGTGGCCAAAGAAAGCCTCATGGACTTTTAAAAATTTTATTTTTAATTGAAGGATAATTGCTTTACATTATTGTGTTGGTTTCTGCCATGTATCAACATGCTGCTGCTGCCGCTGCTAAGTGGCTTCAGTCGTGTCCGACTCTGTGCGACCCCATGGACTGCAGCCCGCCAGGCTCCCCCGTCCCTGGGGTTCTCCAGGCAAGAGCACTGGCGTGGGCCGCCAGATCAGCCATAGGTATACGTGTGTCCCCTTCCTCTTGAGCCTCATTGACCTGAGTAGACATGGAGGAGGTCAGTGAGCAAGTCACGTGGTTCTGTAAGAAAACTTATCCTTTTTCCGGGGAACTATATAGATACTTAAGCTCTATTCGGTTTTCTCAAACTTTCACTTGAGCCTATTTCTATGTAAATATTTAATTTATTTTAAAAAGCCTGTTGACGTACTCTTTAATGTCACATTTATTGAGTACTTGCTGTGATATAAAGCATTAGGATACAAAGAAGTATAAGACATTGTGTCTCTTAAAGAGTTTATTCTAAAGTCAGGGATAGTTACTAAAGATTATTATAAGCTAATGTATTAATGCTAGTGGATGACAGAGACTTTAAAGAGAGAAAAAGAGAAAAATCCATGAGAAACAGAGTTACTTCTCAACATACATGCTTGAGAAGTATTCCCAAGAACACGGTACTTCCTTATCCCTGTCCATAGTAAGGAAGGGGGTGACATCCGAGATAGACCTTGCAAAAATAGGTAAAATTTGGATTACCATAATCAGTACAGTGTTCAGTATGTGACACACACAGAGAGAATGGGGAATTCCTTATTGGCAAGCATTCCCATTAGAGAAGCTGGAACATTACTGAGTAGTGTGTTGAGATCAGTAAAATATAATAGGTAAGTTTAGGTAATGAAAAGTTGAGAAATGAGGTAGAATAAAGACCTGGGCAACTGTTGTGGTTATCTCTAACTTTGAAGTCTACCCCAGAGCATAGTGTTTTAAAACAGCTTATGTGTTGACTTGGTTCAGGTGGGCAGTTCTTTCTTGATGTCTATTCTAATCATAAGGTTACAGTCAGATAGTAGCTGGGATGTAAAAGGTTTCACACCATATATTCAGTACCTGGTTTGTGATGGCTGGCATAGATGAGGATGGTTGGTCATCTGTCTTCACAGGGCTAGCTTAAGTTTCCTCATTTAATAGTGGCCTTAGGGTAGTCATACTTTTTTTATAGTTATTCCCAAAGAATTAGCCAAAGGCCAAAATTGGACTTCTTATGACCTAACTTGGGAAACCATGCAGTGTTACTTGTACTGTATACTGTTGGTCTGAGAAGCCACAGGTCAGCCCCCAAATCAAAAAAAAGGGAGAAATAGACCTCAATGAGAAAATGGCTTATGCAGAAGGGGTGGGGCTGGAGTGGAGATGATGGCAGCCATCTTGGAGATGAGCTGCTTTACCACCTTAAATTTTTCCCTGTCTTGTATCCTTTCATTCTAATTCGGCTTCCCTGGTGGCTCAGATGGTAAAGAATCTGCCTGCAGTGTGGGAGAGCCAGCTTTGATCCCTGGGTCTGGAAGATCCCCTGGAGAAGGGATTGGCAACCCACTTCAGTATTCTTGCCTAGAGAATTCCATAGACAGAGGAGCCTGGTGGACTACAGCCCATGGGGTTGCAGAGTTGGACGTGACTAACACATGTATACATTCATTCTAATTACAGCTAGATCTAGACTGTATTTAATCCTTAGACAAAAAAATTCATTAATACTTACCATGGTTTGACTCTACAAACACACTGATCTTTTCATTTCCATTTACCTGCACTGCTTCTTGATTATAATAAAGAATTTCTACAATAATTTTTTCACCTGTCAGAAATTTGAGTTGTTTTCTCAGGAATTTCTTGAGCTCAGAATTCTAGAAGGGTAATTTGGCAATTTTGTGTACACTCTTATCATTTAAGCAATGACCATAATTGGGTTAGAACAAAAATTGGAGTTTGGAGCTTTTGGTGCTTTAGCTTTAGGGATGCTATACTTGCCTGGATCTCTGTTAAAGTATGCCTTGATCCAAGTTACCTGGAGATGTATCATTATCTTCAGGGATGGAACTTGTTCCTGTTGCTCAGCTGTATTGGTGCCATGCTGATAACCTTGCTGTAGGGCAGTATTTTCAAAACATGGTCTGTGGGCCATCTATGAATGAGTCATTGGGAGTGTTTATAAAAAGTACAGATTCAGCAGAGTTATTGGTCAGATCAAATTAGGCGAATGGGACCTGAGCAACTCTATTTTTATTAAGCTACTTACATGATGCATTTACACATTGAAGTTTGACTCTACCACAGATGAAAGGACATGCCACTAGTTATATGACATCAGATTATTCATTCATCTTTTATGTTCCTTTTCATAAGTGAGGATGATCTTGGGTAAGTCTTAATTATTAGTTAATATTTTTTCTTTCTGTTTTATTTTTTGAAGTATAGGTAATTTACAGTATCTTGTTAGTTTCAGGTGTACACCCAAGTGAACCAGTTATACGTGTACATATATCCATTCTGTTTTAGATTCCTTTCTCGTGTAGGTCTTTACAGAATATTAGAGTTCCTGGTGCTACACAGTGTGTCCTTATTAGTTATCTGTTTTATATATAGCAGAGTGTATATGTCAATCCCAGTTTCCCAGTTTATCCATTCCCACCACCCTTCCCCCTGTAAGTTGGTTTTCTACAGCTGTGGCTCTCTTTCAGTTGTGTAAATAAGTTCATTTATACCATTTTTTTTTTAGATTCCACATATAAGTGATATCATATTTGTCTCTCTCTGACTGACTGACTTGACTCAGTATGACACTCTCTAGGTCCATCCATGCTTCTGTAAGTAGCCCTAGTTCATTCCTTTTTATGGCTGAGTAGTATTCCATTGTATATAATACATACCACATCTTCTTTGTAACCATTCCTCTGTTGACAGACATTTAGATTGCTCCCTTGTCTTGGCAATTGTAAATAGTGCTGCAGTGAATTATTACTTACTATTGCTATAAATTGGAGTGATCCGGAAAAAGGCATTTACTTCTGTGTGAGAATTTAGCAACAAAACTAATCTTTTGTATTCTTCTCTTTAGTGTTATTTCCATGATTGTAAAGCCATACTAGATGTCTTATGAAATGGTTTTGTGGTTCAGAGTTTTCACACTAGCATTAAAAACGATCTGCCCTGTATACTTCCAGCCTTCCCAACCTATTTCTCATTCTTCTATATGCCTTTTACTTTATCCATGACTAGGTACTTGATGTCCCCTCCTTCTGGATTGTCCTCTTTTCCTTTTCTTGGCAAATGGCTATCTACCTGTCAGAAAGCTATCATTGCTCTTTTAAGTGGTACTCTCTCTCAACTATTCCATTCCTAATCTTGCTGTATCCTTGAATCTCCTTAAATGCTGTACATCTCCAAGTTCTCCATTTTGGGAAGTAGTAGTTGTATGTACACGTGCTCAAACTTTCGTACTAGCTTGTAAGCTCCGCAGATGGTATCTATCCTCAGGTTGGTGTTTGCATGTAATGAGTAGGTCAGTATGTATTCCTTGAATTGAAAGAAGAGGCTGGATTTTTTTATAGGTAAGGATGATGAGTTGTAATTTGTTTTCCAGCACCAATACCCAGAAGCCTTAAAATAGTGGGAGGGAAATGAACATAGTTTGCCCTAGTTTACTTATTTGGCACACTGACACAGATGCTGTTGGGAAATATAAATTTATCAAGTATTGTGCTCCTTACGCTGAAATATGGAGTTGCCAGAAGTGTTGAAAGTCTGAATATAAATGTGATTAAATTTTGATACACAGACAGTACAAACTAGGGTACTTGTCTTCTCTCGAAGGGATTCTATTTCTAATCTTCACCTTCATATAGTACATTGCAAATATAATACAGAATTTCACATTTATCTTAAGATCCTGTGATGTCCTCTCCCCTTTTTCTACAAAGGGCTAGCAGCCTGTCAAAAGCTATCAATAGATCCTTGTAAATCATTCTCACTATCAGCTGCTAGGTAGCTTCTCTTGACTATCCCAGTTTTGCTTTGTCTTTGAAAAGCTCTATCCTGTTTTTGAAATGACCTTGTTTTCTGAGTAGCTTTCTATTTAACCATAGTATTGGATTTATGTATGAAAACAAACCTTTCCTTAATGGTAATAATTATTCTTTGTTGCACTCTTTATTATGCACCAGATGCTATGCAAAGAAGTGCATTAAATCCTTAGCACATTAACCAGTCAAGAAACTGAGATTCAGAAAACCAGGAACCCACATATAGTAAGAGACAGATCTAGAATTTGAACCAGGTTTTATTCCAAAGCTTTTGTGCTTAACCATTATGCTGTACCAACTTCTACTAATAAGCGAATATAACCATAATCCAGGCATGTTAGTACTATTCCTGATTATGTTGGGCCATCTTAAAGCCTTGGTAAAGTGTTACTTATCTAGAGGTAATAAAGATAATTTGTAAAAGGTATTTAAAGGTAAATAGAGTTTTCTTCATCCACTAATATGAACGTTCATGCTGTGAGTTGTAGGACACAGTTGACTTTTCTTTAATCAACTGAACTTAATTTTATGAAGCTCCTGCTTTGTGTTGAACTATTTCCTTATCAGATGAGCAGAGTCTGTGAAGATAATCTCATTTTTAAGATGTACAGCCAGAGGCTTAGAAAACCCACATGGCTTGTTTATTTTATCTATCTCTCTTGCTGAAGAACTGGAGCTGAAACCCAGCCCTCTCTCTGTGCCGTGTCACTGTCCCATGTATCTCTCCCCTTGCTACAGCATGCTCCTTCCAGGATAATTGTTGTTCTGTGAGGGACCGTACCCACTCCCATGCTCTTGCCTGGAGAACCCCAGGGACGGGGGAGCCTGGTGGGCTGCCGTCTACGGGGTCGCACAGAGTCGGACACGACTGAAGCGACTTAGCAGCAGCAGCAGCATGAGGTATCGTGGGGCTTTCTCTTGAAACGAAATTATTTAATGGCTTATGAGATTTATTTTGTTCTGAGTACTTCAGTCATGTAAAATTTTATTGGTACATTAAAAAAAAATTTGTCCTATAAGTATATGTTTTCTTCTCTGAAGATTGCCTCTAATAGTGTTATAATTGGATTGTTAGAGAATTAAATGAGGATAACTACCAGATAACTTACTTAGGTGTCCCGTTTGAAAAGAAAGGTAGACTATTTCTAAGGATGGGTATTTATTAGCTGGTGAGATGAGAGATTGTAACGAGATTGGTTGAGTGATTATCTTGCTTTTCTTTCCTTTCTTTATCATGTCCTTATAAACACTTGCTTTAAAAATCTGTTTCTATTGAAGAGAAGCAATAGTCACAGCGAAAGTTTAGATTTCAGATTTAAAAAAGAAATACATGTGTATTTTGAAAGTCTCGTTTTCTGGAATTCATTATATTCAGTTCATGTAAATTTTAGAAGCAGCAATATTTAAGATCTGTCCCTTACTATATGTGGTCTAAGACTTCCCTGGTGGCTCAGATGGTAAAGCGTCTGCTTACAATGAGGGAGATGGGGTTCGATCCCTGGGTCGGGAAGATCCCCTGGAGAAGGAAATGGCAACCCACTCCAGTACTCTTGCCTGGAAAATCCCATGGATGGAGGAGTGTGGTAGGCTACAGTCCATGGGGTCACAAAGACTTGGACATGACTGAGTGACTTCACTTTCTTTTCTTACTATATGTGGGTTCCTGGTTTTCTGAATCTCAGTTTCTTGACTGGTTAACGTGCTAAGGATTTATGATAAACTGGTTTGATCTCCTTGCAGTCCAAGGGACTCTCAAGAGTCTTCTCCAGCACCACAGTTTGAAAGCATCAATTCTTCGGTGCTCAGCTTTCTTCATGGTCCAACTTGCACGTCCATACATGACTAATGGAAAAATCATAGTTTTGACTAATCGGGGCTTTGTCTGCAAAGTAATGCTTTTTAATATGGCTGTCTAGGTTGGTTATAGCTTTTCATAACCTGTGTAGGGCATATTTAATTCCACTCTCTTTGAAATATTTTCCCTCTTAGCTTCCATGACATCATGTGTGTTTGGATGTCTTCCTGTCTCACTGCCTGTTCCTTCTGGCTGGTTTGCTCCACTTCTAAAAGTTGGGATGTCCTAGAAGTTTGTGCTATGTGTATGCGCTTATCTTTCTGATGTTCACCCTATCTCCTAGATCAGGGGTCAGAAAACTGTCTTAAAGGGCCAGGTAGTAAATATTTTAGACTTAGTGAGCCATATGGTCCCTGTCACAAACACTCAGCTCTGCCACTACAGTCAGAAAGTGGCCGTAAATGAATGGTATGACTGTGTTCCAGTGGCAGTAGTTGGCTGACTCTTGACCCAGATAGTTTTCCCGATCCTTTTGCTTTAATTATCATCTGTATGCTCACACTCAGGTTTGACTCTCCAGTCCTTATGTTTTCTATAATTCCAGGCTCCTGTATCTAGCTCTTTACCTAACATCTCCATGTTTATTTTATTAGACATCTCAAAAGCTTAACATGTCCAAAACAGTACTCTTGAATCCGCCCCCCAGCACCAGACCCTGCCTTGCTTGGTTTATTTCTCATCTCAGAAAATGGGAAACCACTACCTTCCAACCAACTGCTCAAGCTAAAAATTTATATGTTCTACCTCTCGTCTGTCATCAGGCCTCCTTGATCTTCTAGAAGATATTCCGAATTTGCCACTTGGTTGTGGTTCTTCATTGCAGCCACCCAAGTTTTCATTATTTTTCACCTGGATTATTGCTGTAGTGGCCTCTTAATTTATCTTCAGTTCTGTTCTGGCCCCTGTATAATCCATTCTTTACCCATCAACAAAGTGAACTTTTTTGGTAATATTATTCAAACTGTAAATAAAACTTGCCAGTGGCTTCCCATTGTACTTGAAATGTTTACTGAATTCAGAGGCCTTTTTTGTTAAATAATGCAATTGTTAAAATAATCATGAGATTAGCACCAAAGAAGGATACATGTTATACACGTGAGAGAAGCAGGATACAAAATTGCTTGGTCAGGTATGCCTGCTGCTGCTGCTAAGTCGCTTCAGTCGTGTCCAACTCTGTGCGACCCCATAGACGGCAGCCCACCAGGCTCCCCCATCCCTGGGGTTCTCCAGGCAAGAACACTGGAGTAGGTTGCTACAGGTATGCCTAGGAAATACTAAAAACCAGAAATAGTCGTTGTATGATGCTGAGATTAAGGGACATTGAGTTTGTTAGGATGGATGGTTATGGGACATTTCCTTGTTGTCTACCCTTTGAACATCTTATACAGTTTTTAATACTAGAATTTAAAAAGGCTCTTTCTTAAGATATAAAAAGAGATCTACATTTCGCTTAGTGTTTATCAAAAATACCAAAAACATTGTTGTCTTTCTGAAGTCTGCTTTCCTAGCATAATATTTTATTCTTTCATGGAAATTGTAGACTTTCCGGTGTGTGCTCGTGTGTGTTTTTAAAAATTTTGGCTCTTTCATATATCTTTTCTATATATATATATTTCCAGATAGCTTACATGAGGGAAATTGTGCATGAGATACAGTTGTAGAGCAACAAGCATAATGTGAAAGTCTTTAAATCATTATGGCAAAACCCTAACTTTAGATTCCTAAGTCATCTTTAAAGATCAAGTATCTGTTACCCTGTAACTTCTTAAAAACCTTTAAAAGAGCTCTAGTGTTAGTTTTGTTTTGTTTTTAAAGATTCTGTTCATTTGTAAAACGGCCAACTTTCATTTAACTTTTGGGGGAGGGAAATTCAGAATTTAATAGTAAGATGAATTTAGCGCTGTTTATCAGCATTACATAGTTACTGAACTGAATAATTGGAAGTCAGGAGACCTGGATTTCAATCCAAAGGCTTAGACTCTTGACCAAGGGCACTTGCTTGGCCTTGCTGGGTCTGTTTCCCCCTTTGTAAAAGGATGGGATAAAGTAATTCTTGCAGTTCATTTTTATATAATTCTGTAAAACACAGGGTTTTCATGAATTTGAGTATTTGCTGGTGTTTTTCCTTAGATCAGTTATTTCTAAATGGTTGCTGCTCCCTTTTGCATAAAAGGACTTTTATTATGGTTTCTTTATTTTTATTACATCATTTTGGCTTTAGTTTAGATTCTGTGAAGGCAAACAAGATGAATTGTGATATGAGAAAAGGCTCTCCACATATATTACAGTATTGCCAGAGGAATTGCCTGTTTCAGTCAGAGGCATTCTTATATCTTGTCGCAGATCTTGTTATGTGAAGTGTATATGTGTAGACTTTGAATCCTGAAGAAAACTGTAGCCCGAGAATATTGCTTATGGGAACTGTTAGTAAGACAAGAACCATAGAGTGTAATCAGATTTCTGGGTGGCAGTCAAGCTGCGGGATATCAGGAATTACTTTGCTGGTACTCTGTCTTTGCATTTAGTACTTTTCAGAAACTACTTTTTAATTTCATCCTCCATCCACATCAGCCAAGATAAAGGTTCAGTTTAAAATAACTTTCTGGAGGTCTTTTTTATAAAACCTATTTGCATCTCTCTGTAATAATTTTCCTTTTTAACAGCATTTCTGCCTGTGTGCAATAAGGAAGTGTCTCCTTTTATTGTGAGAGGTTCCTGGAAACTTCTTAAAAATTCCATTCAGTGTCATGTCCATTTAGGTTTCATTGTTATTAGGTGGCACTTTGTGGACTGATAATTTAGTTTATTAAATAAACATTGAACTCCTGCTACGTGGAAGGCACCTTAGGGGAAAAGAGATAATAAGACCCAAGTTCACAAGTAAGACTACAGTTCAGTGGGGGTGGGGGAGAGTTAAGCTATAACTAATAAAAGTAGAATATTGGTTTGTTAAGGAGTTTGAGTAGATGTTTGTATTTGCAAGAGTGAGGTAAGTCAGAGGAGGAATTGGGCATATCTGGCTAGAGACCCAGAGCACCTTCTTGGGGGTAAATGACATTTCAGCTGGCCTGAAGAATTAGGAGAGTTTTACAGATGTGGGGCTGGGGAGGTAACACAGGTTGAAGGTTAGAGTCACTTCAGGCGTTTTGGGGGCAATATAAAGCAATCAGATTTGCTGGATAGAGAAGTATAGAAAAATTGGAAGACTCAGTTATGTTATAAACATAAATTATTTCTACCTACCAAGTGTGGAAGAATAACATGTAATGTTAATGTGGATCTGCAGAATTTGTTCCTAATACTGTAGATTTTTGTAAGCATTTTGGGAGCCATTTAAGAGGTTAAAGTTGGAATGTGCTGGGCTTACAGATGTACGCAAGGAAGATCTGTCTGTAGTGATGCTCACTAGAAGGGGCAGAAGACCCATCAGAGGGTGGTTGTAATATTATAAAGAAGACTGTTGCTTGAAGCAGTGGGGACAGTGGACAAGGGGAAATAGGTTCAGGGGAGCGTTGCTGTAGAAGAGTCAAGGGTTAGCATTCTGATGGGGCTGGTGGTGGTAATGCCAGAGAGCAGAGACCATGTCTGGGTGTCTGGATAGCTATTGATGATGTTATTAGAAGGAAAACAACAACAAGAAGGGCTTTTTAAAATTTTGGTTGGTGTTGGTGGTGATTTTTTAAAATTATATGAGCAGCAGTTTACAGCAGTTGTGATTTTAAACCACCCACTGTCCCATCAACCTTACATGTTTACTGTTCTCCTTTAGGCTTTGTCCCTAAGTACATATAAGTTTTACACTTTAGTACTATTTCTTTCTTTTAACTTGATGCAATGTAAGTGTTTGAGAGCTTTTTTGAAAGATAAGTTACCAAGTTTTAGATTTGTTCATTTTCAGATGCTTACAGAACTTCAAGGTGGGATTAAATGTTTGAATAAACTCAAAATGTTGGGAACCAAATGCCGATCCTTTTTTTTTACTTAAAATTTTAATATTTTGTTCATCATGGATGTTTTGCATTATTTTTAAATTTTTAAAGGTATTACATTAAGTTATTATTAATTTTAATTACTAGGATTTTTGCAATGCACAGCCTCCTGCCCCCAGTTTTGCCTCATTCATCTTACCCTGGTCCTGATGCTGGGGTTTTAAAGTCTCGTAAAGAACCAGAAAGAGGGCTGAGGCAGAAACGCTGAGGAGTAGTCTCCATTTAGAGGTGGAAAGAGGAAAAAGATTCAGTGCAGAGTGAGAAGAGGCCATTCAAGGAGTAAATTGGGAATTGATCCAGAAGGTAATTCAAGCAATCTGGGATGAGGATAGGATTTTGAGAAGGAAGAAGGTCTCTGATCTGTCATGGACTTTCCGCAGACCTCTATTTGTTCAGTGTCTGTTCTGTGCTTGGGTTTCCCTTGTGGCTCAGCTGGTTAAAAAAAAAAAAAGTCTGCCTGCAATGTGGGAGACCTGGGTTGGATCCCTGGGTTGGGAAGATCCCCTGGAGAAGGGAAAGGCTCCCCACTCCAGTATTCTGGCCTGGAGAATTCCATGGACTGTATAGTCCATGGAGTCGCAAAGAGTCGGACGTGACTGAGCGACTTTCACTTTTCTGTGCTTGGCCCTGTGCTGGCCTCTTGTAGGTGCAACAGTAAGAGCCCTACCGATGGGGCTTATATGACCTACCCCTGTCCCTATGTCTTTAATCGCTTTGACAGTAACCCCACCTAAATCGTCTATCATCAGCTGTCTAAAACTAGTCTTTTCCTTCAAACCAGTTCTTTGTAGAATTTCCCTACTTTTAAAAAATATTATCAATTTCTGTTTCCCAGGGTCAAAGCCATGGAATTTTCTGTGTTTACCTCTGTTGTTTAGTCTCTCAGCTGTTTTACAATGAATTCTTTTTCACTGCTTTATCAAATTATGTGTGGACTGCTGCAGTAGTCTGCTGCCAGACCTTCTCTATACTGTTGCCAGGCTGGTTTTCCTAAAGATGAATATTTCGACACGTTTATACATTACCCAGAAAAGGTTGGTTACCCATTGGGTAGGCAAAATGAAGTGAAAATTAGGCCCATTCCCTTGCTCCTTTTCTCAAATCAAAAGTAGTATTTGTCTGTCTTTGGAGCATTCAGTGATTTTTTTCTTCATGATACTGCATTTTCTTTTCTCTTAACTTTCTGAGGTCAGCTCAACTTAAGTCTTGCTTGTTTTACAAAACCTTTTCTCAACCAAAGAGACTGCTTTTATCTTTGAACTACTGATGGACACATACTCAACCAAGTTGGCATTATACAGCATATAACCTTTTCTCAACCAAAGAGACTGCTTTTATCTTTGAACTACTGATGGACACATAGTCGACCAAGTTGGCATTATACAGCATATTCAGCAGATTCTGTGTTACGGTATATATATTTATTTATTATGTTCTCTCTCCCAGTTGATCTTTGAGCTGTTTTGTTAAACACAGAGCTGACTGAGAGTACAGAGAAGGAGCCCTTGATAAAGGTCTAAGAGGCAATGGCCACTAGAAGGCTGGCCTCTCTGAAAATAGTCAAATTGTTTTTTATTAGAGCTCTCTCTATTAGTTAAGTTTCTTAATAGTTCCTTCATCTTTCTCAGTGATACGATAGTAACTGTAGTTGTTACTTTTATATGCATAGTTGGAGGATCAGAAAGAGTTTTATGTAGTATATTTTCCTGCTTTACTTGAATTTACTAATTTTGATTTCTGCACTTTTGTCTGTTCTCTTTGTTGTTGTTGAGTCGCTAAGTTGCATCTCACTCTTTTGCAACCCCATGGACTGTAGCCCACCAGGCTTTCAGTCCCTTCTGTTTTTCTCCTTTTTACATAATTCATATTATTCTTACTGTTAAAAAAAACTAATCAAATTGAGGTAACAGTATTGCATGCACAGAGTGAATCTGTAAAGAAAGTAGTCTGGGAGAGAGGAAGATAGAAACTTTGGACCGCTGCTGCAGTTTCTAAATGCTCTGACAAATCCCTTAAGGGTCTTTCGGAGACTTGGGTCTTAGTTTCTTAACCTGTAAATGAAGATGTCAAGTGAATGGTCTCTGAAAAGTTCTTCATAGGTCTGAATTTCTCTCATATTCATATTGACACGGAATTGTTACTCCTGTCCTTTTTTTGACTTTAGTCCGAGGCCAGACTCTTAAAATAACAGCTTTGTTGTCATGTTTTCCTTTTAGATTCTAGTTTAGAATTAGTCATCATTGCTTCATTTGAAATTTTTTCAGTTCTGGATCCAGTATTGTTTTCGTAACAAGCATCCACTAATTATTGATGAGGATAAATTAACCTAGTTGACATGTAATTCTTTCTTTTTTTTTTCTTTCTAAGGTATTTTCAAAAGAAATAATTCCAGATTGATGGATGAAATTTTAAAACAACAGCAGGAACTTCTGGGCTTAGATTGTTCCAAATACTCACCAGAGTTTGCAAATAGTAATGACAAAGATGATCAAGGTAAGCATGAGTGTAAAATTGAATACCTAACATATGCAGATAATGTTTTTTGTGTTGCAAGGCAGATTCTATTACTCCTTTATTTATTCATTTTGCCCTAGTGTTTATTATCACTGCCTTTAATCATCAGGGTTAGACTTTTCTTTCTTCATCTGGTTAAAAGATAATTTTCAGAAAAAGAAAATCATGACTCATACATATTAAAAAATAAACACATGTTAAAGATTAAACAACCAGGAATCAGTAGATTTTATAGCCTGTTCAAAGAGAATCCAAAGAGTGGACACGCTTATAGATCAAAAATATTAAAATAAATAACGTGAATAGAGACAAAACTTGTTTTTCTATAGGATTAGAATGAATATAATTGAATCTCTACCAGACAAAGAATTGTATGTCTATAAACAAGAATTAGGCAGAGCTATTAGTTATCTAGAATCCTATCAACTGCTCCATAGAATAAGAATTTGGTAAGGTAGATCCGTGTGCTATAGACAGTTCATTTCCATTGAAGCAATTTGTTTTCTTCCTATAGCCTTCATTTTTGTCTTCTATCTGTGTTATTGCTAACTACTGTAATTGTAGGTGGCATTTTGGGTGAGTGGAAATTGTAAGTTACCCTATAACTAAAGAGCAGAGACATTACTTTGCCAACAAGGTCCATCTAGTCAAGGCTATGGTTTTTCCAGTAGTCATGTATGGATGTGAGAGTGAAAGCTGAGTGCCGAAGAATTGATGCTTTTGAACTGTGGTGTTGGAGAAGACTCTTGAGAGTCCCTTGGACTGCAGGGAGATCCAGCCAGTCCATCCTAAAGGAGATCAGTCCTGGGTGTTCATTGGAAGGACTGATATTGAAACTGAAACTCCAGTACTTTGGCCACCTGATCCAAAGAGCTGACTCATTTGAAAAGACCCTGATGCTGGGAAGGATTGAGAGGAGGAGGAGAAGGGGATGACAGAGGATGAGATGGTTGGATGGCATCACTTGATTTAATGGACATGAGTTTGGTGAACTCTGGGAGTTGGTGGTGGACAGGGAGGCCTGGCGTGCTGTGGTTCATGGGGTTGCAAAGAATTGGGCACGACTGAACTGAACTGAACTATAACTAAAATTTCTTTTTTCTAGAGGATTTATTCATAGATACAAGGTCATTCTGAGCACTTTGATAAGAAGACTATGTAAATAAAAACACAAATGTTATGTACAGGTTCTTTCAGAGCAGAGTAGCTAGGTATGCTTTGATGTTAAAATTGAAGGGCGTAAAAGAGTCCTGTTTACTGTAAGAACTGTACTTTTTCTTGAAACTGATTTTTGAAGTATATTTGGAAGAGGGTATTTTTTTTTAATATCTTATTTTTTCTTCCAGTTTTAAATTGCCAGTCATCAGTGAAGGTGCTGTCCCCAGAAGATGGAAAAGCAGATATTGTAAGAGCTGCTCGAGACTTCTGCCAGTTAGTAGCCCAGCAGCAAAAGAAATCCACAGATTTGGATGTAGATATGTTAGACAGTTTACTTAGTAAGTCGTATATGTTTGTTTTTAGTTTTGTCTCACAAGGATGCTGTATGAAGGAGAATATCTATGTCTCATTCTTACCATAAAGCCTGATTTTGTTGTTTTTGTTGTACTTATTATGTTTCTAAAGTTTAGAGACCCACATAGTTTTGCGATAATAAAATTTGTAGTCACCTCCTTTGCTTTCAGAATTATTGGTAAAGGAGAGGATCTAAAAGGATTTGGGGGACAGTCCTTAAAAAAAGAACTTCTACTTCTGCCTCCTCCTTTTAAAATTTATTTTGCTTTATTTTATTTTATCTTTCAGTTTTATTGAGATAAAATGACATACCACATTCCTGTTTCTTCTTAGTTTGAACTGTCTGTTAAGTTTGAATATTAAGTTTGAACTTAACAGCTATTTAGGAAACAGTCCCGGGAATATAATATTACTATCATCTGTGACTCCTTTGTTAGTATTCCTTCTATTCTGTTATACCAACTATAGCACTGATTTTGTCATGTTATACTACATGTAACATTATATTTTATCTATTTTTCAATTGCTTATAAAAACCTTTAGTTTTTTATTCTTTCCAGAGTTCCTTAGGAACTTTTTGCCTTAACTTTATGGTCCTTCTGCTTACTAGCCTTATCCTTAATCCTTTTGAAGAAAGGCAATAATTTTAATAAATTAATGTCCATTGTTAGCTCTTATAGCCATACAATTTCAAATGTATTTTTCATTCATTCAGATAAATTCTCCATTTACCTTGTAACCAGAAAGTTAGTGGCTGAACTGAGGTTATTAGAAACTCTTAGAACCTGGGTCCCTTGGATTATAGCATCTTTTCTGCTACATCATTGATTATTTATATTAAGATTTATTTTATTTTTTAGTAGTTGAAATATTTTTTGTCCCCTTTTCCTCTCAAGCCAGATCTCATATGGAAAGCAGCTTGCAGAGCAAAGAATGGCCAGATCTTGGCTGAGGCAGGTGTACACTCTCCTCTCCCCCTCCTGGGAAGCCTGGGCTCTAGGGAATACTGAGACCATTTGTACTGTGTAGCTAGGAGTTGGTCTTGCTTTGTAAAATCGGCACATATGGAGGGAAGGAGAATAGACAACTTTTAAAGTTGCTTTTCATCCCTGAAGTTACTTGGTTCTGTGGCCAGAATAAGTATTTGAGTCCTTAAAGCAGTGCGGATCTCAGGATGCCAAGAGAACACATAAGTTGAGTCTTGAAAGATAGGTGGGATTTGGGGACTACCTGTAGAATGGGTAGGAGTTGGGATACCTCTCCTTGTCAGGTAATCAGTCCAGGTAAACAGCCTTTAGAGAAAATTTCCACATTTGGAAATAACAAATATAAAAGTATATGTTGTGCCAAGAAATTGGGGTATGGAACATATAAATAAAGTTTCTGAAGAGAACAGATAACACAAAAACATAAGAAACCAATTTGATGAACAGATTTTGCCATAGGTCATTTTTTGGTAAGCAGTATATATTAATTTCATATGTGTGTTTTTTTTTTCTTTCCAAGGTTCAAATGGTTTCCCTGACCCTGATTTAGTATTGAAGTTTGGTCCTGTGGACAGCACACTAGGCTTTCTTCCCTGGCACATCAGGTTGACTGAGATTATGTAAGTAGTTAAAAGTGTACTGACTTACTTTGGTTCAGTCCAGCAAGTGTTTCTTGAACCCAGCACCATACTGGATGTGGTGGGAATTCCCAAAGAATTATTGTAATACTGGATCCTTTCCCTCAGGTGTTTGACGGTATCAGTGGTAAAATAAAAACCTATATAAATGATTCAGACACAAGAGTTTTTGTGGTTGTGCAGATATTTGGTATTAAAACTAATCATCATAGGAGATCAGGAGTGATCTCTGTGGGCCAGAGTTGTTGATTCTACAGAAAAGATGTAACTTGATGCAAAGTGTGTAAAGGGGGTAGAATTTTTGTAATTAGAGAAAAGGTAGAAAGTGTAGGGAGTGATCTGCAGGGAACAAAGAAAAACTAGGGGGCAAGACATGAGCATCACGTTAGAAAGAAATAGGTAACTGGCCACACCGGTGCAGAGACTTAGTGTTAGATTCTAGTAGTGTATGGTGAAATCTGATAGTTTAGGACTGTTGACATTGAGAATGCTTTAAATATAAGCATAAGGAATGTGTGTAGTTATTAGAAGGGCAGTAGGAAATCAGTGGGAATGGTGATTTTGGAAGATTTGTTTCACAGCTGTGTTTTAGAGTAGATTGGGTCTGGGTAAGAATGAGCTAAAATGACAACTGAAGAGTCCATACCTGTAATTTATGAGAGAGTACATGGATGAGAATGAAACTGCTTATTTAGAACAGAATTTAGCAAACTTTTTGATTAAAGGGCCGGAGGCTAAATATTTTAGATCTTGGAAGCTGTGTCTCTTTCAGAACTGCTGTTCTCTGTTGCAGCTAAACACATGCCAGTATAGCTAAACAAGCTGGACGATTATGTCAGCAAATGTGTGTGACCATGGTCTCAGAAAGCCTTGTTTACAAAAACAGGTGGCAGTCTCCTGGACTGTAATTGCAGACCCCTGACTTAAAATAAAAGAGAAGGCCAGCTTGGTGAGGAATACAAGAAAATTAAGAAATAGCCCAATGGGACTCCCTGGTGGTCCAGTGGCTAATCCTCCAAGCTCAGTGCGGGGGGCCCAGGTTCATTTCCTGGTCAGGAAACTAGATTCCCAGGTGCCGCAAGTAAAGATTCTGCATGCCACAACGAAGATCTCACATGCCACAACTAAGAACCCAGCACAGCCAAAATAAATAAAAATAACTATTAAAAAAGAACCAAGTGTCCGTCAGTAGAATAGACCATGGCACACGCATACAGTGAGACATCTGTAGCACTTCAACTGAATAGACCGGACGCAGAAGCCGCATGTACCTACTGAATAGCCCTTCAAAAATGTGACTGAGCGAAAGAAACAAATCTGCAAAATAATATGCACTGTTTGATACATTTAAAAGCTATTCTTACTTCATGAAAGTGGATGCCATTGGGTAGAAAAGGAGGAGAGACGATGAGATGCTTCACCTCCTTCTTACCTCCATCTGGGGCAGATAGTGCTCTGGCTGGTATCCCATGCTGCTTTTGTGGAGTATTTATAGAAGGGAAAACTGGATAAAAGTGAAAATGAACAAATTTTAAAAAGATGCATCACAGGTGAATCTCACAGACATAATATTGATTGAAAAAAAGCCCAGACATAAATAAAAGAATACACACTGTGGGATGCTGTTGATAGAATTTGCTGCATGAGATAAAGCACATGCGGAAATTAAAAAAAAAAGGAGAGAAACTTAGGAGCCTAAAAATATATTTTAATTCTGGATCCTAGGAGAAACATACTATGAATTCTCTTATTCATGAGAACTAATTACCAAGTTTACTTGCAGGCCTAGCTAGCACTTTACTAATGCAGTAAAAACTAGAGTAGAAATGAAATGACTCCTGAGTTTTTAAGCCTTAGTGACTGGATAAATTACAATGTCATTGAGACAAATGGGAAAGTCAAGGAACCATTGATTTTGAAGGAAACAGGTTGAATTCAAGAATAAGAAGATTTTGAGGCCATGGTCTGTTTAGACTTAAGAGGGCAGATGAAGAGGTAAGATTGGTGCTTGGATGAAAAGTCACAGTAAGGGTCGATCTTTGGGACTTATCAGTACCTAGGAAGTGTAGAATGTAAACCAACAAGGACCTGCTGTATAGCCCAAGAAACTCTACCCAATATTCTGTAGTAATGTATATGAGAAAAGAATCTAAAAAGGAATGTGTATATGTATAACTGAATCACTTGGCTGTATATCTGAAACTAACACAACATTGTAAGTCAGCTATACTCCATTAAGATTAAAATTATTTTTTACAAGTCCCTTTAAAATGTCAAAAAAAAATGTATACAGGGGTTAGTTTTTATTTGAACTCTTTCACAGCGAGTTTAATAATCATTTAGTAGAAATAGTTTGATGTACTCTATGCTTGTAATTTACTTTCTTCTGTTCTTAATCTTTTTGGTCATTACCCTTCTGGTTCCCCTCCTCCAAATTATAGCGTATCATCTAATTGCTTTTTTCTCCTTTGATTTTTTTTTCCAGCTCTTTGCCTTCCCACCTAAACATCAGTTATGAGGACTTTTTCTCTGCCCTTCGTCAGTATGCAGCCTGTGAACAGCGTCTGGGGAAATAGTGATTTGCTGGTCGCATGATTTGATTTCAGGCTTTTGGAGAAAAGGACTCAAGTGACTCTGATGTTTACAAAGCACCTATGAAACCCTGTACACACCTAGTTCATAATCCTCATAATTTATCAACAAACACAAAAAAGTGTCTTACTTGAGAGTAAGAGTATGTGTGAGCGAGTGTGTGTGTGTGTGCGTGCGTGTGTGTGTGCATGTGTGTGTGGAAATAAACTTATAAATGAGGAAGCAGTGGAGAAGGAGACATGGTGAGCTTGTACCTTTGAGCAGATTGCAGCAGTGTTTTAGGAGCTGAAATTTCAGATTTAAAGGCTTCAGCCCTAACGACTCCCCTGTTTTTCTGGGGAGAGAAGGGGGCAATTAAAGCTATTTTGTTGTTTAGGGGGGTGAGGGAGTAATTTTTGTTCAGTTTTTCCAAGTGACCAAACTTTAAGTTTCAAGAATAATATATTGACATATGAAATGGAAGCATTCTGAGTTTGAGGGATGGAGTTCTGTGTTGCTCACATGTTAAAAATGTGCTCACCTTTGGAGCAGAGGGAATGCCTGTTTTCAGACATCCGTCCATTTTCATCTCTTCATTATTATCAATGTGACTTGAAAATGTTGCTCTGTTGTCTGTGTTCTGGGTTGTGAAGATCGTTTGAAAAAGAACTCTTACATTGGAAAACAATTTAAAATTTTTTAAATATTGTACGAGACAGACAAAAGGTAAAAAGTCATAATCTGCAAAGTAAAGGTGGAAAGTTTCCCAAATAAGTAGAGAAAGTTTTGATTTCCTTTTCCATTTGGTGGGCAGTTTGCGAGATAGTACCCAGAGTTGGTTTAAAAAATATTTCCATTAACTATGTTTATTTAAAATAAACATTTGAGGGAAGTTACCAAGGCAGCTCTTTTCCTCAAAAGTAACCTGTTCCTCTTTGGAATAGCACATGTAAGGCCATGTTAGTACCCAGGATTTTTACTGAGTAAATCCTGATGGTGACTTTGTATTGAAAGATCTTTAAGTGAGATTGAGGCCTGTGTAGGTAATAAAATATTACCACAGTCTACAAAAGTGATTTAATTTTGCATGTTCTCTTTCATGGCAGAGAACAGCACTGGTTTTGTTATTTTTTAAATGAATAGATGATTTTTTGATAGGTGTTTAGTAGTTCTCCCCTCTCTGCTGATACTTGGACAGAAACCAGTCTTTATATATTTGATGGACTGTTTTCAGAAGAATCTTATCAACAGCAATTGCACAACAGTTATCCAGAATGATACGTTTAGGACAGAGTAGTTTTAAATACTAGGTCTCAGTCTGAAAAATAGCAGAGAACACTGGATTTGGAAAGCAAGGTCTGGAATTGCTTGTCAGATTCTGAGTCTATGAAGAATAAATGTTTTGACTTTGGATTCCAAAACTCCATTTATGATTTTAAAAATACACTTGAAATAAAATGATTATAAACTAAATTTTGGTTCAGTGACATTACTTTGCACATTGTAGTTCTTTGTAGATTGTGAGACTCTTTTTTCAAGTCTTAATTTATTGCTAAAAACTTTGTGTGATACAACATCATATCTCTAAACTTTACCAGAGAATTTTTTTATTTCTGTCCCCCGTACTGTCATCCATGTTCTGTTGAGGCTTTTTGGCCTTAGTTGAAGACTGAATTTATGCCTTTTATATATGTGTCTTTTTTAAACATTCTGGAATATACATGCTTTTAATGAATTAAATTTAATGGGCCCAATTGAAGTGAAGGGATTTCATATTTGTTGAAATGAAGTTAGTCAAATTACCCACTGGGATATAGCCAAAGCCCTACAGGTTTAACAGTTGAGTTTTTTGTATTTTTATTTTGTCCTTATATTTCATAGCAGTGTAGTGTTGTTACCTATCAGAGTAAATCTGGGAAGAAACCCTTAAAACAAGTTGCTAAGGATTCTGATTTCAGATTAGCCATTCCAGTTTCTTTCCATGAGGTTAACTGCCAGTACAGTCTCCACAATTTGAATGACATCAATCATTCTATAATTCCTGCCAAAATCACCTACTAGTTATGCATTATCAGGGCTCTCTTTGCACTCCCAAGAAGAACTGAAAACTTTAAAGTGTTGTTTGTCTTTATGTGTTTTGAAGAGCATATTGTTTCTTCTTGGCACTCTCCGCAATGGAAAAATTATCAAATTAAGCCTACCTTACAGATGGCAGCTTGGAGCCTAGCAAGAGGCTGAAGGTTTGAATTCCATTCCCAATTCTGATGGTGTTTTGTTTCTTAACACTGATTATTGTTAGAAAGTTTGAAAGCTGGTTTTGATGTGAATAGCAAATTCTGATACATTGTGACTAAGGCTGAATAGTGCCTGTTTTAAGAGAGGAATGTGTTATAATGTTGATGAACAGTGCCAAATACACTGTGCACATCTACAAGTTAATCTTTGAATGTATGTTCCTGGATTAGCCCCCTCTTCTTCTGTGTGATGGTACCGTGCGTAGAGTCAAATCCTTGTGATGTTTTGTATGGCGTAGACTTTGGCAACATGTAAATAATGTGTAAAGTTTTTATGATTAAGGAATCAAATTTATTGAATTTTATTATTGAAGGTTGAAACGATGTGTATGAACAAAAACAATAAAAGAATATACTCTTTTCATGGACTATAGTATTATGTGAATGCTACATTTATTCTAAACATGTAGGGACTGCAGAAATGTAATGAGAAACTTATAAGACAGCAATACTATTTTTTTAGATGGTATGTTCTTGATTGAAGTATATTCTCATTTTTACCAGATTAAACATTTGGAATCTTAAAATGTTAATTTGCTTTTTGCTAGGTAAAAGTAAGGTGAAATTGAGCTTTGCTATTGCTAAAATTGTCAAAATTCCAGAATAAGTAAAATCGGAATAGTTTTTTTTTTTTTTTTACTGAATATGGAATGCCAAATTGAAAATGTATATGTGTACTCTTTTAGAAAGGAATTTGACAGTTCTCGTCAAACCAGAAAATAGAAGGATAAGAGCTATGGTTTTTCTTATGTTGCGTAGAGTATTCACTTTCTAACTTGAGAATCTAATTGTAAGGTAGTTGACTTTTTATGCATAATTTTCATCTGAAATCAAGTTTCTCAAAAGTCACCTTTTAACTTAATAGGAAATGCCGTTAACAAAAGCTAGTGTAGGGGAAGTTCAAAAAAGTTTGAAATAAAACCCAGGAAATAAGGATGCTGTCAACAGTTGTCCAAGAATCCTAGTTGATAGGCCATATACTTGATAAAATTGGTGGAAAAGGGAAGTGCAAAAAGAATTTGCTTGCAACTCTAAAAAAATACATTCATTGTAAAAAAAATTCAGAGAAGCAAATGTAAACGAAAAAACTTCTAATACCATCATTCATTGATTACATTTTTGGTGACAATCCTAGAATTTTTTGGTATTTATATTTAAATGGATCTTACTGTAACAGGTTTAATAAAGAAATTCCTTTTAAACTACAAACCCCAAATTGAGTGTTGCATTCTGTTTTGTGTTTGGCTCTTGTGTCTGGATATAAACAGTTACATCACATGAAAATAAAATGTTTGAAAATATTATAGTCCACATTGAGTTGTCCCTAATGAGTACTTAGCCTTAGTCCAAAATCTTCAAGAAATTTTATATTCGTTTCTCTTCCTTCTATCTTCTAGAGATTTGAGTACTATAAATTAAGCATCTGGATTTAGCATCCAGATGATGCAAAAAAGGTAAAACCTATATGTACTCCCAGGTCAAACTTTGGATTATCTGCTATTGACCATTTTTATACTTTTCTTCATTAGCACTAATAATTTAACTTGCCCTTATAAGGACAGGGGAAAAGAATCTGTCTCAGGGAAGGAAAACCTGACCAAAATGATGAAATCAGAATGATATCTAAGTGTCAACATAATAGTTTTACTTGTATAAAGTATATATTTCCTTTCTGATGATTGGTTTCAACTGCTAAATCTTTTATAAATTTGGTCTGTGAACCATTCCTCTATTTTGATAAGTATATTTTGCCATGTCATTCCCCAGTAACAGCCGTATGTAACAACTGCCTAAAGATAACGTGTACAGTATTCACTAGAGAAGTAACGGGTAATGGTAATAGTAACTAACTGTTTCCCCGGAGAGGAACCTATGTTTTAATTAGGTTTCAGATAATTAGAAAATGGGACAACAAAATGTGGATTTTGACTCAACTAGAGATATTTGACAGCATCTATCCAATGTAGTTGTTTACTCCAACTGGAGTGGTTATGCCCACTGCTGGACATTTGACAATGTCTGGAGGCGATTTTGTTTGTCACAGCTGGGGGAGGAGAGGAGTGCTCCTGGTATCTTACGAGAAGAGGCCACGGCTGCCGCAGTGCCACAATGCCTCTGACAGCCTTCAAAACGAACAGCTGTCCTGCCTCAAACGCCAGTAGTGCTGAGGCTCAGAATCTGAGGACGGTTGCCTAAAATACGCTGTACATAATTGTGGGGGAAACAATTTGTTTAGATTCGAGTCCATAGATCATAGTTTAGAGATGAAATATTTATATGCATATTTTAATTATATGATGATATATTAACTTTCCCACTCATGAGTTCTGTTCATTATTTTTACATTTATCTTTGACATTTTGAGATACCTACCAGTTTCCCAAAGCTTGTCAGCTTTTGTCTAAATTTATTTGAAAGTCATGTTTTTTGAAAGATAGTGGTGTTATACTCAGGTATGATAAGAAATCTAATGCTTCAAATTACTCATTGTATAAACAAGTTAGCAATTTCTTTCATGCATCCTGTAGGTAATTTATCTCCAAAAATTAAAAATTATATGTATTTTTAAGCTTTTTATTTTTATTGGGGTCTAGCCAGTTAACCATGTGATAATTTAAGGTGAACAGCAAAGGGACTCAGCCATACAAAAAATTATCTTTAAAATGCTTGTATATACATTGTACATTTTTGAGATCCTGTCTCCAAGAATAATAATAGGTTTTATATTTCTTTACCTCTTTGTTTTTAAATAATTTACCTTTTTTAGCCCTCTGAAAATGACAGTGATAGAAGTGGCTTCAGTCTAATGTGATTTCCCCAAATACTACCTGCAATTCAAATAAATAATTGAGAGTGCTCCTTGTGAAGAGATTTTGCTTGGCCTGGACACAGGACTTTTCTGAGGGATAATTATAGAGATACAAACCTGCTTGTATTTGGGTGTTCATGAGATGTACGTATACATGAAAATAGTGAAGTTCATCTGTATATAAATACGCAGAATATTAAGTTTGCAAAATCAGTGCTTATCAGTTACACTCTGAAGTCCTCAGCTTACCAGATGGAATACAAGACCAGCCATGATGCTCAGCATGTCAATTTGATGGTGCTTTTAATTGTTTTAAAAGAAAATCATGACTGACTACTTACGGCCCAGGAAAAGAAGAAAAGTGAAGTTAACACAACCAGCGTGTGTACATATTTTATTCATGCAGGTAGAAGTAAGATTGTGATTGATTTTTGTGTCAGAGGGTAAAGGTGAAAGTGAAGTTGCTTAGTCGTGTCCGACTCTGCGACCCCACAGACTGTAGCCTACCAAGCTTCTCTGTCCATGGGATTTTCCAGGCAAGAACACTGGAGTGGGTTGCCGTTTCCTTCTTCAGGGGATCTTCCTGACCCAGAGATCGAACCCAGATCTCCCACATTACAGGCAGACACTTTACCCTCTGAGCCACCAGTTATTGCCAAATTCCTCTTCATAGAACTTATGCCATGTTCTACCCCCACTTGCAATATATGAGATTGCCTATTTCCTAGAGTCTGCTGCTGTCAACTCTTAGATTTTTGCAATTTGATGGACAGGAATTTTTTTGTGTGTGCTTTTAATTTGCATTTATGGTAGATTGTGTTTGCAAAGATGGTTATAAGTAGTTTCTATTCCATGTGCTTTTTTTTCCCCCATGTACTGTTAAGCTATGTTACTTTGCCAGTTTTTCATAATGAGATAGTCTATTTCCCTATTCCTTGAATCTGGGCTGACCTTGTGACTGACTGTGGTTAATGTATGTGTCAGAAGTGACAGCTTGCAAGGCTGCATCTTAAAGATCTTGCTTCTTCCTCCTTTTTCTCAGAGCACTGAACTATCACATAATGAGGTCTGTCTGTCTGTCTTACTGGAGAGACCACCTGTGGGTGGAGGGGTCAGGTCAGGTCAGGTCAGTCGCTCAATCGTGTCCGACTCTTTGCGACCCCATGAATCGCAGCACGCCAGGCCTCCCTGTCCATCACCATCTCCCGGAGTTCACTCAGACTCATGTCCATCGAGTCCGTGATGCCATCCAGCCATCTCATCCTCTGTCGTCCCCTTCTCCTCCTGCCCCCAATCCCTCCCAGCATCAGGGTCTTTTCCAATGAGTCAACTCTTCGCATGAGGTGGCCAAAGTACTGGAGTTTCAGCTTTAGCACCATTCCTTCCAAAGAACACCCAGGGCTGATCTCCTTCAGAATGGACTGGTTGGATGTCCTTGTAGTCCAAGGGACTCTCAAGAGTCTTCTCCAACACCACAGTTCAAAAGCATCAATTCTTTGGCACTCAGCCTTCTTCACAGAGTGGGGGAGGTCTCAATGAAAGGAGGAGAGAAGGAGAGAGGCTTAAGAGATGCTATAAATGGAGATTTAAAAGACATCAGTCAGTTCCCCTGTGTAGACCTTATTTTAATCCAAACTTTCGTTTGTTATTTTTATTTGTTTCAGGTTAAATTTACATATTAACGTGGAGAGAGTTGATATTTTTATGGTGTTGAATTGACCAGGTCCAGTGGACATCATTCATTTGTTTAACTCTTTGAGTTTTTCAATCCTTCAGGATTATTTTTAAATTTTATTCATGTAAGTATTGCAGATTCCTAACTTCACATGCAAGTATTTGTGGCTCAGCTGGTAAAGAATCCGCCTGCAATGCAGGAGACCTGGGTTCAATCCCTGGGTTGGGAAGATCCGTGGAGAAGGGAAAGGCTATCCACTCCAGTATTCTGGCCTGGAGAATTCCATGGACTGTATAGTCTATGGGGTCACAAAGAGTCGAACACGACTGAGCAACTTTCACTTTCTTATGCATGTTGATTTTATATTCTACCTCCCTGAATTCTCATATTGTTTATAGTACTTTTGCTTTTGTTTTTCTTAGGTTTTCTAGATATTCTATCGTATCATCACCAAACAGAGGTAATTTTACCTCTACCTTTCCAATTCTTTTAACTGTTTTTTCTAATTATGTTTGCTAGTGCCTCCAATGTAATAAGTGGTAGAGATAATGGGTTCAGTTCCGTTCAATTCAGTCGCTCAGTTGCATCCGACTCTGCAACCCCATGAACTGCAGCACGCCAGGCCTCCCTGTCCATCACCAACTCCCGGAGTCTACCCAAACTCATGTCCATTGAGTCGGTGATGCCATCCAACCATCTTATCCTCTGTTGTCTCCTTCTCCTGCCCTCAATCTTTCCCAGCATCAGGGTCTTTTTAAATGAGTCAGCTCTTCACATCAGGTGGCCAAAATATTGGAGTTTCAGCTTCAACATCAGTCCTTCCAATGAACACCCAGGACTGATCTCCTTTAGGATGGACTGGTTGGATCTCCTTGCTTTGGCATTGCCTTTCTTTGGGATTGGAATGAAAACTGACCTTTTCCAGTCCTGTGGCCACTGCTGAGTTTTCCAATTTTGCTGACATATTGAGTGCAGCACTTGCACAGCATCATCTTTTAGGATTTGAAATAGCTTAACTGGAATTCTGTCACCTCCACTAGCTTTGTTCATAGTGATGCTTTCTAAGGCCCACATTCCAGGATGTCTGGCTCTGGGTGAGTGATCACACCATCATGATTATCTGGGTCATGAAGATCTTTTTTGTACAGTTCTCCTGTGTATTCTTGCCACCTCTTCTTAATATCTTCTGCTTCTGTCAGGTCCATACCATTTCTGTCCTTTGTTGAGCCCATCTTTCCATAAATTGTGTCCTTGGTATCTCTAATTTTCTTGAAGAGATCTCTCGTCTTTCCCATTCTGTTGTTTTCCTCTATTTCTTTGCACTGATCGCCGAGGAAGTCTTTCTTATCTCTCCATGCTATTCTTCAGAACGCATTCAAATGGGTATATCTCTCCTTTTCTCCTTTGCTTTTCCCTTTTCTTCTTTTCACAGCTATTTGTAAGGCCTCCTCAGACAGCCTTTTTGCTTTTTTTTTTTTTGCTGTGCTTTAAGCCTGACTTCAATGAGAATGCCTCTACTGTTTCCCCTCTTATCAGGTGCTGATTTGAAATCTAAGCATATGTATATGTTTATGTTTATGTATATAAATTATGATAAATATTTCTCATTTCCTATTTAAACAGTTGATTAAATATTAAATCAAGAATCGATGCTAAATTTTGTTCAAGGCTTTTTAGAATTTATATAGGGAAGATCATATGATTTTGTTCTTAGATCTTTTAATATGGTGAGTTATACTAATGATTTCCTAATATCATCATTGTATTCCTGGAATAAACCACACTGAGATACATTATTTTTTCTTAATGAACTATTAGATTCTATTTGCTGATATTTTAATTCAAATTTTGCATTGATGTTCATAAATAAGTCTGAAGATTTCTGTCCTTTGCAGTATAATTCAGGTTTTTGAATCAACGTTATATTTTACAAGGATACACTGGATGTTTTTCTTCTTTTAGAACAGTTTAATAGGGTGGTATTATTTGATCTTTGAAGATTTGATAGAATTTCCATCTGAAATCACCCAGACCTGGTACTTGTTCTGGGGTTAGTTCTTTGATAAGTCTTTAATTTCAGTTTATATTTTCTATCTGAATAGATGCTAAATGTGGTAAAATATATTTTCCTAGTATATTCATTCAAGTTTTCAAATTTGTTTGGAAAGACATGAACTAAGTCATGTTTCAGTGTTTTCTTTTTTAAATACAACCTTTGTTTCTGTTATTTTTTCCTTTCATTTCTATGTTGTGTATTTATGTTTTCTGTTTTGATTAATTATCTAGTCCCCTGAATTATTTTGTTGATTAATTTTTAAAAACCATCTTTTAAATTTGTTAGTTCTATTGTTTCATTTTGTTTCTAAACTGTTATTTGTACCTTATCTTTATTATTTCATTTCTTCTTTCAGCTTTCTCTGTTGTTATTTTTATAGCTTTTGAAGTGGGTATTTAATGCAGTATATTTATCCTTTATTTTTCTTAATATATACATATATACATGTATATATATACTTTATATTATAAGCTTTAAATTGTCTACCCATCACTGATTTAGTTGTATCCTACATATCCTGATAATGTGATGTTTTTGTTATAGTTTTTAAAGAAATCTGGCAATTTTGGCTTGTTTTTCTGCTGTTATGTAAGTTGTTTAATAAGTGATTTTTAATGTTCTCCTGGTAAAGTGACATTTATGCTCTTAAAAACTTGTTTATTGTCTTATAATTTTGTTATGATGATGGACAGGGAGGCCTGGCGTGCTGCGATTCATGGGGTCGCAAAGAGTCGGGCATGACTGAGTGACTGAACTGAACTGAACTGAACTGATACTGTGATCAAAGAAGCTCATTTTTGCTTGCCATTTTATACAACTTTTTGAAATGTTCTTTTTGACATAATAGTTTTCTCAAATGTTTCATATTTCTTGAAAAGAAGATAGATTGTTTAATATCATAGTACAAATTTTTATATACATTCATACATATAAGTACCTACTTTATTAAGTATGTTATTAATATTTAGGACTTTTATATACTTACATGTATTTCTTTTTGCTTTATCTGTCTTGGACCAATAATGATGTATTATTAATTTATCTTGTCAATTTGTGCATCTTCTGAAGTTTCTGCTTTATGAAGGTGGCTGTGATATTATTTGGTATAGAGATACTCAAAACTGCTATATTTTCATTATGAATTATGAGTTTTATGTTACACAGTGTCCTTTTTCTTTGATTAATGCTTTGGGGCCTGAATTTGCCTTGTTGGATATTATGCTCACAACCCTGCTTTCCTTTTATTTGCAATTGCTGAGTCTATTCTGCCTATTTCTCTAGTTTTATCCTTTTTTGAGGGATATCCCTTGGATACAGCATAAGCTTGGACTTTACTTTGTTAAACTATATGGAAAAAATAAGTAGTTGGTTAAGCCACTTCATGGGAAATAGATGGGGAAACAGTAGAAACAGTGTCAGACTATATTTTTTTGGGCTCCAAAATCACTGCAGATAGTGATTGCAGCCATGAAATTAAAAGACGCTTACTCCTTGGAAGAAAAGTTATGACTAACCTAGATAGTATATTCAAAAGCAGAGACATTACTTTGCCAACTAAAGTCTGTCCAGTCAAGGCTATGGTTTTTCCAGTGGTTATGTATGGATGTGAGAGTTGGACTGTGAAGAAAGCTGAGCGCCGAAGAATTGATGCTTTTGAACTGTGGTGTTGGAGAAGACTCTTGAGAGTCCCTTGGACTGCAAGGAGATCCAACCAGTCCTTTCTGAAGGAGATCAACCCTGGGATTTCTTTGGAAGGAATGATGCTAAAGCTGAAACTCCAGTACTTTGGCCACCTCATGCGAAGAGTTGACTCATTGGAAAAGACTCTGATGCTGGGAGGGATTGGGGGCAGGAGGAGAAGGGGACGACCAAGGATGAGATGGCTGGATGGCATCACTGACTCAATGGACATGAGTCTGAGTGAACTCCGGGAGATGGTGATGGACAGGGAGGCCTGGTGTGCTGCAATTCATGGGGTCGCAAAGAGTTGGACACGACTGAGTGACTGAACTGAACTGAACTGAAGCCTCTTTACATATATTGGTATATCTTACTTGGTAAGTCTCTGCATTGATGTGGAGACAGTTTGCCGAAGACTTCCAAATTCATGCTTCCTAGGTTTTCAATAATGTGTATTATTTTTATAAATGAACACCTAGATAGAGTAAACTTTTATATTAGAAGAGCCGAGGTTTTATATTTTATGTGCATGGGCTTCCCAGGTGGCACTAGTGGTAAAGAATCCACCTGCCAATTCGGGTAGACATAAGAGACACAGATTCAATCCCTGGGTTGGGAAGGTGCCCTGGAGGAGGGCATAGCAGCCCACTCCAGTATTCTTACCTGGAGAATCCCATGGACAGAGGAGCCTGGCGGGCAATTGTTCAAAGGGTCGCAAAGAGCTGGACACTGCTGAAGTGACTTCACACGTGTGCATTCATTGTATATATTTAATTTTACTTATATAGGGTTTATATATGTATAATATTTTTTATTTTAAAATGTTTTGCATGACTTTTTTTTTTCTTTGATTGACAGTGTTGACCTGAAAGAAATAGACTGACGAATATTTCTCCAGCAAAGGTAGATTTATGTGGGATCAGCAGAGAGTTGCAGTTCTGAGTCTGCAATCCCAGTGAGCCTTGTTCAAGTCCCCCCACAGTGAGGGAAGGAGAATGCTTATGCAGAGAGGCAAAAGGAAGTTGGTAGGGCTGTGGTAACAGAGAGCCCATGGCTCTTTACTGGTTGAGTACTTGTCAGGAAGGGAGTCTTTCTTTTCCATTGATCTGCTCTTGTTACAGGGCATGAGAGCTCCCCCTTCTGGTCTCCCAACTCTATTCAACTGAGGTTTGTGTTACTTTTTTTTTTTTTTTTTAACAACGGTTTAAAAAATCTCTGTGCTGTGCTTGTTGCTCAGTTGTCTCCCACTCTTTGTGACTCCACGGACTGTAGCCCGCCAGGCTCCTCTGTCCATAGGGATTCTCCAGACAAGAATACTGGAGTGGGTTGCCATGCCCTCCTCCAGGGGATCTTCCTGACCCAGGGATGGAACCCAGGTCTCCAGCATTGCAGGCGGATTCTTCACCGTCAGAGCCAACAGGAAAGTGCTTGATATTTTCATGGTCATTTTCTTTTGTCCTTTTTTGTTATATCATCTCCCACCCCATAGTAGTAACCTGCTCATAGTGGGTATTTGGGGAATAGTAAATAACATGAATGACTGTCCCTAGGCAACTTTAATCCCTCTTTGAATGTGTCTGCTGGAACCAAATCTGTGATATAAATAGAGACCAACAACACTGTATGACTCAACATGGTCTGGCCATTCTGTTTTCAAGGAGAATTTAAAACACTACGGTTCATCGTTTCCTTGAACTCAATTTCCCCTTAAGCTGAATGTGTCATTCTTCTTTTACTGGGCACTTTTGTCTTTGGTATTCATATAACATGCCGAGGAAATGGAAATTTAAAAAGTACTATTTAGCAACAGATTATGATGGTGTTCTAGGCTGAATAATGGCCACCCAAAGATAGCAAGTCCTAAACCCTGGAATATATAAATGTTAGCTTAACATTTGGAAAAATGATTTTGCAGACGTAATCAAATTAATAATATAATTATACAATTATTGCATTGCTGTCTATTTCTTCCTTCAGTCCTGTTAATGTTTGCTTTCTATACTTATGTTCTCCTATGTTGGGGTGCATATATATTTACAATTGTCATATCCTCTTGATGAATGGACCCCTTTGCCGTTGCACAGTGGTGTTATTTGTCTTTTTTGACTTACAGGCTATTTCATCTGACATAAGTATAGTCTTTTCTCTCTCTTTTGGTTATCATTTACTGGGAATATCTTTTTCCATCGCTTCACTTTCAGGCTTCGTGTGTCATTAACGTTAAAATGAGTCTTGAAGGTGCCAAACTGTTGGTTCGCCAGAGCAGGTACTGGGCTCCACCACGATGTTCGCTCTCCTTCACCATGCCGTGCTGCCTTGGCTTGGGGTAGGGTGAAGGGTGAAATGTGAGACTGTCTTTCCTCCCTTCTTCAGGGCATCTTTTCTTATTTGTTCCATCCAGGTTCTGTAACCTCTCACTCGAATCCTTAGCTCTTGCGCAGGTATTTTTGTGAGTTGTTCAAACTGATGTTTCTGTGAGGTGACCAGTTCTGGAAACTCCTGTCGCACCATCTTGCTGACATCACTTCAGCCTGCTTTAAAAGTAGAAGAAATAAGGGCCAATTTTTGGTGCAGTAATGTTGTTACTATCCATGGCTTGTTGTTATAAATCCCGTTCCTCAAAAAAGAGTTGCAGCGTCAGCAGATTCCAACAAAGTGGTTATTAAGCATATCTGGCTCTTCATGCAGTCACTTCCTAGGGATCTTTATCAGGCGGAAACTAACAAGGTTGGAATATGCTAGTCTTTGTGTAGTGAATATCAACATTTTCTTTATTTTTCCCAGTGATATTGTATCAAAATGGCATTTGACAAATCAGTCAACTGCAATAAAATTCTGGGGTCACCTTCATGCCTCTTTATTGCATTAGGGGTGGAGTCATATCCATGGTGGTTCATTTTTCTTGTTTTATTTTCATGGCCAGGTACATGATTTAATCTTCCCTAGTAGCTCAGTTGGTAAAGAATCTGCCTGCAATGCAGGAGACCCGGTTTTGATCCCTGGGTCGTCAAGATCCCCTGGAGGAGGAAATGGTAACCCATTCCAGTATTCTTGCCTGGAGAATCCCATAGACAGAGGAACCTGGCAATCTACATTCCATAGGGTCACAAGGGTTGGACACGACTTAGTGACTAAACCACCACCACATGATTTAAGGGCAGTTTACTTGGAGAAAAAAACACATTTCTCTTGCATATGTTACGTGAAATAGGAAAAACCTAATTCTTCATCAAAAGCATCAATAAGTTGATGCTTTTGGACTGTGATGTTGGAGAAGACTCTTAGAGTCCCTTGGACAGCAAGGAGATCAAACTAGTCAATCCTAAAGGAAATCGGTCCTGAATATTCACTGAAAGGATGGATGCTGAAGTTCTAATACTTTGCCAACCTGATGCGAAGAACTGACTCATTGGAAAAGACCCTGATGCTGGGAAAAATTGAAGGCAGGAAGAGAAGGGGATGACAGAGAATGAGATGGTTGGATGACATCACTGACTTGATGGACATGAGTTTGAGCAAACTCTGGGAATCAGTGATGGACAGGGAAGCTTGGTGTACTGCAGTCCATGGGGTCACAAAAGAGTCAAACGTGACTGAGCGACTGAACTGAATTCTATCAGAATATAGAAATTTATTAGACATATACACCCCTACTTCACAGGACTGAAAAACTTCCTTTGGTGTCTCCGGAGACTATTCAGGTATGGGGCTTCTGGAGTGAAGAATTTGTGGTCAGACTGAGTTACTGGTTGATGCTTCTCCTGTCATACATGTTCAGACCGCAGATCCTGTTTTTCTCTCTCCATTGATTACTACGATGCTTAGAATGTTCCTCACTTCTACTGAGTCTGAGAATCAATCCTGCCTTCATATTATAATTTTTAGCCTAATTTTTCACCAACTCCAATGTCTTCATTTACTTATTTTCATCTTTAAAGAGCTTAGCTGGTCATATTTAGGTTGTCCTAAAAAGGTGGATCTCATCTTTGCATGTATCTAAATCAGAATTTTGCAGATGGGGTGAGTGTGTTACCCAGGCTCCATCAGGAAGCATAACCCAGGTCTGGATGGCTCTCACCCTTGCGCATCTTCTCTCCTCTGGGCTCTGACTCCTGTCCTCCTGTTGACAGACACATGCTCCCTCCCTCTCGAGGCCCCCTAGGGCAAGCTCCTCAAGCAGAGGTTCTCCACCTGCCCCTTCCCCATTCAGATCATCTCATGAAAATAAATATCACAGACTTGGAAATGCACTACTTTAAAATATTCTCTTTACTTTTAAAGATTATTTATTAATTTATTTATAGGCTGGGTCTTTGTTGCTGCACGGGCTCTTCTCTAGTTGCGGTGAGTGGGGGCTACTCTAGTTACAGTGGGCTTTTCATTGCGGTGGCTTCTCTTGTCGCCGCTCCCAGGCTCTAGAGCTTGGGCTCAAAAGTTGTGGGGCATGAGCTTGGTTACTGCTCATCCTGTGGGATCTTCCCAGACCAGGGATCAAATCTGTGTCTCCTGCATTGGCAGGTGGATTCTTCACCACTGAGCCACCAGGGAAGCCCCGTAAAAAGTCTTGAAATCCTTTTAGCTCAGCCCAGATCCACATTACAGGTTTATTCAAGCTAGGCCGTTGGGAAATGTACAGAGCACAGGCGAGTGGCCACACTTCCTCTACTGTTTCGGCCTATGTTTTGTCTCTCTGCAGCCCCAGGACTGTGCTCGCATTCTGGGCACTCCAGACATGTGTACTGCAATTTCTCCCACCGCCCAGGTCACAGTCAGGGTGCAGCCGTGCTGGTGATGCCCTCTCACGAAGTCTTCCTGTCCATGATTGTCTTGCCTCTAATGCACATGCTCTTCATGGGATGTAGATGGATGTTGCTCCATTTCCTGACGCTTTGTTGAATATGCAGTTCTTGAGAAAAACGGTGTGCATTGATAACTGAGAAAAGTATAGGGGTCCTGTGCCCTTTACAAATTCAGAGGAAAAAAGCATTAATTAAGGAAACTAGTCTTTTTTTATTTTTCATTTAAATCTTTCCAAGTTGTATAATCAAAATATGGTTTTATAATTTTTCCCATCCATTAATTATCCCTTTTAGCTATTTGATTCAAGTTAGTTCAATTAAATATTGCACTGTACATATGACATAAAATATATGAACTATAAAATATATAAGGCATTGCTCCTACTCATAAGTTTTAGAGTAATACTTTTTTTCTCACTTCCCTTGGGGAGGATTTAAAAACACTGATGTCAGCACTCTAGTCCCAGGAACTCTGATTTAAATGGTTTAAGGTGGGGTCTATGACATTTTTTTAAAATTGAAATATAGTTGGTGTGCAGTATTATATTAGGTGCCGGGCTGATAACCTGCTCCTTCCTCAAGGACATTTTACTGCCCTCTGTTGGAAACTTGTGGTAAGCAACGTACTTTTTAGGTCTCCAGTGTGAATGGTGTCACTTAGATGTGGGCTGAAGTCAATATTTTCTGGGCTCCAGAATCACTGCAGATGGTGACTGCAGCCATGAAATTAAAAGACACTTACTCCTTGGAAGGAAAGTTATGACCAACCTAGACAGCATACTAAAAAGCAGAGACATTACTTAGCCAACAAAGGTCCATCTAGTCAAGGCTATGGTTTTTCCAGTGGTCATGTATGGATGTGAGAGTTGGACTGTAAAGAAAGCTGAGCACCGAAGAACTGATGCTTTTGAACTGTGGTGTTGGAGAAGACTCTTGAGAGTCCCTTGGGCTGCAAGGAGATCCAACCAGCCCATCCTAAAGGAGACCAGTCCTGGGTGTTCATTGGAGGGACTGATGCTGAAGCTGAAACTCCAATACTTTGGCCCCCTGATGTGAAGAGCTGACTCATTGGGAAAGACCTTGATGCTGGGAAGGATTGAGGGCAGGAGGAGACGGGGATGACAGAGGATGAGCTGGTTGGATGGCATCACCGACTCAATGGAGATGAGTTTGTGTAGACTCCGGGAGTTGGTGATGGACAGGGAGGCCTGGCGTGCTGTGGTTCATGGGGTCACGAAGAGTCGGACACAACAGAGCAACTGAACTGAACTGAACTGAACTGAAGTAAATAACTCAAAGCACAGCAAAATCAGAGGTTAAACATTTATAGCTGAATATAAATGACTGTCTCATGCTTCATAAAGGAACACTGGTGCCTCCCCACTTAGTTATTCAGAGTGTCCCCTACGGACGCCTCCTCATCCTCTGCCTTTCTCTCCAGCCCTCTCACTCAGCAACGCTCCCCCAGGTCTCCCCACTGACTGGTCTACCCTCTCTTGGGAAACTCCACTCTTCTCCACCAAGTAGATAATGCTGATTTGCAGTAACATTTGTTGTTGTTCCGTCGCTCAGCTGTGTCTGACTCTTTGTGACCCCATCGACTGCACCACACCAGACCTCCCTGTTCTTCACTATCTCCCGGAGCTTACTCAAACTCATGCCCATTGAGTCAGTGATGCCATCCAACCATCTCTTCCTCTGTCGCCCCTTTCTCCTCCTGCCTTCGATCTTTCTCAGCATCAGGGTCTTTTCCAATGAGTCAGCTCTTCACATCAGGCAGTCAAAGTTTCAGCTTCAGCATCTGTGCTTCCAGTGAATATTCAGGGTTGATTTCCTTTAGGATTGACTGGTTTGAGGTCCTTTAGGATTGACTGGTTGGACCTCCCTGCTGTACAAGGGAACCTCAAGAGTCTTCTCCAAAGAAAAAAGAGTCTTCTCCAGCACCACAGTTCAAAAGCATCAATTCTTTGGCGCTCAACCTTCTTTATGGTCCAGGTTTGATATCTGTGCATGACTACTGGAAAAACAAACTTACTTTAAAAGCTGTTTGTGTTTATATGAAGTTTAAAATGTAATGAGGCATTGTGTACTTTTGCTTTGTCTGACAACTACCCCCTGTACCATTAACTGTCATTGGTAGCACAGACTTTGCTCTAGGGTCAAACACATATGAGGAATGTGGTTGATTCCAGAGTCACATTTCCACAGGGCAAGTCTGCCTTGGCCTAAAACATAGATTCCCTTCCCATTGTTTGTCTGTCACTTAGAGAAACTTCTCTTTATCAGCCCTGGTGGGTTTCTTCCAAGTGCAGCTTGGAAGATGTCAAGAGAACTAACATTACCATCTTATTATTATTGATTGATAATTGATAATAAATGATCATTTACTTCATTTTTAATATGGCATTTTGCTTAATTGCTGGTATACATTTCAACATATCATCATTTATCTCAAAGACCTTATTAAAGGAAATTCCCTGGTGGTCCAGTGGTTAGGGCCCTGTGCTTTCACTCCTGAGGGCCCAGGTTTGATCCCCAGTCCGAGATCTAGATCCCGCACACCACAACGAAGATCCCACATGAGTCAACAAAGGTCCTAAGTGCCCAACTAAGATCCAGCACAGCCAAACGAATTTTAAAAAATGTTTGAAATCAATTTATTAAAAAAAATACACAAACACCAAAAAACCCTATTTAACATCTTTGGGTATAATGTGTCTGTCCCTTTGTTTTGTTTATATTTATTCAATCATTCATCAATCAATATTTTAAATACTTATAGTGAATAGGACATTTGGTAGGTACAGTGTGCAAACAGTGTAAGACCCTCTCACTTCGTGCTTTGACAAGGGTACCACAAATGCTTGGAAATTTGTATTAGTCATCGATATATAACAAGTCAATCCACCAAATCTTAGTGGCATAAAACATCAGCATTCATATCTCCTGGTTTCTGGAGGTCGAGAGCTGGGTACAGCTTATCTGGGTGCTTTGATCCAAAGTCTCTCACAGGTTTGTCAGGGGTGTGGGGAGGGGGGAGTTGCTGCTCCGATCTCCCAGGTGGTTGTTGGCAGGATTCACTTCCTTCATGGTTGTTGGGCTGAGGGCCTTAGTTCTTCACAGGCTGTTAACTGGAGACTGATCTCAGTTTCTTCCAACACAGACTTCTCTCTGCAGGAGCTCAGAACACGGCAGCTAGTGTCTATCAGAGCAGATAGACAGGAGGGCCAGGGAGTGCCTGCAAGGTGGAAGTCACACTCTTCTGTAACTTAATCAAGACAGAAGTCACAAATTTTTATAATGTAATGTCCTAACGCTTTTATGATATTCTGTTTGTTAAAAGGAAGTCTTTAGGTCCAGCCCTTAAGAGAAATCATTGTTAGGGGTGAAAACTGAAGTCACCTTTAATAACTTTACACTCCGGCTTTTGTTTTGCAAAACGTCTGACCTTATTTTTTTATAATAATTTTATTGATTTATTTTTTGTTCCGCTGGGTCTTTTTTGCTGTGCGTGGGCTTTCTCTAGTTGCAGTGAGCAAGGGCTGGGCTCCGTTGTAGTAAATGGGCTTCTCATTGCGGTGGTTTCTCATCGCAGAGCATGGGTTCTCAACACAGGGGCTTCAGCATTTTCAGCTCACAGTCTCTAGAGTGTGGGCTCAGTAATTTTGGTGCATGGGTTTAGTTACTCCGCAGCATATAGGATCTTCCCTGACCAGGGATTGATCCCATTGTCCCCTGCATTGGCAGGCAGATTTTTATCCATTGTACCACCAGGGAAGTCCCAGTCTGACCATATTGAATTGATTACTTTGAGGGACAGAGAGGAAGAAAAGAGAATGCTTTTTAAGTGATGAAGTGGGGGCAGGAGAGATTTCCACAGGAGAAGAGAAATGGGAAGTCAAGGAACCTGTTGAGAACTACTGCCCTCGGTTTGCATGGAGTGAGGGATCAGAGTTGATTTTAAGTACATTTAAAGGATAAATGAGTATTTCTTACACACCTATATAAATTTATGGACTTACAGTCATAGTCACTCATGGTATTTGTCAATGTTTACTTATTTTAAGAGTAGATATGGGATTGAAAGGGGACTAATAACAATGCGGTGTTGGAGGAGACTCTTGAGAGTCCCTTGGACTGCAAGGAGATCCAACCAGTCCATCCTAGGGGAAATCAGTCCTGAATATTCATTGGCAGGACTGATGCTGAAGCTGAAACTCCAATACTTTGGCCACCTGACTCATTTGAAAAGATCCTGATGCTGGGAAAGATCGAAGGCAGGAGGAGAAGGAAATTACAGAGGATGAGATGGTTGGATGCATCACTGACTCAACGGACATGAGTTTGAGTAAACTCCAGGAGCTCGTGATGGACTGGGAGGCCTGGCGTGCTGCCGTCCATGGGGTCGCAGAGTTGGACACGACTGAGTGGCTGTACTGAACTGAATACCGATGTTTTAAACTAACTGCATTTATGGATTTAAATCTTGGTGTGTCTAATTTAAATTGGTTGTTTGTAGAATTCTGTAAAGCCTATTAAATCATGTTAGGTAGAATTAGTTCCAGAACAATAATCAGTGCTTCCACCAGACTTAATATTCTTTTTCATAATTATTTTCCAATACGTGAAGTGCTGTAAAAAGACCAGAACAAATGAATTTTTGCTCATTTGCTATTTTGAGTTGTCAGAATATGGTATTTATTGGACTTGGAAGATAAAAATATTACAAACATTTTCAAGTTTGAGATAAAATCTTAGTAAAATGAACAAAAATGATACATCCGTGCCTCATTCTTCATTCTATGGCTCCTTCCATTTGAAAAAAAAAAATGTAGACATTCAACATTGACTCTTGTTTCCTCTGTCTTGGGTCTCATAACCATCTTTCCATTCCCACCTTCCATTCCCGCTGCCATCTTGGCTGGAGCCAACACTGTGTCTGTCTCTGCTGCACTCCTGCCAGTCTCCCAACAACACCCCTTCCCCATGCCCGCGCCCACCCCCCCTCGCCCAGTGCCACTCCTGGCCCCCGCCCCCGCCTCCCCCCTACCCCAACCACTGACACTCCTGACCCTCAAGCCCCTCCTCTACACTGCAGGAGAGTGATTGTCAAACAAATAAAGTCAGATCACCCCAGTCCTTCTCAAGACCCACCCACAGCTTCTTACCCTATTTTGAATAAAGCAGAAACTTCTTAGCAATTCCGAGCCAGCCCTCCGGTGTCAGCTCCACTCACCCCTCATTCACTCTGTCTGCACTTTGCTCTGGTCCTCAGAGTTACTAAACTCCAGGGCCTAGTTCAGATGAGTCAAGCACCCTGACAAGTGAACAAATGAGTTTAAAAAAACAGGCAAATCTCCCCAAGGTGGTCTAAGCGTGCATACTGCTTATTTTTAATAGATGGATTTTCCCATAAGCTTTTGCCTGGATCCGTTCAGGTTCTGTCTCATGTATTAGCTTCTCGTTCATTCTGTCAAATGACTGAATATAATTAAGAACCTCCTGTGGGAAGCAGATAAATGCAGACTTCTCTGCTTCTCTCCAAGGTGAGTAAAGATGACCTGTTCAGCTAATTTTTGTTGAGATTTAGAAGACTGATAATGTTTATCTGTTTGCTGAAGTTTAGCAGTAACATTTGTGGGTCAGATATGTCATGGTATTTAGGAGTTGGACAGTGGACTGTGAGCCCGAGGAAAATTTGTTATTAAATTCTCTCTCCTTCAACTCACCAGTCCTCAGGAGTAGAAATCTTCTGGTTTTCATAAATAACCTGCCCGTCAACAACCTTGGAAGCCTCCTGACAATGACCTTGGAAGGCCCCCATTGGCCATGTCCTTAGAAAGGAGATGCATTTTCTTGATTCATAAATACACCATCAAGACTTCTGTGGTGGTCCAGGGGTTGAGACTCTGCACTGCGACTGCAGGGGGCATGGATTGGACCCCTGGCTGGGGAGCTAAGATCCTGCATGCTGGATGATGTGCCCCTTCCCCCCCCAAAAAAGATAAAAATACACCATTTTCAAAATCCGGAAAATAGAGTTATTAATCATTCTCAGTGCTCTTGGGAAAAGGAATTTCTGTGTTAGCAAAGCGAATCATTTCCCTTTGGCTAAATAACGAAAGTGGACTCTAACCTCTCCTTAACTTTGGGTCGTGTCTGAGAGCCTGGGTCCGTGCAGTCTGTAGGGCCCAGTTCCTTCTCTATGGCACTGTTCTCCCAGCTGTCTCTGCATGGTAGACAGAATGGAGGCCAAGCTTAGGTTACCTTTCCTGGAGATTCTCTGTTAACTTACATAGTTCTCTCAGAGCACACCCTGCCTAATGGACTTTGAGTTTTCAGGGGAAAAAATGACCATGTATAAGCCATAGAAATGTATCTTGAGAGATGACAAAAACACAAAATGGTACACTTAGAGCTTTTATCACTTTCTGCAGAGAGTGAAAGATATGCCTATTAGGCACCTACAGTGCGCTTAGTACTTGACTAGGCTGAATAAACCATTTATTTAGGCACTGCATAATGGTAAATATACAATGATGAATAATACACAGCATGATAGAAGACAAAACCAGGGACGGTAGGAACCGAAAGGATGGCAATCAAGATGACTGAGGTCATCAGCAAAGTCTTCAAAAATCTTCACTGATAAGAACAATTTACCCAGGAGTCTAAGCCTGTTCTCCTTATGGAGCCTGCACAGTAGCTTCCTTGATTTTTGCTTTTGTTTTTTTATTTTTCAAGCTATTGTTCCACTCCCTCAGAAATGTGATCATTTAGGCCACAACTGGCCACTTCTAAAAAGACCCTAAAGGAAATCAACCCTGAGTATTCATTGGAAGGACTGATGCTGAAGCTGAAGCTCCAATACTTTGGTCACCTGATGCAAAGAGCCAACTCGTTGGGAAAGACCCTGATGCTGGGAAAGATTAAAGGGAAGAGGAGAAGGGGATGACAGAGGATGAGATGGTTGGATGGCATTACCGATTCAATAGACAGAAATTTGAGCAAACTCTGGGAGGTAGTGAAGGACTGGGAAGCCTGGCATGCTGCAGTTCATGGGATCGCAGAGAGTAGGATACGACTTGGTGACTGAACCTCAACAAAAGCACCTCAGTCCTTCTCTATTTCCTGGAGACTCCAGATATCTGCAGAGTTTGGTTCAGCTTTTAGAACCATCCAAGCTCATTTCTGCCTTCAGATCTGGACTCAAGTTTCTTTGGAGGCAACATAATAATTTCTTTCCAACACTCTATTTAGAACCTGACCACCACACTGTCCTCTGTCCCAGAGCCTCAGAGGCTGAAGGACCCTCTCTGGATCCCCAGCATCATAGTAGAAGCACCATGGCTGCACGCTCGCATGCAGGCCTTTCTTTGAAAGCTCAGGCCTTTCATCTTTCTCCTTTTCATTGCTGTCTTAGCCGGTCACTCGTCCACACAGTAATGACTGTGGACTGCGGCTCACATCTTTCTCTTCATCCCAGGCCCCACCATCATTCTCAAAAGAAACACAAGCATTGGAATCAAAGAGAAGTGGTTTTGAAACACAGCTTTACCCTCTACCAAGTGTGTAACCACAGGCGCATTGCATAACATCTCTGATCCTTAGTTTCTCGTGTAAAACATAGTAATGGTGCTTATTTCAATAAGGTGGGGAGACGTGTAAATTGCTTATCACAGTGGACAACTCATAGGAACTGATAAATAAATGTCGCCTATGAGGATTGCTATGATGTCAACAGTCAACTTCCACATCACCCAGCCACTTTCAGCTTTGGGCTGCACCTTAGCAATCTGAATCATTTTTCCTGCAAGATCCTAAAAAAAATCTACCTTCTTTACACCACATTTTTCTATTATTCTATCCCTCTTATTTCTCTGTTCTTCAACTTTCCTTGATCTTCAATTCGTCCTTGTTCTCCGCCCTCTCTTTTCTTATGTTTCAAAGAAGCTCAGACCTCATGGTGTTGTTAACAACATTCTCTGATAGTTGTTGCTCGTCTTTCCTCTCCATCTTTTTAGCAAAATCCCTAGTGCTAAGTCAGACCAGGTGATTTCCTCTTCTGTTTTTATGCCCAGTTTCCAGAGAGTTGTTAGAAAAATGAAATTGCACTTCAGTGGGATCTGTAGGTTCATGGTCTTCAGCCTCACCCTGGGAGCTGCCTGGGCCATGCCTTATGTTTCAACCCACAACACTTCCCTCCTTCAGGTCGCCTCTCTGAAAGTTCCTGCTCAGTTGCTGAGTTCCTGCACTCTTGCCATCTACATCATAAGAGAAGCTTCCTTCACTTCCTGTTACATCCAGCATCTCGGTCCTTTCCCAGCTCCTCCTCCAAAGATACAGATCCACTTGCTCTTGTAGCAGAAGATTCTGTCCCGCATCCTTCCTGGGGGATGCCATTGCACTGTTCATCTCTGCTCTCTTCATGGCTTTACCCTCCTTCCACCTACTTGCTGTCTCTTTCAAAATACAAACGTGTTCAGGATCTTCTCTCCTTCAGCCGATCCCCTTCCTCAGACACTATTGGCTGTGTTCTCTGTTTCAAACACATCTCCTGGCATTTCCTGCTATAAATCTTTTCCCTCTCTTCCTTCTCTCTCCTTTCCCCTCCTCCCTCCTTGTCTCCCACTCCTTCTGCCAACTCCCTTTCCTTCTCCTCGTCCTCCTCTTTCTTCTCTCTGCTTCTTTCCTCCAACAAACACATGAACATTTTTCAGGGGTCTGTCCTCCACCCTTTCCTGTTGTTATTCTGGATCATCTCATATAGATGTCAGAGTCACAATATTTAACAGCTGGCACCGTTGGGCACTGACAGAACAGATACTGGCCATAAGCATCAGATTTAGCCATACCAGAGCATACCAGCTGATGTTAGTCCTGCCTCAGGGGCATCCACAGTCATCTTTGTCCCTAGGCTGTGCCTCTTATCCCAAACCTCTTTCATAAATCAAAGTGGGCACAGTGACTGGGATGGGATGAATGATGGGTACCATATGTTTTGTTGCTGTGATTTAGTCGCGCAGTCCTGTCCAACTCTTTTGTGACCCCCATGGACTGTAGACCACCAGGCTCCTCTGTCCATGGGATTTTCCAGGCAAGAATACTGGAGTGGGTTGCCATTTCCTCCTTCAGGGGACCTTCTCGACCCAAGGATCAAACCTGCTTCTCCATGTCTTCTGCATTGCATGCAGGTTGTTTACAGAAGTCATGCTAACTGTGTCTTTTCCATTTCCACAGCATCTCTAGCCTACCTGATCCGTTGTCATCATCACCAACTCACCTTGACCTCTTTGTTAGAATAGCTCTTACTTATCTTTAAAAACTAGATATGCATTTCTTTCAGGAAGACTTTCTTGAGACCCCCAGTGGGCCGCTGCGGGTTAAGTGGACTCCGCCCGGTCTCATCCTCATGACTGCCTCTCTCATTCTGCTTACCAGGAGATACTGTGTCCTCTCCCTGTTTGCCTCTCTAGCTCTTCCCTGCACCATGAAGCCCTTGAAGGCAGTCTGGATTTGTGCTTGGCACTCAGTAGAAGCTCAGCAAGTGTCTACGGATCTGAAGGACTGATCACCCCAAGCGGGAAGACTGTAAATGATGAACACTAGCACACTGGGGGTGTTCATCGTTACTGTATAGATTGTGCTTATCATTTGAAAAGACTTGAAACTGGCGATGCTGAGAACACTAACCTGGGCTTTGTTCAGTGTTTGGGGGAAGTATCGAGACACCCAGTGCCCCTCGGGAGTTCCTGAGAATTTAAAGTCGATTGGAGGGCTCTGTGAACCTCTGCTGCCTTCCCCTGGTACCCGTGGATGCTTAACGAATCTTGACCGACTGACTCTACCTTTCTCTGTGCTTTGCCAAAACATGCCCATCTGCTTTAATTTCCTTTCATTTGCCTCTGTCCTCCTTTCTGGATTTTTCTTTCCTGGAGTAGAAATAACAGCAGAACGGTTGAAAGTTACCGTCTCACATTCCTCTTGTTTGATATTTTTAGTGCCTTCTCAAACCCTGCTCTTCTTTTAGTCATTTCAGTAAAATGAAATTATTTATTTTTATATGGGTCTCTTTTGCCCTGTAACTTTGTTACATCAAACGTATGTTCTAGACATAAATTGCAATTTAGTTTGTTTTTCTGGATCCTGCATTGCCTGTAACCATTTGGTTTAAGCTGTCAATATTAGAGACAGATGCTACACTTCTAGAGACCCAAGCTTCTGCACCTCTGGTGACATGGGGGTGGTGGCCAACGTGTGGGGAAACACAATCTGTGAGTAATAAAGCAAGAGGTCTCCTTTAGTCAGTGGAGGAGGCAAAGTTGTTTGGAGCATATTAACCTCCACACTAGTCAAAGGACTCTTTCTTCAGAATTGTCTTTTAAATTATTGTCCAAAGTGTGGTTAAAAATTTTCCTCCCTAGCTCTTGTATTTTTATTTCATCTCATCCTTTCCCCCCAAAGAAGATTCACAAGTGGGAAAAATGAATTTCTCAAATTCTTAACATAGAAATTCAAGCTTATTGTATCAGAGCATTTTATTTTTGTTAGACAAATAGCACCTGGTGGTAATTTAAATCTGGCTTGTGATTGAAATGCAGAGTAACTCTTCTTCTATCCTGGATCCTTGCTGGGGTTTCCTGAACTTGTTATCTGTGTCAGGCCATTCTCATATTCACTCTTTCCACTAGGTCTCACCACTAGACCTTGTGTTATGTTGTCAATGGCAAGCCTGGTGTAGGTTCATTTCACATTATTAAGGAATGTGGGAAATTGTCTCTCATTGATCACCCAGAGTACTAAGACAGAACTAAGTGCTTTCTATGTGCTATCTGTTTTAATTCCCATCATAATCCAGTGATGATGAGATTATTTTCATCCTGTTAGATAAGTGCACCAGGGTTCGGAAAGTTTAAGTAATTTGATTTGACCAACAGACAACAGAGTCGGGGGGGTGGTGCCTGGAGTTCAATTCAATTATGGTTGCTTTGGGAAGCCTGTGATTATTCTTCTATACAAGGTTACATCTTACTGTGACTAGGGGTGCCACAAAATTTAGTATTTATTTTCTTTTTTATTGGTATTGACTTTTTTTGTCTTAAAAGTTTCACTGTGGTTCCCAGTGGATTCTCTGTGTCTCTTGTAAACTGCTTTGGAGGGTACTCTACGTAAATATATGCGTATGTGGACATGCACGAGAAATTAGAGATAGTTTTGTTGATATGTTAGAATATTCACCCAATTGCATTTTCTACTGAGGATTCTTCTCTTTTCTACATCCCCAGTTTGAGAGTTTTGTAAAATAGTCTCTAGCTTACCAAAGTAAAATGCATTGGGTTGGCCAAAAAGTTTGTTAAGATTTTCCTGTAAGATGTTATGCAAAAATTCAAACAAACTTTTGGCCAAGCCAATACCAACAAATGGCCTCTCTGCACAAATGATGGAGTAGTTGTGTGTGTTCAGTCACTCACTCGTGTTCAACCCTCTGAGACCACATGGACTGTAGCCTGCCAGGCTCCTCTGCCCATGGAAATTTTCCAAGCAAGAATATTGGAGTGGGTTTCCATTTCCTTCCGACCCAGGAATCAAACCTGCCATCTTATTTCTCCTGTGTTGGCAGGTGGATTCTTTTACCACTAAGCCACCTGGGAGTAGTTGACATGGTCCCAATTCTATTCCCAGTCGGTCCTCATCTCCTTCCCACCTTATTTTCTCTACTTGCCACTGTGTTCTCTTGCAACTTGGTGTCCACTGAAACCAATTCCTAGAAGCTGATTCCGTCCCTCCTGCACCCTTCTCTTTTGAGGGTCAGCTTTTCTCCTTTCAATGAAACCTTTCTCTGCTTACTGTCATCTTTGACTCATTTTAGTCAGGACCTCACAGTTGAAACAGTGAGATGAGTGATTGTTAGCAGTATTTCTACAACTAAATTACAAGAGCAAGAACTTTGGTTATGTGGTTTTATCTTTTAAAAACTCATCTGAAGTGTCTGGACAGTGCTGATATATGGTGAGCCCCCCATCTCCAGGTGGTTGGTCACGGCTGCCTGTGTGTCTCTACAAGAATAGGGACTATACAAAATGGCACATTTACTAGTTCGGGGTCTCCTTGTCAGGCACTTTGAAAATGACCAACCCAGTAAATGGGGTGAGGCCTGCCATCTGCCAGGCACATGCAGATTAAGAATCTTTAGTGAGGAAAGGCTCTTTAACATGAGGAACACTTTGGTGTCATTTAGCGCCAAGTTAGTTAGATGATGTGACGTAAATCATAAGCCAGGGCTCAAGTTATTCAGTGATCTTTTGAGCCTTATTGCTCTTCTGTCCTAAACAAACCCTGTCCTTTGCCCAACATCTGCTTTGTGCCACCCAACCCAGTCACAGCCTTTTCTCCATTTTCACTTGCTGAAATTTTCTAAGGCCTGTGTGTGCTCCCAGAGCATCCCATACTTCTGCTAGCAAAGCACTTCAGTTCAGTTCAGTTCAGTCACTCAGTCGTATCTGACTCTTTGCGACCCCATGAATCGCAGCACGCAAGGCCTCCCTGTTCATCACCAACTCCCGGAGTTCACTCAGACTCATGTCCATCGAGTCGGTGATGCCATCCAGCCATCTCATCCTCGGTCGTCCCCTTCTCCTCCTGCCCCCAATCCCTCCCAGCATCAGAGTCTTTTCTAATGAGACAACGCTTCTCATGAGGTGGCCGAAATACTGGAGTTTCAGCTTTAGCATCATTCCTTCCAAAGAAATCCCAGGGCTGATCTCCTTCAGAATGGACTGGTTGGATCTCCTTGCAGTCCAAGGGACTCTCAAGAGTCTTCTCCAACACCACAGTTCAAAAGCATCAATTCTTTGGCGCTCAGCCTTCTTCACAGTCCAACTCTCACATCCATACATGACCACAGGAAAAACTATATAGCCTTGACTAGACGGACCTTAGTCGGCAAAGTAATGTCTCTGCTTTTGAATATACTATCTAGGTTGGTCACAACTTTTCTTCCAAGGAGCAAGCGTCTTTTAATTTCATGGCTGCAGTCACCATCTGCAGTGATTTTGGAGCCCAAAAAAATAAAGTCTGACACTGTTTCCACTGTTCCCCATCTATTTCCCATGAAGTGATGGGACCAGATACCATGATCTTCATTTTCTGAATGTTGAGCTTTGAGCCAACTTTTTCACTCTCCTCTTTCACTTTCATCAAGAGGCTTTTTAGCTCCTCTTCACTTTCTGCCATAAGGGTGGTGTCATCTACATATCTGAGGTTATTGATATTTCTCCCGGAAATCTTGATTGCAGCTTGTGTTTCTTCCAGTCTAGCATTTCTCATGATGTACTCTGCATAGAAGTGAAATAAGCAGGGTGACAATATACAGCCTTGACATACTCCTTTTCCTATTTGGAACCAGTCTGTTGTTCCATGTCCAGTTCTAACTGTTGCTTCCTGACCTGCATACAGATTTCTCAAGAGGCAGGTTAGGTGGTCTGGTATTCCCATCTCTTCCAGAATTTTCCATAGTGTATTGTGATCCACACAGTCAAAGGCTTTGGCATAGTCAATAAAGCAGAAATAGATGTTTTTCTGGAACTCTCTTGCTTTTTCCATGATCCAGCGGATGTTGGCAATTTGATCTCTGGTTCCTCTGCCTTTTCTAAAACCAGCTTGAACATCAGGGAGTTCACGGTTCACGTATTGCTGAAGCCTGGCTTGGAGAATTTTGAGCATTACTTTACTAGCATGTGAGATGAGTGCAATTGTGCGCTAGTTTGAGCATTCTTTGGCATTGCCTTTCTTTGAGATTGGAATGAACACTGACCTTTTCCAGTCCTGTGGCCACTGCTGAGTTTTCCAAATTTGCTGGCATATTGAGTGCAGCACTTTCACAGCATCATCTTTCAGGATTTGAAACAGCTCAACTGGAATTCCATCATCTCCACTAGCTTTGTTCGTAGTGATGCTTTCTAAGGCCCACTTGAAAGCACTTACAACCATTTAAATTATGTGTGTGACTGGATAATAGATCACAGCCTCTCTAGGAAGCTATTAGATGCTCATTGCTTCAGAGGAGCAGTGTAGAGAGCAGAAAATGAAAGGCCTCTTCAACATTTTGGAAGTAGAAGGGCTTCCCCTATAGTGAAATTTGCTGTTGTACTCACCAAAACCCATTTCATTTTTCTCTTGGACACAACAGCTAGATGATGTTTTTCAGACTCCCCTGGAGTCAGATGAGACCATACCTAAATCTGACTTATGGAATATTGATGAAAACAATACGGGCCTCTTCCATACCTGGCCCGTGGAAAGCTCCCTAGCAGTCCCCAGGCTCCATCTCTCTTCCTCTGCTGGCTGCACGGAGAGGGCCCTAAAGACCCAGAGGATGGTGGAGCCACGAAAGGGAAGGAGAACAGTTCCCTAAATCACCACGTGAGAGACTTGCTGCTGCACACTTCCAGTGAACTGTCTAATGAGGGGATGGAGGATGAGCTGGGGGACAGAAAGACTTGATACAAAACGCACGTGGAGACCAGGTTGGTAAGAGAACTCTGCAAAAGGAATATGTTCGGAGTGAATTTGGAGCCCCCGAACACCATGCAGCCCAGTTCAGGCACAGGATACTGGACGGTGGGACAGAGGCCATGATGAATGCGGGGTCTCATCAATCCTTATCTCCTTCCCACCTTATTTTTTCCCTCTTGCCACTGTGTTCCCTTGCAACTTGGTGTCCACTGAAACCAGTTCCTAGAAGCTGATTCCGCCCCTCCTGCACCCTTCTCTTTTGAGGGGTGAGCTTGTCTCCTTTCAAGGAAACCTTTCTCTGCTTACTGTCATCTTTGATAGTCTTTTAGTCAGGACCTCACGGTGGAAACTGTGAGATAAAAGTTAAGTGATTGTTAGCAGTATTTCTACAACTAAATTACAAGTGCAAGAACTTTGGCTACGAGAGTTTATCTTCTTAAAAATTCACCTAGAGTGGCTGGACAATGCTGGTATATGGTGAGCCCTCAACAAACATCTCCAGGTGGTTGTTCAGGGCAGCCTATGTGTCTCTACAAGTACAGGGACTATACAAAATGGCACCTTTACCAGTTTGAGGTTTCCTTATCAGGCATTTTGAAAATGACCACCACTTGTCGTTGGTGACTGCAGAGGCTGACACCAAGCATCAGATGGAATGCTGGATGTCTCAGCAGATGCAAGCGGGCAGGTAATCACAGGTGACCTCAAGGACAGAGCTGCCCTTCCCAACCCCTCCCTAGCGACTCTTCAACACTTTATAAGACTCACCTCCAAAATTATATGCAAGCTGTGGAAAGAGGAGGCCTCGAATGGGCTGAGATGATGTTTCTGCTACTCTGGGGGAGTGGGAGCTTGAAACAGAAAGTAGGTTAGGTTGCAGATTAAGATTCAGGAATGTGTATTTAAAAAAAAATTTTTTTTTCTTGAAGTATAGTTCATGTAATCTCTGCTGTATGGCAAAGTAGCTCAATTATACACATATTGACATTCTTTTTTTATGTTATATTCCATTATGGTTTATCACAGGATATTGAATACCGTTCCCCATGCTATACAGTAGGTTCCTGTTGTTTATCCATCCTGTATGGAATAGTGTACACCTGGTAATCCTAACCTCCCAATCCTTCTCTCTTCCACCCCCTTCCTCTTGGCAACCACACTGTTCTCTGTCTGTGAGTCCATTTCTGTTTCCTAGACAGGTTCATTTGTGCCCTATTTTAGATTCCAGACATAAGTGATATCATATGGTATTTGTCTTTCTCTTTCTGACTTACTTTACTTCGTGTGATAATCTCTAGTTGCATCCATGTTGCTGCAAATTGCATTATTTTATTCTTTTTTTATATCTGAATAGTATTCCATTGTATATATGGACCACATCCTCTTTATCCATTCATCTGTCAATATACAGTTAGGTTGTTCCCATGTTTTGGCTATTGTGAATAACGCTATGAACATAGGGATGCATGTGTTTTTTGAATGATAGTTTTGTTTGGGTATATGCCCAGAAGTTGGACTGCTGGATCATATGGTAATTCTATTTTTAGTTTTTTGAGGAACCTCCACACTGTTACCTGTAGTGGCTGCACTAACTTGTATTCCCACCAACAGTGTAGGAGGCTTCTCTTTTCTCCACACCCCCTCCCGCTTCTGTTTTTGTCAGCTTTTTAATGATGGCCATTCTGACTTGTGGGAGATGGTATCTCAGTCATTTTGATTTGCAAAACAAGTGTGTGTTTGTCACCACCAAGGATGAGGACTGAGATTCATCCCGACTCCCTCATTTGCTTGCCTGTCTTTCCTGCTGTCCTGTGAGCTCTGTGAGTCAGGGTCTGTCTGGCTCACCAGGGTGTCCCCAGTGCCCAGCACGTGGTAGACGCTTAATGACTATTTATGAATATGTGAACAAATGAACAGTCTGTGGGTGAGAGAATGGTTCCATTCCAGTCTGTCAATGATGGCTGTAGGAAATAACTTCACATCAGCAGAAGCAGAGAATTAGGTTGAGAGAGCCTTCTGGGGGCGGATTTTGTCATTTCCTTTTTTTTTTTTTTTTAAATTTTTTTATTTTTTATTTTGCTTTACAATTCTGTATTGGTTTTGCCATACATTGACATAAAAAGTCAAAGGGTTTCCCTGGTGGCTCAGAGGGTAAAGAATCTGCCTGCAATGTGGGAGACCTGGGTTCGATCCCTGGGTTGAGAAGATCCCCTGGAGAAGGGAACGGCTACCCACTCCAGTATTCTGGCCTGGCGAATTCCATGGACTGTGTAGCCCATGGGGTCACAAAGAATCAGACTCAACCAAGTGACTTTCACTTTCATTTTTCTTTGAAAGGTCAAAAAGCTAAATGTCACTGAATCTATTTCCTGGGAGACAACTTTAGCTCCTGGGGCCTTAAAATACAAATGACCAATGACAGCACTGTCATCTTTGTGGAGGCTTCTTTTAATTCATGTTTAACTCTTAGGGCGCTAAGTTCAGAAGACAATAAGCAGATGCAGTGACAGGCTTCCACTGTGATATTTGCTTTTACCAAAAAAAAAAAAACAAGCTTATCCATTTTACATACTGTCTCTCCATAACTCTGATTTCAATCATTATGATCACAAGAAAGTATCAATAGTACTTTTATATGAGCTGGAAATACTACTTTTGATAATGATTTGAGAGTGGTTATTTTTGATGTATAATGGTCTAAGATAGTTCCAATACTGGGTTTTCATTTTACATGATAATTATAATTATGACAATAATTATTAACATTGTTATGGTGTGGACCACTTATTCAGTGCTTGGCACTAGTGGTAAAGAACCCACCTGCTAATGCAGGAGACGTAAGAGATGTGGGTTTGATCCCTGGGTTGGAAGATCACCTGAGGAAGGACATGGCAACCCACTCCAGTACTCTTGCCTGGAGAATCCCATGGACAGAGGAGCCTGGTGGGCTACAGTCCATAGGGTCACAAAGAGTCGGACACGACTGAGTGACTTAGCACACATTCACACCTCCTTAAGCCAAGGAATGCCAAGGGTGGTCAGTAGTCACCAGAAGCTTGGAGAGAGTCACAGAGCAGGCTTACCCTCAGAGCTTCCAGAAGGAACCAACCCTGCAACACCTTGACTGCAGATTTCTGGCCTTCAGGCCTTTGAGAAACCTATATGCAGGTCAGGAAGCAACAGTTAGAACTGGACATGGAACAACAGACTGGTTCCAAATAGGAAAAGGAGTACGTCAAGGCTGTATATTGTCACCCTGCTTATTTAACTTCTATGCAGAGTACATCATGAGAAACGCTGGGCTGGAGGATGCATAAGCTGAAATCAAGATTGCCGGGAGAAATATCAATAAGCTGAGATATGCAGATGACACCACCCTTATGGCAGAAAGTGAAGAGGAGCTAAAAAGCCTCTTGATGAAAGTGAAAGTGGAGAGTGAAAATGTTAGCCTAAAGCTCAACATTCAGAAAACGAAGATCATGGCATCTGGTCCCATCACTTCATGGGAAATAGATGGGGAAACAGTGGAAACAGTGTCAGACTTTATTTTTGGGGGCTCCAAAATTACTGCAGATGGTGACTGCAGCCATGAAATTAAAAGACGCTGACTCCTTGGAAGGAAAGTTATGACCAACCTAGATAACATATTCAAAAGCAGAGACATTACTTTGCCAACAAAGGTCTGTCTAGTCAAGACTATGGTTTTTCCAGTAGTCATGTTTGGATGTGAGAGTTGGACTATGAAGAAAGCTGAGCGCCAAAGAATTGATGCTTTTGAACTGTGGTGTTGGAGAAGACTCTTGAGAGTCCCCTAGACTGCAAGGAGATCCAACCAGTCCATCCTAAAGGAGATCAGTCCTGGGTGTTCATTGGAGGGACTGATGTTGAAGCTGTAACTCCAATACTTTGGCCACCTGATGTGAACAACTGACTCACTGGAAAGGACCCTGATGCTGGGAAAGATTGAAGATAGGAAGAGAAGGGGATGACAGAGGACGAGATGGTTGGATGGCATCACTGACTCAATGGACATGAGTTTGAGCAAGCTTTGAGAGATAGTAAAGGACAGGGAAGCCTGGCATGCTGCAGTCCATGGGGTCGCAAAGAATTGGACACGACTGAAGCGACTTAGCACACACTCATGCATGCGTGCACATAGTCTTCTTTTAGCTTGCCAGTCCTTCCAACACTGTTGTAACCAACACCTGTATTAAATTTCCTCTGTTTGAAATATCGAGAGAACTCTTTCCCTCAACTGAACCTGACTGGTACTCTTTACTTCCAACTATGGCAGAGAATGCTGTCCCCCAGCAGACAGTTCTGCTGAGCTGTTCTAGGAAACATTCTTGAAGCCTCCATCTAAATATTCTCCTCCAGCCGTTTTTTTCAGTTATTCAGGAGATACCAAATTTCCTACGCCTACACTTTCTGCTTACACAGTGATTTCTATTCTCTGCAACTAAACCAACCCTGACTGAAATTACAGGATTCTGGGATTCAAAGACTTGGTCATCTTTCTAACGCTCCGTCTCTAAAACATCTGTGCACCCATCTCACTGGCCGAGCACCAGACTGTGGAGCCACACGTACATTCTGGTGACCAGAAATCCAGAATCTAAGAGTGTCTGCTAACTGCTGGTGAGGAGACAGGGCAGACAGGTCCGGGAGTTTATGGGCTTCACTCTGTTGGGTATTTGTGATTACAGTGATCAGTTATAAGAGTCGTTTGGAGGTGATTTCTTGATTTTGAACACATTGGCAGTACAAGGAAGTATGACCGATCTGCACACAAGTTTTAGTTAGACGCATCTGAGTGAATCCAGCTCTTCCGTACATGGCTCGCAGTTGTGTTTTCTTGTTGGAGTGTCGGTAAAATGTCAGCAACAGCTTTAGAAGATTCTTGTACAGGATTAGGTGAGATAACCTATGTATATTGGTAAAACACTTAGCCTGGTGACTGGCATATAGTAAGTAAGTAAGTATTCAATTTTTTTAAAATAGCTGTTATTTTAAAAATTAATAATTAATTTTAACTGGCAGATAATTACTGTAAATATTGTGATGGTTTTTGCCCATATATCAACATGAATCAGCCACAGATATACATGTATCTCCCCATCCTGAACCGCCCTCCAAACGCCCTCAAAAAGAGCTAATATGTTCCTAATTTTTCAAAATGATTTTACTTGTAGGTATACCTTTTAAAAACATGGGTGCATAAATTCGTGATTTAACCAAGTCCACCAAACTTTGGCAAGATCGCCTGGGCCAGGGCCAGGCTGTGTCATTGAATGTTGTGCCTTGTCTCCCTGAGATACAAGCCCAGAGGTCTGCATTCAGGACTAGAGGAGAAAATACCCATTTATTTCTGCCAGCCACAATGATGACTGGTCATTCAGGAAAGAGCATGAAGGAACCTAAGTGTATTCTGGGCGTGTTTCATTCATAGATTTTTCCCAAAAGGCAAATGTGGTTACAGAAGACTGTAAAAGATTGCTGATGAATATGTTCCACTTTTTCAACAGAGTGCACATTTTGACTTTGGAGACAATTTTCTAGGAAAGTCTCCATAACACTAGTGCTGTTTCTGGGGTCATAACTCCCAGGGATCGTTCTTAGGAGAGATTCTGTAAAGAAAATTTTGAACACCAGAATGGTCAAAGGGCTGCCTGGCCCATTGTGTGGGAACTTTGTTTTCTGTGTCATACGTGCTGATGGCCTACTCAGTGGTTGTTTCCTCTTCTCCTTGCTTACAGAATACAATTTTACTTGGACTATAACTAGTCATGAATCATGAGGCGTGAATGAACTAAGTCAACTAGAGCAATCCTGTTCCCCTTTGCCAACAATTGGTTTAGGGGTCTAGCCAATGGCACAAGAAGTCAGGTGGGGGCTTCTAGGAAAGATCTTCTTTTCTGCTGCAGGAGAGTCACCCCATCCTTCCTGCTTTGGAACTTTTCATGTAGAGTTGAGATGCTTGGAGATGTTGCAGCCATGTTGCAACCGTGAGGTCAAGAGAATCCCGGAGATGAACATGGAGAGCTCTTACATCATTGATCCACTGACCCCCACCCCGAAAGTGACTACCTTCTGAATTTTTGCTAAGCGAGATAACAATGAAGAGGCTAATTTGTTATGCTGCTTTGATTCTGATTCTGTCTGGGTGCAGTTTGATAGTCTAGTCAGAAGATAATTTAGTACAAGATCTAGTTGATAATTTCTGGTTAAGTGTTGGTCTCAAATTTTCCTAAATTTACTCTTTGTACTGCTCTGTGTTTTATAATAAATGGCAGAGGAGTCTGACTCCATTGATAGATATTTTCTGTCTCTTTGGAAGAAGATGGAACAGAATGTGACTGCTCTTGATCCTGATGCACCTCCAGGTAACAAGTTTATTCACACAATTGTGTAGGGACAACAGAGATTCCCATACTGAGAGTCTTAACATTATTTTTAGTTGCTTGCAGACAGAGTCATGCTTGCTGCCATAACCTCAATAACTGGTTCTACCCAAACAAACAAACCTGAAAACCAAACAGTGTTCCAAAAAATCCAAATGATATCTTAATGATGGTTATATGTTTTTTCTTTATATTGGCTCTTTACAGTGTTCTTTGCCATCCTGTTTTTTTTTTTTTATTCTTGAAATCTGCTGCACGCTTGACACAAAAACTGTTTTGCTAGTCCTAATGGCTAATTACTTGAAATGGGAAGAAAAAAAATCTCAAATACAGACTGATTAACAGTGTAAGCTTACAAGTTACCACCCACACATGGAGCCATACTTCTTCAATGAAGATATTTTGCAGAATTACATAAATTCACCAGGAACCTTAAAGTATATATTTTGGGAGAAAAGGAAGCAGGCTTCCTGGAGGAAGATGCTGGTTACCTCTATTTAACCACTCTAGAAACCTTTCTGTATGTTGATAGCCTTGTCATATTTTAGAGTAAAGAATGGGCAGTGAAGCTGCTGGAATTTTTGCTCAAGTATCCTAACTGGATATACATTTTTAATAAGAAGTTTTAGAAAAAGTTATGCTGCTGCTACTGCTGCTGCTAAGTTGCTTCAGTCGTGTCTGACTCTGTGCGACCCCATAGACGGCAGCCCACCAGGCTCCCCCATCCCTGGGATTCTCTAGGCAAGAATACTGGAGTGGGTTGCCATTTCCTTCTCCAGTGCATGAAAGTGAAAAGTGAAAGTGAAGTCGCTCAGTCGTGTCCTACTCTTAGCGACGCCATGGACTACAGCCTACCAGGCTCCTCCATCAATGGGATTTTCCAGGCAAGAGTACTGGAGTGGGGTGCCATTGCAAACTAATGATATTCCATAAAATGAAATATTTACAAAAATGAATGGAGAATGTAGCATGGAAGCATATACACTACCATATGTAAAATAAATAGCAGTGGAAATTTGCTGTATGACTCAGGGGACCCCAAATGGGGCTCTGTAACAGCCTAGAGGGGTGGGAGGCGGGAGGGAGGTTCAAGACGGATGGGACTTAAGTATATTTTTATTTATTTATTTTAATTGGAAGCTAATTACTTTACAATACTGTTGTGGTTTTGCCATACATTGACATGAATCAGTCATAGGTGTACTTATGTCCCCCATCCTGAACCCCCCTCCCACCTCCCTCCCCATCCCATCCCTCAGGGTCATCCCAGTGCACCAGCCCTAAGCACCCTGTCTCATGCATTGAACCTGGACTGGTGATCTGTTTCACATATGATAATAAGGTATATCTATTGTTAATTCATGTTGATGGATGGCAGAAATCAAACCAATATTTTAAAGCAATTATCCTTCAATTAAAAACAAATGAATTAAAAAATAATTTATACAAAATACCATTGTAATAACATCCTGTAAACTTGTAAAGCCATCTTCTCCCCTTTTAAGAGATCTATCTTGTTCGTTTTGAGTATAAAAGTAACATATGCTCCATGACACAAATTCAAACTCCACATTCAGATGTTCAAATGTATAGTGTGGAAGTTTTCCGTCAGCTTAGCCTCCTACAGACCACAGCTACTATTTTGTGCACAGACTTCCCATTTCTTATGCATACATAATATATTTGTATAAATGGGATCTCACTCAACATACTGTTTATAAACTGCTTTTGTCACTTAAAATATATATCTTGAACATCTTTCCGAGTTAAAAGTTACATACTTCATTTTTTAAAACAGATGCCTAACTGTCCAATGGGTACATATACCATACTTTATTTAACCAAAAAGGAAGAATTTTAAAACTTTTTAAAAACTGTTGCAAACAAATCTATAGGGGACATTGTACATACCTACATTCTTATGTATTTATCTGATTATTTTTCTGAGGATATATTCTAAGAAGTGGAATGACTGTATTCAAAGTATTTAAAAATTTTACTGCACATCAGCAGATTTCTCTTATATTGATTTGCATCCTTATATACCATGAATAAAAGGACCTTCTTCCCAATATCCTTGTTATTTCCAAGTAACAATCATTTGAATACTTGTCAATCTGCAAGATAACATCATTGATGTTTTGTTCTATATTTAACTAATGACTAGTGAGGCTGAACACCTTTTCCTTGGCTTATTGACCACTTGTATTTCACACTTTGTTAATTGCTTGAGCATGTACTTTGGTTATTGTCGATAGGCAAAGTTAATCTTTTACATGGAAAAGTTTTTATATAGCAAGAGCACCAGTGGTTTGTATTTGTAGAAGTTACTTGCTTATTGCAGGATTCTTTATCCAGCTTATTGAGGGTTAGTTTCTTGTGCAACCCCAGTCTTCTTGGAGAGAACATGTTGAGTTGGGTGGTGCCTCCTCTTTGTTTCTGTGGTACTTTGGATATGTATCCACTAGAACGTTTGAACCTAGTAGGGACAGCTTCAGGAACAAACTCCTTCATTAAACCTGTAGCTAATGAAAGGCAGGGAGAGTTCTTGTTCCTCTTCGTGCCTTGGAACAAAAGGTGACACTCCTAGAAAGTGGCCACTAAAATGGTAACAAAAGCAAACCCAGCTGGCTTTCTTTTTTCTCTTTCTTCCAAAATGCACCCCTGGCTGGATCCATGGAAGATTAAGACATGCAATCTTGCTCTCTTAAGTCCAGTGTTGAATACTAATGGTATGCTAGCATTATTCCAAAAGCAGCTCCCCAGAAGGGAAGCACTGGACTGCCCTAGTCAAAACACTGGACTCCCCTGCTGTTTTTCAAGTCAAGGAAAAGGGGTAGGTCCCCAAATTTGGAAAGTGAAGACTGAAACATTAAAGCCACGGTCTCCATATATAATGCTGTATATGAATGGAGAAAATGAAAGCAAATGACCCATGCTGGGAAGAATTAGCATTGCAATGCCTCCAAAATGATAGATTTGGAAAGGACCATTCCATATTTTGAAACACAATTAGATATTTACTCATTTATTTCTAGCTGCAATTGTGTCTCATTTTTTAGATTAGTTTTGCAGCTTATTCTCTTTTTAGTGATCATGCTGATAACTGAAATTTCTGAAGAGCTGTTGCTAAGCGATGTAACTTGAAGCATGTAATGAAGCTTTCCCATGACTACTTAAATGTAAAAAAGTACTATCTTAGGTTTACTACGTCATAATCTAGTTTTCCTGTTTGTGTGATTGCATCTTCCCCCCTTACCTAATTAAAAATTGAGTAAAGTCATCTAAAACTGATCTAATAATCTAACAGAAGACCGAGGGAAAAATCTCCTTCAGAAAAAAATGCTTATAGAGTGACAAAGAGACATGACTTGGGTATTCAACATTGGGTTAGCTGGCATTATCTAGCTGGGTAACTTGGAGGATGTCCCTCTCTCTTTGTGAGCCTAAGACTTTATTGCAAGTTCCAGCTAATGCGATAAGACATAAAAGACAGAGGATAAGCATGAGAAAAAGACATTTTCTATATAAATTGAGCATGTGCGTGCTCAGTCACTCAGTCGTGTCTAACCCTTTGTGACCCCATGGACCATAACCCTCCAGCTCCTCTATCCATAGAATTTTCCAGGCAAGAATACTGGAGTGGGTTGCCGTTTCCTACTTCAGGGGATCTTACCTGCTAAGAGGTCAAACTCGCATCTCGTGTCTCCTGCACTGGCAGGTGGATTTTTTTTTTTAACCACTGGTGCTACCATATAAATTGTACTCTATTATAAATTTGAAAATCCAAATGACTTTAAAGACAAATTATTAGATATAATAAGATAGTTCAGCAAATTTGCTATGTAAAAGATTAGCATACAAAAATAATTTATATTGCCATATCAGCAATAAGCAAATAAGAATAGAAATAGGGAAAAAAAGTCATTCTAAGAGCAACAGAAAAATATGTGCAGTTTATCCATGGAGAATATTAAAATACATTACTGAAGGACCTAAGGAAAAAACTGAATGGATAGAGGTATATACTCTGTTAATAGATAAAAAGACTTGATATTGTAGTTTATGTTATTTCTTTCCTGAAAAAACTTACAAACTCAATAACATTCCAATAAAATCCCAATAGAGTTTTTTATGAAACTTGACAAACTGATCCTGAAATTCATATGAAAAAGGCTAAGAGGCCTTTTGTATAAAGGGGCAAGAGAAGCTAAGACAATTTTCAAGAAAGCAAGAAAGAGAGGCTTGCCATTCAGATATAAGGACAAATTATAAAGCTAGGGTACACAAGGTGGTGCTTCTTTCCAGAGATAAACAAAAAGATTAATGGAACAGACTGGTAGAAAATAGAGCTCAGCAAAAGCCCACACTCATATGAGCACTTGATACATGATAGAGATACCATCATAAATCAGCAGAGAAAGGATGGATCTTATTAAATAATGTCTGTATAATATAATAATGCTAGATAAAGTCAAAGATAAGTTCCAGGAAGATTAGACAGATATGAAGGACAGAATTTTAAAACTCTTAAAAGAGAAAATAGATAAATATCTTTATAATCTCTGTATAGGGAAGGGTCTTGTAAATGCAAAGACATGGTTGAAGGCAGGAGGAGAAGAGGGTGACGGAGAATGAGATGGTTGGGTGGCATCACCTACTCAGTGGACATAAGTCTGAGCAAACTCCAGGAGATAGAGAAGGACAGGGAAGCCTGAAATGCTGCAGTCCGTGGGGTCACAAAGAGTCTGACATGACTTAGCGACTGAACAAAAGACTTGAAAAGCACAAACAAAAAGGCTGATAAATTTAATTATATTAGCATTGTAAAGCTTTTTCATTATAAAAGGGTTTAAAGGGCTCAGTTACAATCTACAGACTGGAAAGATCTTTGAAATGAATATGTTTGGCAAAGAACTCATTAAAGCACCGATGAATCAATAAGCAAAAGGCAACAACCCAACATAGAAACTGGCAAAAGAAATGTGGAAATAGCCAATCACTGGCCAAAGTAACACCCGACTGGCCAGTGGACATACAAAAAACCACTCAATTTCTAGTGAGGAACTTGGAAAAAAAAAACAAAACAATAGTCAAATAATATGTTAAACACCTAAGACTGGCAAAAATGGAAATGCTTAATATAGCAAATTCTGCAAATCTTTGGAGAAATAAGAACTCTTTTCCACCTTTGCAGTCCAGGAGAGGAGAGCTTAGTATTTAAAAGGGTGGACTTTTAGGAAGCCTATCTCCCTCGCTACATGGTCAAGTTACTTCAAATACCCATATCTCAGCTGCTTCGTCTGTGAACCACAAATGACAGAAATAGCCAAATGTAAAGAGAGCTTTCTTATATCAAACCAGGCCCTGTTCTAAGGGACCTCACTGAGTTTTCGTGAAGATTAAATGAAAAGCTTTAAATAGTTCCTTCTCCAGCATTAACACTTTATAAGTGTTAGGCATTTTTATTTGTCAATATCTGGATCACTATAAACTGTGGAAAATTCTGAAAGAGATGGGAATACCAGACCACCTAACCTGCCTCTTGAGAAATCTGTATGCAGGTCAGGAAGCAACAGTTAGAACTGGACATGGAACAACAGACTGGTTGCAAATAGGAAAAAGGAGTACGTCAAGGCTGTATATTGTCACCCTGCTTATTTAACTTCTATGCAGAGTACATCATGAGAAACACTGAGCTGGAAGAAACACAAGCTGGAATCAAGATTGCCTGGAGAAACATCAATAACCTCAGATATGCAGATGACACCACCCTTATGGCAGAAAGTGAAGAGGAGCTAAAAAGCCTCTTGATGAAAGTGAAAGAGGAGAGTGAAAAAATTGGCTTAAAGCTCAACATTCAGAAAACGAAGATCATGGCATCCGGTCCCATCACTTCATGGGAAATAGATGGGGAAACAGTGGAAACAGTGTCAGACTATATTTTGGGGGGCTCCAAAATCACTGCAGATGGTGACTGCAGCCATGAAATTAAAAGACGTTTACTCCTTGGAAGGAAAGTTATGACCAACCTAGATAGTATATTCAAAAGCAGAGAGACATTACTTTGCCGACTAAGGTCCATCTAGTCAAGGCTATGGTTTTTCCTGTGGTCATGTATGGATGTGAGAGTTGGACTGTGAAGAAGGCTGAGTGCCGAAGAATCGATGCTTTTGAACTGTGGTGTTGGAGAAGACTCTTGAGAGTCCCTTGGACTGCAAGGAGATCCAACCTGTCCATTCTGAAGGAGATCAGCCCTGGGATTTCTTTGGAAAGAATGATGCTAAAGCTGAAACTCCAGTACTTTGGCCACCTCATGCGAAGAGTTGACTGATTGGAAAAGACTCTGATGCTGGGAGGGATTGGGGGCAGGAGGAGAAGGGGACGACAGAGGATGAGATGGCTGGATGGCATTACTGACTCGATGGACATGAGTCTGAGTGAACTCTGGGAGTTGGTGATGGACAGGGAGGCCTGGTGTGCTGTGATTCATGGGTCACAAAGAGTCGGACACGACTGAGCGACTGAACTGAACTGAACTGAAAGCAGAACTAAAAGTAAACTAACGATGCTAATATCCAAAGTAAACAGTCACTCAAATACTTCAATCTGATGACTGGATTTTGAAGTGCAAATTCTTAAGAAACTCTTGTACATGTTCTTAGGGGGCCTATATAATATTATTGCAGTATTGTTTATTACAGCAAAAACTATCCAAATGAGTAGGAGGAAAATAGCTAAGTAAATTGGGTGTATTCATTCAACCTTAAAAGAATTACATGTAACAGCATGGGAAAATGTCAAACACATAATATTAATTGAAAAGCAATACACATATTGATAAACTTGTACAATAAGATTTCATTTGTTTAAAGTTTAAATCCACGCAAAACATTACGATATGTTTATGGACAAACATAAATGGTGTAAACTTATAAAAACAGGTGTGGAGGACATTACCAACTTCAAGATAATGGTTACGTGCAGGTGAGAGAAGGGGATCCAGGGGAAAAAAGGATCTGGGTGGACAGGAACTCAGTCATATTGTGGTTGCATCATCTGGACCACACAGCTCCTCTGTTGCTGCAGAAGCAGACAAACAAGACAGGAGAAACACCAGTGGGCTTTCTACCACCTCAGCCCCAAAATGGCACAGATGGTTTCTGCTCACATTTCACTGGCTAGTACTAGTCACTTGACCCCCACCCACCTGTGCAGAAACTGGGAAAGGCTTGCTTGTGGTGAACACTTGTGATGTTTCCCACACTTGGTCGGTGGGCTAAATGTAGCCAGAGCTTCAGAATTAATAGCCTCATATTGTCTTTTTCTTCCCCCTCTTGATCTGAAAATCAAGTTCAGTTTACCTGGATCCCTCAATCATTTGGTCTTCAATGACTAGATCAAATGCTTTGAATACCTTTATAGACACCAGCTGTTCCTTTCACAAAATCAGCAGATGGGAGCAGAGGTTACTAGGATTTTCTTCAACAGTGACTCAAAGAGAAAGTCTGGAGTGGTTCTACACCTTTGAAAGATTTTGTATGAGTGTCTAGAATATTTTGAGTCTTCAAAAGTAAATGTTAAATAGTAATTTTTGTTGCTATTCTTTTAAAATAAATTAGGATTTATCCCTTAGTGACTTAATAAGGCTCTTTGATTAGGGAGTCTTTGAATGAGGTAAATGCTGGCTGGTAGATCGTCTATGAGCTTGGGAGTCTTTGAAAGGATCATTCATCAAAGCCAGCAGTTTTGGCAAACTCTGAGCTACAGCTTTAATTAGCATTATGTTTCTTTCTTCAGTTTGGATTTTGTATAAGTTAAAGCAGCCAGGGAAATATTTTACTAAAATCCACCTGCTCACTCAGCATTAGCTACCCCTTTGGTTTTCCATAAATAGCTCAAAATGAAGAGTTGACACTTTACTTGTTTCCGTACTCACAGCTTGGGTGCCTCAACTGAACATATGGAAAAGTAAAGTTTATGACTCTTCTTGACCCAGGGAAGTAGGTACCTGAGGCTGTTTTCTCAGTGTTCTCCTCGATCCCCATCTGGCTCTCAGGTTTGGAGCTGGCCTTGTAATGAAGTCAGAGCTCTAGCTGGCTTTGATGCTGCCCTGGCATGATCTTTTTTCTTTTTTCTGAATATGTTTAAAAGCCCAGCTCTCTTAGAAGTCACTCTCAGAACTGCCTGGATCTTTTACTTAGTGTCAATCTGTCTTCGGTTAAGTACAGGTGATAAGTAATTTGGTTATATCGTGAACCCAGCTTCTATAAACATATATTGAAATAGGATAAAAATTATTTAGATAACACGGGATACTCTGTATTCAGCAGTTGCTCTCCCCTCTTAGTGATATATTCTTCATCTGAAAAGTGAAAGTGAAAGTCTTAGTCGCTCCATTGTGCCTGACTCTCTGCGACCCCATGGACTGTAGCCCTCCAGGCTCCTCTGTCCATGGGATTTCCCAGGCAAAAGCACTGGAGTGGGTTGCCATTCTCTTCTCCAGGGGATCTTACTGACTCAGGGATCAAACCTGGGTCTCCTGCATTGCAGGCAGACTCCTTAGTGTCTGTGCCAGCATGGAAGCCCTATTCTTCATCTACTTCCATTCAAATAGTGTATGAGATTTGCGAGTTTCTCTCCAGTACAGCAGGAAAGAGGAAGAGAAGTACGGAGGGAGGTGTGCCAGTGCTGACGGTGTTAGCAATTCACCATGACAGGAACCAGCTTAATGCTTTCCCGCAGTTTGGGTGGATTCTCTTTGTCCTCCGTAGTTTTTGGAAATGGATATCTGGTACAGAGACCTCCATATCTCACAAAGCTTACTGATCCCCTTAGAACTAACTGAACATATTCAGTACCTTTCAGGATAAAAAGGGAAATAGATTCTTGCCTTCCACATTCCATATTCTTTTCTTCCGTATAACTGGAGCTGAGAGAACAGAAGCGTGTCCACCTTCAGTAAGCAAATTAAGACTCATACATGGTGAAGCTGACCATGGGTAAGCAGCTCTCATCAAGAGGCTAAAGTTTGGAGATTGGAGCATTGTCTTGAGAAAAATGGTTAATATGTGGTGTAAAGAAGGGAGATTACTGCCCCCCACCTTCAAGTAAAGTGACAGTGGCTTCCAGGGACCACCCAAAGAGCTGGGTCACATCTCCTACCAAAGAGAGGCTAGAAATCAGCCTGAGGCCACAGAGCAGAAGGCTGGGTTTAGGAAACAGAAATCTCACCAGTAATGGGACAAAGAGGGACACTTTCCATGATGGGCTTGAGAGAGAACTGACCTGGAGTCTTCAGACAGCACTTGGCACAAGAGGGCTGTCAGGAGGGGAGATTAAAATGGAAAAATTATGCAGGTGGATTACTGAGAGAGGGCTTCCCAGGTGGAACTAGTGGTAAAGAACTTACCTTCCAATGCAGGAGACATAATGAGACATGAGTTTGATCCCTGGGTTGGGAAAACCTCCTGGAGAAGAGCATGGCAACCCACTCCAGTGTTCTTGCTTGAAGAGTCTCATAGACAGGGGAGCTGGTGGGCTACAGTTCGTGGGGTCACAAAGGGCTGGACACAACTGAAGGGACATAGCATAGCAAAGCATAGTATATTACTGAAAGTCAGAACCAGAGGGGAGTTTTAAGAAGCTAATAGGAAAGCATACCCCACGCCGGGAACTGCAGGTGCCAGCCCAGTGATGGGGGTTCCCCAGGAGCTCACTGAGGTCTGTTCCTGAGGCCAGGTTGGCTTTAAACATCAGTATGTTCTGGGGAGCTAATGCTAGCTCACTGCTGGAGGGTGCCCCCCTCCAGCCTTCTCTTATTTACTTTCCTTTCTCTTCTAAATGCCCACAGCTAGCTAGAAGGGGTGAGAAGCCCGCCAAGCCTCTCTCCCCGCCAGCACGATGCCTGTGACAGCCACTAGCTGGCAGGTGCTAGATGCCAGAAGATGCTTGTTTAGAGCATTAAAAGCTAATATTACATTGTACCTCATCTATTATTTACTTAATGGTGACTGTTCTTTTGCTTTGAAGTTACTGGAAACCTTTTCTTCTCTAGGAGAAAGGCTGTGAGACCTGCCTGGGATTTCATTCAAGGAGGAGGTGGGGCTCCCTTATGTGTAGAAGGGAGCTGATAACAGATTTGCAGAGGCAGGACGGAGAAAGCAAAAGTTGCTGTATGAATCCACAGGAACAAGGTAATGGGTAAGAGGAGAGACTGGAGCCAGATCACATGTGTTTGCACCCTACACTCCGCTGTTTGACCTTAGGCAAGTAAGATCCCCAGGAGGAGGGCATGGCGACCCACTCCATTCTCCTTGCCTTGAGAATCCCCATGGACAGAGGAGCCTGGCAGGCTATAGTCCATGGAGTCACAAAGAGTCAGACACGATTGAGCAACTAAGCACAGCACACCACAATTTACTTAAGCTCTCTCTGCCTCGGGCTTCTCTGATAGCTCAGCTGGTAAATAATCTGCCTGCAATGTGGGAGACCTGGGTTTGGTCCTTGGGTTGGGAAGATCCTCAGGAGAAGGGAAAGGCTACCTACTCCAGTATTCTGGCCTGGAGAATTCCATGGACTATTGCATGGGGTCGCAAAGAGTTGGACACGACTGAGCAACTTTCACTTTCACTGTTTCCTTACCTATAACATGGCAATAGTAGAATCTACCTCATAAAGTTCTTATGAGAATTAAATTGATTAACACATAACAAACACATACAATAGTGCCAGACACCATGAGAAATGCTTTATAAATATTGGCTCTTATGGATCCAGCACTCAGGTTGCCTGTTACATAAGCAAGCAGAAGGGTCTCAAGGATGAGCATTCCGGTAAGCCAAAAAGTAAGTGAAGTGAATTTCCTCCCTGGCTGAATTACGAAAGATTGGTCTGTGCTCTGCCGTCCAGAAGGGGCACATTCATTGTCATTCTATAGATAGTTCAGCAGATTCCCTTTCTCTCTAGGAAGACGTAGGATGTACTTATGCACAGCTAGTAGTGCAAACACTGGCATAACTCCCTAACACGTCTTGAAAATGCTATTTTAAAATAAGTAGCACTTCATCTTAAAACAGCATTTAAAATTTTGTGCTCCTCCTCGCACCAGGGCTGAATTTTGCTTTCATCTGCACACCAGCAGGAGGCGCTGTCCCTGAAGAAATCTAGTGGAACTGGCGCGTACCATTTAGCATTCAGGATACTGCATTTGAAAGTGAATGTTTAACGTCACTTGAATAAGATTTCTGGTCTGTCGTGTTGATTCTCATAGTCTGTGAATTCCAGTGTCAGCTAATAGGAAATCTTTTTCAGTTCCTTGCCCATAACTTCAATATGTATGTTTACAAAGGAGGAGGGCATACAAACCTAGATTTTTTTTCATCTCTTGGAAAATGAGATGTCTGAGGTTTGGAATCTGTCTAGCTGCTTCCAAGTATTCAGAACAGAATTTTAAACAGGAAATTTGAAGAGAATTTGACATTTAATTTCTATATCAATGAGTCATGTCACTTGTTTTTAACTATGATCTACACACTTAGCATTTAAAATCAACATCCATTTGCACCACATGCAGCTGAGTTAACTAATAGCTACATATGAACAAAAAGGTCAAAGACTTTTTTTTTTCATCCTCTGTTCCAGTTTGCTTTTCTCGGTTTGAAACTAGGGTAATGACTGCGACTAGGGTAATGACTCAGATATCACTATGATATATGAATAAATTATTATGAATATAGAAGATATTACCTTGCAACCTGGACACACAGATACACATATAAATTAACTTTGGGGTGTGTAGTTTGGTCTTCCTATGTATATTTATCTCTGTGACAAATTTGACTTTAAAAAATCTAACTGAAGTTAATGACTTGTTCAAGTTGTTTCTCATACGGGCCTTTGAAACGGAGACCTAGATTGAGTGCCTTTAGTTAGTTCTGTATTCCCAAGATTGCCGTTACTTCACTGGGAATCTCTGAAGGAGGTTTTGCCTGGATAGGTTTATGTCTGAAAGTGCTTCAGCCAGCTTTAATGTGGAGTGACTGGGCCTCCCTATAAGGTTAGTTTTCTGGCAGTTTCTTTCTCATTTGCCATGCACTTACTGGAAGGAGCAACATGTCCACAGTTATTGATGTGGCAGGAGAGTGCAGTATACTAGTGACTGAGCTTTCAGTGCATCTATGGAGTTAATTTCATAGAAATGCAAGGGACTCCTGCACACAAAGGGAATACATGAGAATACGTGTTTCCTTTAATGTAGTTCAAGGAAAAGTGTTTTATAAAACTCTTTTAAAATCTCGTATACATATTGAATAGTAAAACCCATATACAAAGCTCTTACCGATGCTTTTGAACTGTGGTGTTGGAGAAGACTCTTGAGAGTCCCTTGGACTGCAAGGAGATCCAACCAGTCCATTCTGAAGGAGATCAACCTTGGGATTTCTTTGGAAAGAATGATGCTAAAGCTGACACTCCAGTACTTTGGCCACCTCATGCGAAGAGTTGACTCACTGGAAAAGACTTTGATGCTGGGAGGGACTGGGGGCAGGAGGAGAAGGGGACGACAGAGGATGAGATGGCTGGATGGCATCACTGACTCGATGGACGTGAGTCTGAGTGAACTCCGGGAGTTGGTGATGGACAGGGAGGCCTGGCGTGCTGCGATTCATGGGGTCGCAAAGAGTCAGACACGACTGAGCGACTGAACTAGATAGGAGAGACCCCAAGTAATCTACACAACCGTTGGTCTCACCCAATTTAACATAGCTGAATTGAGTAGCAGACCTACCTGGCATAAAATATAATATATTTAGCCTGTTTGGGGTAATAAGTCTCTATAAATTTTCTGGACATATTTCAACCAGAAATGGAGCTAGTTGGTGAATTAATTGCTAAGGGTTCTAATGCACCTCTTAAGGCAGAGTTAAGTCATATAGGAAATGTTGCTAGTCCCAACAGGTGAACCCTCTGACAGACAGTGACCAGAGGAAATTTGCTCTGTAAGCCTGGGTAGGACTTAAGTCAGTCCAGTTAAACTTCTGAATTAGACTGTGCATCTGCAAGACGCCAGACATAGTAGAAGAAACCCAAGGCCTTATGAAGTAGGAACATATTACTTTTCCATTAAAAGTGTTAATCGCTCAGTTGTATCCAACTCTTTGAGACCCCACAGACTGTAGTCCACCAGGCTCCTCAGTCCCAGCAAGAATACTGCAGTGGGTAGCCATTCCCTTCTCCAAGATATCTTCCTAACCCAGGGATCGAACCTGGATCTCCTCACATTGCAGGCAGATTCTTTACTGTCTGAGCCACCAGGAAAGGGTAAACTCTTCATAAAGACCAGGGGGACCAAACCTAGAGCTTCATAATGAGCATTAAGGGCAGGAGGGTAGAAGCAAGTTTAGAGAATAAGGAAGATTCTCTTTACTTTGGAGGATAACTGAAAACTCACTTGTGTTATTTCTCTGTTTCATTTTCTCTTTCCTCCATGCTTCTTGTTCATTTCTTATCACCTGTGTGTAGGTACAGTCCAATGAACATTTGTGGTAATAGACCCCGTGTAAATACTATTGTTGCTCTAAGATTTGGTGTCTGATACTAGTTTTTTTTTTTTTTAAGTTTTTAAGTTTATTTCTGTTTTTGTTTTTGGTTTTTTTTTTTTTTTTGTTGTTGTTGTTGTTGTTTTTACTTTACAATACTGTATTGGTTTTGCCATACATTGACCTGAATCCACCACAGGTGTACATGAGTTCCCAACCCTGAACCCCCCTCCCCTGATACTGTTTTATTAATAAGTAGAGTTCCAGGTCATTGCTGAGGATTTACTTGCATTTTTAGAAGATTCCCTAGCATTGTAGTTTAATTACTAACAGAGTAATGGCATATGTGTTGAGATAATTATAAAAGTGAGAAAGATTTATTCCTTAGCTCTTCAATGTGATTTACTTTCATCTTAGTTACAGCAAATCCTAAAGGGTTTTCTTCACTTGAGATTAGTTGTTGGCAACTCATTAACAACTCACTACAGATATTAAAAAGGGTCAGTAATTAAAATATGTCTACCTCATTCCACTTGTGAATGAACTAAAAAATATTCATCCAATTTTGGTGAATTTTTCATTATTACCTGGTATCTTCAGATTGGCCCTGAATGCAGTGAATGTACCATTTATCTAGCTGATAAAATGGTAAAAAGAGGACTACATTTATGTACTGCAAGGAGATCAAACCAGTCAATCCTAAAGGAAATCAGTCCTGAATATTCATTGGAAGGACTCATGCTGAAGCTGAAGCTCCAATACCTTGGCTACCTGAGGTGAATAACTGACCCATTGGAAAAGACCCCGATGCTGGGAAAGATTGAAGGCAGGAGGAGAAGGGGATGACACAGGGTGATATAGTTGGATGGCATCACTGACTCGATGGACTTGAGTTTGAGCAAGCTCTGGGAGTTAGTGATGGGCAGGGAAGGCTGGCATGCTGCAGTCCATGGGGTTGCAAAGAGTCAGACACGACTGAGTGACTGAACTGAACTGACATTTTGTACACGAGAGATGCCATCTTGGGTCAGATTACATGTGTGGTCAGGCACGTGCCTGACTGTTGAGCCTAGAGCAGTGCCAGGAGTGGCTTCAGGTGGGAGGCAGGAAGAGGGGATTGAAAGCACTTTGACCTTGATTTAGGCAGACTCTTTGGGGAAAACTTCCAAGCCATTAGGATTTTACACATTAGGTTCTGAGTTACAGGTCATGTTGTTTGACCAGGCTTAACTTTCTTCATATGAAGGGCTTCTATTTCATATTTTGATGTCATTTCCAAATCAGGCTGTCCAACTCTCATGAGACATAGTTGAAGCAGTGAGAAGAAGACATTTATTACCAACTTCCACTTGTATCCTGTTCCTAGACTACACTGATGATGAATTAATGTTCTATTGTATATGTGCTGTTCTGTGCTTACTCAGCTGTGTCTGACTCTTTGTGACCCCGTGGACTGTAGCACACCAGGCTCCTCTGTCCATGGGATTCTCCAGGCGAGAATACTGGAGTGGGTTGCCATGCCCTCCTCCAGGGGATCTTCTCAACCCAGGGATTGAACCCAGGTCTCCTGCATTGCAGGCAGATTCTCTACCATCTGAGCCACCAGGGAAGCCCAAGAATACTGGAGTGGGGAGCCTATCCCTTCTCCAGGAATCTTCCTGACCTAGGAATCGAACCAGGCTCTCCCACATTGCAGATGGATTCTTTACCAGCTGAGCTACCAGAGAAGCCCTCTATTGTATATACTTTATATCAAAGAACTTATTTATTAAATGAAAACATTCATTGAAATATATAGAAATTTGTAATTTCATATTTTTAATATAATGGTAGCCTTGTAAACAAATGAAAGTAGCTTGGCCTCTATTATATATATATATATGGTACATAATTTATTAATACAATCTACTTAAGGCTGGTTGATTAGCATTTAAAAAATGCTAATTAGGAGTCCATATCCCAGAGGTAACTAGTTACCTGTTGTTATCTAAATCTGCACCAGTGGGTTTTCTTATTTAGCCAAAAGAAAGTTATAAATCATTACTCACTGAAGAAATGAGTAGTGTTTAAAAGTGTATGGTTAGCCAGAACAACTGTACAGCCAATCTTTATCCTTTTACAAAAAAAAACCACAAAGAAATCAAGCACCCAGAAAACATCTTGCAAACACGGCAGCATAAACTGAGTGAGACCTTAGCTCTAGAGTTTAGGTCATTTGCGCCTCCTGTGATGGAGAACTAAGAGGCTTATTGATCCTGTTTTCAAAATATTGTTGGATCTGCTTTGTAGTTTCCTACAGGATGCTTTTCCGAGTCGAGTTGTGTTCGTGTGGGCTGTAATAACAAAATACCACAGACTTGGTGTCTCAAACAACAGACCTTTATATCTCACAGCTCTGGAAGCTAGGCAATCTGAAGTCAGGGTGCCAGCGTGAGCTGGGTTCTGGTGAGAACCATCTTAACTTGGTGACTGCCTTGTTGCTGTGTCCTCATAGGATGTAGAGAGAGAGGAAGAGCTCTGGTGTCTCTTTCTCTTTTTAGGAGGGCAATCCTGTCATTAGAGAAGGAAATGGCAACCCACTCCAGTGTTCTTGCCTGGAGAATCCCAGGGATGTGGGAGCCTGGTGGGCTGCCGTCTTGTGGGGTCGCACAGAGTTGGACACACCTGAAGCGACTTAGCAGCAGCAGCAGCAGCAATCCCGTCATGGGAATCACCTGTGGATCACGTAAATCTAATTACTCCTAAACCCAACCTCCAAATATCATCACACTGGGACTAAGGGCTTCAACTATGAATTTGCAGTGTGGGGAGACACATTCAGTCCATACCAGGGGTATTTTAGAGAAAAGTTTATTAAGCTTAAAAGAACAGGTTGTATGACTGTTTCTGTACCTGCCTGCAGACAAGTGTTTTTTTGTGTGACACAGTTTAGTCTGACTTGTTTTCATTTAACATACAGCCTGGCAGCCAGGTGGTGGGAAGGAAACGTATAGTTCTGAGATCTCTAATTGTCGCTGTCTAACTTGGGAGGCCCTGCTCTGAATGTAACAATCTGTTCTGTGTCTTCATTAATATTTCAGACTGGAAAAGCAGTCCTTCTTAACTGCACTATAATTTTTTCCAACAACAAAATCAAACCATGTAAATATGTGAAATTAAACTAATGAACTATATGTAAAGAGCCTCCAACATGGTGTTGAGATTTTTCTTCATGCAAAGAAATCATTATTTTTTTAAAAAAATTATTGAAGCATAGCTGATTTGAATACCCTGGTGGCTCAGACAGTAAAGAATCTGCCTGCAGTGCAGGAGACCTGGGTGTGATCCCTGGGTTGGGATGATCCACTGGAGAAGGGAATGGTAACCCGCTCCAGTATTTTTGCCTGGAGAATTCCACCAGAGAGAGAAGTGTGGCGGGCTACAGTCCATGGGGTCTCAAATAGTTGGACACGATTGAGCGACTACACTTTATTTTCAATGATTTACAATGTTGGGTTAATTTCTGGTGCACAGCAAAGAGATTCAGGTATATTTTCTTTTTCATATTCTTTTCAATTGTGGTTACAGGACAGTGAATATGTTCTCTGTGCTATGCAGTAGGTTCTTGTTTATCCATGCTATATATAATAACTTGCATCTGCTAGTCTCAGACTCGGAATCCCTCCCTGGTGCAATCATTCATTACTGTGAGTTCCTGAACTGCAGGAGGATGGTTCAAGATAACCACGACAGAGTTGTCAGGCATTGAAACTGTCCTCAGTGATGTGCAGAAGGAATGGGGACAATCAGTGGATTATTTAATTATCAATGACTCAAACTGTACAAGTCTGCTTAATTTTTCATATTCCTAGTCTGGAAGTCAGAAGGACATTCTTTAATGTAAGCATTGTTGTGCCCATAGAAAACAAGTTATTGGAAATTCATTTTTCTCTTTTTTATCTTATTCATTTGGATGTTCCATAAGTCTCATTTCCAGGCTTGTGATTTTAAAAGTGATCATTCTGAATATCTTAGCAATGGTGACAATGTGTTGTTTTAGAGCTATGCCTTGTTGATAAGGGATGAGGTACCTGGGATGTGGAGTTCAAAGCAGAAATCAAAATGTGAAGGAAAGAACAAATGGATAGAAGTTTCAAGGCTCAGACTGGTGTCTTAGGGTCTTGCTTATGCTAGATTAAAAGCCTTATCTGTCTATTAAAATCTCTGTATATGTGGAACTGAGTTTAGTAACATGTGCAGTTAAGAACTTTGTACATTTTTAAACAAGGTCCTGCTGTACAGCACAGGGAACTAAATTGAATATCCTATGATGAACCACAATGGAAAAGAGTATGAAAAAGTATACATATGCATCACCAAATCACTTTATACAAGGTTGTAAATTAACTGTACTTCAATAAAATAAATTAAAAAAAAGAACTGTACATTTTCATTGGAGTGTTTCATTTCAGTGTTTGAAAAGAATATCTTCAAGTGCCCTGAGGCATTTGATCAGCCAGGAAGGATTTTGCTAACAAAAAACAAGCTCCATTTTCCCCACTGGGTGTTTACTCATTTGTCCAGAGACCTTATTCATCAGTATGGAAATGAAATCCACTGACTTTAGAACCCAAAATCTCCTCTGGAATCTTTCATGTTGATGAATTTTCAGGGCAATTCATCAGACCTCAGCCATGAGTAAGATCTTATGGATTCTAAGTTTCACTTTTTACCAAGGATTCTATGATTAAACTCGCAAGCTTCTTCACCAGCTTAGCACAGGGACTTCCCCGGTGATCCAGTGGTTAAGACTTCACCTTCCAATGCCACGGATGTGAGTTCCATCTCTGGTCATGGAGCTAAGATCTCACATGCATTGTGGCCTAAAAACCTAAAACAGAAGTAATATTATAACAAATTCAGTAAAGACTTTAAAAATGGTCCCCATTAAAAAAATCTTTTAAAAATGCTTAGCACAGATTATTTTTCATCCCTACTTTATTTCCTAATATTTCCTAATTAGATACAGAATATTAGTGTTTATTACTGTTATTTGATGTATTATCTTTGATCTATTTCCTTCAAAAGGCAATTGAAAATAGAAATCTTCCTTTTCCCAAGGTAAAGACCAAAAGAATATCAAATGGATGCATTTTTAAAACTGAATGCTCCTCTTATTCAAGGCATTATGCTAACTGCTCTAAGCAACTAAAGACATTGTTTTTTGCTTTTAAATCTCCTGATTGCAGCCTTTGCTCTCTGATTATGAAATATTCTCTCAGAGTTTGAAGCTGGTTACCTTTCTTTGAAGTTTAAAACATGCATTTTCATTCCTTGCAAGATTGTCCTTGAATTCCTTCTTTTGGTTTCTGCATAATTTCTGGTTGTGCCTTAACATCTAGTTTGTTTTTGCTTCTTCTCACTTTGGCCATTTTTTCATTTTAAAAGAGCACTTTCTTCTCTATGATGCTCCTCTCCCCCACCCCATGCCCACTCACGCCCCATCCCACTCCCAGGTCTGATTACTTTGTCACTTGGTCTACATTTATTCCAGGACTTTGAGAGGTTGTATTAGGTTATCTCCAGTCTTTTGGGGGGCTTCAAAGACTTGTGCTAAAAGACAGTTATTTGTCTTTCACTAGCTTTGCTTTTCAATCTCTTACGATGAATTAAAAGTTCTCTGTTATCATTATCTGATCTATTATTACTTCTTCTTCAATGCCATGTAGCTTTTTCAGATCAGTTCTATTTTGTACAGAACTACCCACAGAGAGTCTGCAGTTCCTTCTTTATCTAGAAAGTTATTTCTACAATGTTTCTGCTTTCTTTTTTTGCATGCAGTCCATTCTCAGTTGCACTTTTTAGTGTATCTGCATCTTTCCTTTAGAATTCAAACTCTACCAAATTCCATTGGCTCTTCATTTCTTCAAGGCTCCAAGATGCCGTCTTAGTCAGCTTGGCTTGCTATAACAGAATGCCATAGACAAAGTGGCTTAAGCAACAGACATTTATTTCTCACACTACTAGAGGCTGGAAAATCTAAGATTGAGGTGCTGGAAGACTTGGTCTCTGGTGAGGACCTCTTCCTGGTTTGCAGATGGCTGGCTTTGTGCTTTAAGAGATCTCTAGTCTTTCCCATTCTATTGTTTTCCTCTATTTCTTTGCATTGATCACTGAGGAAGGCTTTTTTTTATCTCTCCTTGTTGTTCTTTGGAACTCTGCATTCAAATGGGTATATCTTTCCTTTTCATCTTTGCCTTTCACTTCTCTTCTTTTCACAGCTATTTGTAAGGCCTCCTTAGACAACCATTTTGCCTTTTTGCATTTCTTTTTCTATGGGATGGTCTTGATCCCTGCCTCTTGTAAAATGTCACCAACCTCCGTCCATAGTCCTTCAGGCACTTTGTTTACTAGCTCTAATCCCTTGAATCTATTTGTCACTTCTACTGTATAATCGTAAGGGATTTGATTTAGGTCATACCAGAATGGTCTAGTGATTTTCCCAACCTTCTTCAATGGAAGTCTGAATTTGGCAATAAGGAGTTCATGATCTGAGCCACAGTCAGCTCCTGGTCTTGTTTTTGCTGACTGTATAGAGCTTCTCCATCTTTGGCTGCAAAGAATATAGAATGAGAAAGACTAGAGATCTCTTCAAGGAAATTAGAGATACCAAGGGAATATTTCATGCAAAGATGGACTCCATAAAGGACAGAAATGGTATGGACCTAACAGAAGCAGAAGATATTAAGAAGAGGTGGTAAGAATACACAGAAGAAAGACCTTCACAACCAAGATAATCACAATGGTGTGATCACTCACTTAGAGCCAGACATCCTGGAATGCAAAGTCAAGTGGGCCTTAGAAAGGATCACTACAAACAAAGCTAGTGGAGGTGATGGAATTCCAGTTGAGCTCTTTCAAATCCTAGAAGATGATACTGTGAAAGTGCTGCACTCAATATGCCAGCAAATCTGAAAAACTCAGCAGTGGCCACAGGACTGGAAAAGGTCAGTTTTCATTCCAATCCCAAAGAAAGGCAATGCCAAAGAATGCTCAAACTACCACACAATTGCACTCATCTCACACGCTGGTAAAGTAATACTCAAAATTCTTGAAGCCAGGCTTCAACAGTACGTGAACCATGAACTTCCAGATGTTCAAGCTGGTTTTAGAAAAGGCAGAGGAACCAGAGATCAAATTGCCAACATCCGCTGGATCATCAAAAAAGCAAGAGAGTTCCAGAAAAACATCCACTTCTACTCTATTGACTATGCCAAAGCCTTTGACTGTGTGGATCACAATAAACTGGAAAATTCTTCAAGAGATGGGAATATCAGACCACCTGAATGGCCTCTTGAGAAACCTATATGCAGGTCAGGAAGCAACAGTTAGAACTGGACATGGAACAACAGACTGGTTCCAAACAGGGAGAGGAGAACATCAAGGCTGTATATTGTCACCTGGCTTATTTAACTTATATACAGAGTACATTATGAGAAATGTTGGACTGGAGGAAGCACAAGGAAACACAAGTTAAGGACAGAGTTATAAAGACTCAGAGTTTTAGCAGCAATATTGGAAACACAAACCAGAGTAAAGGGGAGGTTCAGAGACTGTTGGTAAATTTGCATATTGTTGTGTTTATTTCCTAAGGGAACACTAATCACTTTGTGGGGAAACAGAAGGAAGAAACACTTATTCTCTTCCCCGTATAGTCAAATGCAGCATCTTTGGTTTTTTTCCAAAGACTTTATGTGTTCATATTTGAAGATATGAAGTTCTGAAGACGGATCTTTCAATTGTTGAAAAATATTAGACCTGATGGTACAAAACAATGTTTTCTGGTGTGATTTTTACAAACCCTTAGAAAAGTCCTTGAGAAATATATTCTCTTTGGTGACATTTCAAACAGCGGATGTTTTAGTTTGGAATAATATATTTCAGCTTCACAAGGAATAACAACATAAATAACCAAAATATATATTAGGAAATAAATCCTTGAGTATTTCTCCTGAACCAAATTATTTTCTGAGCAAACTCTATTTTCTGAAATAGAGACTGACTCCTTCAAAGAATAACTCTATCCCTTTTTCCTGTCACTAGGACTAGGCAATTCTGTAAGGTGATGGTGTTGTTCTATTATAATACTGACATTTAGTGACTGAAAACAACATTTTTAATGAGGTTTGCAAACTCTTAATTTCTGTGAGTCTATGTAATGCTCTGTCAATAAATCAATCAACAATATTGATAAAATCAGCAAAAACAGGTATCAGTGAGTTCACATTCATTCACTCCACAAATTTTTATTGAATCCTTACTATGTGCTAGATACTATTCTAATCACAATAAATCAGAAAAACCTTTTTGACTTCAAGAAGCTCAGATTCCAGTAGGGGAGACAGACAAAAATAAATAAATATGTAACTAGATATGTATCTAAGTACCTGGAAGAGTGACTAGCGTATAATTGGTTTTCAGTAGCTTTTACAAAAACAGTTTTTATTGAAGCAAAATTTCTAGAAAGTGTGGTAAGCAAGATGATGTCCCCCTAACAATGTCCATGCGCTAATCCCTGGAATCTATGAATGCTACTTGACAAGGCAAGGGGAATCAAGGTCATGGATGGGATTAAGAATGCTAATAAGCTGACTTTAGGGTAAGGAAATTATCCTGGATCATCTGGAGGCACCCAAAGTCATCCCAATGGTTCAGATGAGGAAGAGGGAGGTAGTGTCAGAGCAAGGCAGTATGAGGAAGCCTTGAATGGCTATTGCTGGCTTTGGAGACAAAAACCAAGGGATGTGGGTAGCCTCTAGCAGCTGGAGAAGACAAGAAATGGATTCTCCCTGAGAACTCCAGAAGGAAGAAACCCTGCCGACACATCAATTTTAACCCAGTGATACCTAGTTTGGACTTCTGATTCCCAGAATTATAAAATAGTAAATCTGTCTGTCTTAAACCAGTAAGCTGGTAACAATTCATTGCAGCAGAGATAGGAAACTAGTACAAACAGTGAAATTTACAGATCTTAGCATATAAATCAATAAGTCTTAATAAATATCTTTACTCATGCAAGCAACCAAGCTACAGATATTTCCATCACCATCATCATATTTCCTCCACTGAGGCCTTCTAGTCAAACCATTCTCCCCCAAACAGAGGGAATTGCTGTTCTAATTTCTATCACATTAAATTACTTTAGCTTGTTCTTGAATGTCACATAAACCAAATCATAGAGTATGCATTCTTTTGTTTCTGGTTTCTTTCAACATACTGGTTTTGAAGTTTATCGGAGTTGAGTCAATCTGTTCAACCCCCCATCCCTTTTTCAAAAAGTCTTTTTGGCCAGGCTGTGGCCAGTGGGATCCTAATTTCCCTGACCAAGGGTTGAACCCACAGCTCCTGCAGAGAAAACAAGTGGAGCTTCAACCACCGGACTGCCAGAGAGGTCCCAGGAGTTCAACCCTTTTTACTACATTGCCTGGAAAGCCCCATGAATGGAGGAGCCTGGTAGGCTGCAGTCCATGGGGTCACTAAGAGTCTGACACGACTGAGAGACTTCACTTTCATGCATTGGAGAAGGAAATGGCAACCCACTCCATTGTTCTTGCCTGGAGAATCCCAGGAACGGGGGAGCCTGGTGGGCTGCCGTCTATGGGGTCGCACAGAGTTGGACACGACTGAAATGACTTAGCAGCAGCAGCAGCAGTATTGCTTTTAAGCACACAGTCAGGTTAGATCAGGGCCATGCCTGAAATCAGAACTTCTGTCATAATTCACTGGTCCAAGCTGTAGCAGCACCTACCCAGATTGAAAGGGATGGAGAAATAAATCTGTCTCTTTTTAACATTTTTTTCCATTTTTAAAACTGAAATAAATTTTAATACACACAATGAAGAGAGCATTTTGCATATTTTTCACTCAAAGGGGTATCTCTGTTTGAGGAAATCAGCATGTTACACTCTGAGAGATGAACTGCAACAGCCTGTGCACCAAAATAAAAAAATGAAATTGAATCAAAAAATGAAATGGTTATGCAAGGTGATGCAGGGCAGGAGATCAAAGGTGAAGGGTCATAACAATATTCAAAAGAAATCCAAAAGGACGGCTGCATCACGGTCTCATTAACGTTCCAAAAGTGCCTCTCTTTGGGTAAACTTGAGCATTTTGGCAGACATTCAAGCAGCTTTATCAGTAAAAAGATTTTTACATGACTACAATTGCTGTTCCCATGATTAACTTCTATAGGTGACATGGTGTTGAGAACACAGGAGATGCTAGTTCGGCAGAATACACTTGGGTAAATGCTCTTTGAGCTTGTTTTCAGTAGCCGTTTCCCCTCCTCATGCTACATCCTTCTGCTCCTTGTCATGGGACCTTGAGTAGGCACTTCTTGCCACTGCACTGCCCACAACTCTGCCTCTTGAGGTGAGTGGCAAAGGCTCTATTGTGGACCAACATGTCTCCTCAAATTCATATGTTAAAGTCCTAACCTCCAACCCCTCAGAATGTGAAGGTATTTGCAGATAGGGCCTTTAAAGAGATGATTAATCACGATGGTGTGATCACTCACCTAAAGCCAGACATCCTGGAATGTGAAGTCAAGTGGGCCTTAGAGAGCATCACTACGAACAAAACTAGTGGAGGTGATGGAATTCCAGTTGAGCTCTTTCAAATCCTAAAAGAGGATGTTGTGAAAGTGCTGCGCTCAATATGCCAGCAAATTTGGAAAACTCAGCAGTGGTCACAGGACTGGAAAAGTTTTCATTCCAATCCCAAAGAAAAGCAATGCCAAAGAATGTTCAAACTACCGCACAATTGCACTCATCTCACATGCTAGTAAAGTAATGCTCAAAATTCTCCAAGCCAGGCTTCAACAGTACGTGAACCGTGAAATTCCAGATGTTCAAGCTGGTTTTAGAAAAGGCAGAGGAACCAGTGATCAAATTGCCAACATCTGCTGGATCATCAAAAAAGTAAGAGAGTTCCAGAAAAACATCTATTTCTGCTTTATTGACTATGCCAATGCCTTTGACTGTGTGGATCACAACAAAGCGTGGAAAATTCTGTAAGAGATGGGAATACCAGACCACCTGACCTACCTCTTGAGAAACCTGTATGTAGGTCAGGAAGCAACAGTTAGAACTGGACATAGAACAACAGACTGGTTCCACATAGGAAAAGGAGTCTGTCAAGGCTGTATATTGTCACCCTGCTTATTTAACTTCTCTGCAGAGTACATCATGAGAAACGCTGGGCTGGAAGAAACACAAGCTGGAATCAAGATTGCCGGGAGAAATATCAATAACCTCAGATATGCAGATGACACCACCCTTATGGCAGAAAGTGAAGAGGAGCTAAAAAGCCTCTCTTTGAAAGTGAAAGAGGAGAGTGAAAAAGTTGGCTTAAAGCTCAACATTCAGAAAATGAAGATCATACCACTTCATGGGAAATAGATGGGGAAACAGTGGAAACAGTGTCAGACTTTATTTTGGGGGGCTTCAATATCACTGCAGATGGTGATTGCAGCCATGAAATTAAAAGACCCTTACTCCTTGGAAGGAAAGTTATGATCAACCTAGATAGAATTTTCAAAAGCAGAGACATTACTTTGCCAACAAAGGTCTGTCTAGTCAAGGCTATGGTTTTTCCTGTGGTCATGTATGGATGTGAGAGTTGGACTGTGAAGAAAGCTGAGCCTCGAAGAATTGATGCTTTTGAACTGCAGTGTTGGAGAAGACTCTTGAGAGTCCCTTGGACTGCAAGGAGATCCAACCAGTCTATCCTAAAGGAGATCAGCCCTGGGTGGTCTTTGGAAGGAATGATGCTAAAGCTGAAACTCCAGTACTTTGGCTACCTCATGCGAAGACTTGACTCATTGGAAAAGATTCTGATGCTGGGAGGGATTGGGGGCAGGATGACAGAGGATGAGATGGCTGGATGGCATCACCGACTCGATGCACATGAGTTTGAGTGAACTGCGGGAGCTGGTGATGGACAGGGAGGCTTGGCATGCTGCAATTCATGGGGTCGCAAAGAGTCGGACACGACTGAGCGACTGAATTGAACTGAACTGAAGGTAAAATGTGGTCCTGTGGGTGTACCCTATTGCAACATAACCAGTACCCCTTATAAGAGGGCTTCCCTGGTGGCTCAGATGGTAAAGAATCTGCCTGCAATGCTGGAGGTCTGGGTTTGATCCTTGGGTCAGAAAGATTCTTTGGAGAAGGGAATGGCTACCTACTCTAGTATTCTTGCCTGGAGATTTCCATGGACAGAGGAGCCTGGGGGGCTACAGTCCATGGAGGTCACAAAGAGTCGGACATGACTGAGCAACTAACACTTATAAGAAGAGGTTAGGACAGGGACATGCACAGAGGAAGAAGACAACATGAACACCCTGGGAGAAGATAGCATCTACATGCCAAGGAAAGAAGCCACAGAAGGAAATCCTGCTGACATGGTGATCTTGGACTTGTAGCCACCAGAACCAGGAGGAAAGAAGTTTCTGTTGCATAAGACACCTGGTCTGTGGTATTCACTATAGTAGGCTTGGAAAGTGAAAATGAATACAGACCCATGCAGAAGATGGGAGATATTATTGTGCAATATATGGAAAGTACCATCTGCTACAGTGAGGTTTAAGTCCCTGCTTTCTGTTAGTTTTTCATTTGTCCCATCTGTTTTTAGTGTTCTATTTCTCCCCATTCCCCACAACCTTTCTTGCCTTCCTTTGTTTTAGTTATTATTATTATGTTTGCAATTCTATTGTTCCTCCTTTTAAGCTCTAACTCTGTTGAATTCTTTTAGTGGTTGCTCTAGGGGTTGTTTTGCATCCTTATTTTATCACAGCCTGCTTAGAACCAACATCATACCACTTTACCACTTAAGAGATTTGTAACAGTGTGATTCTTTTATGCTCTCCTCATATATTTTTCTTCTATGTATATCATAAACATTATCTTTTAAAGAAACTAGGAAAAAAGAAAATAGCCTCATATTTATGTATGGATGGAGCATTTCTGGAGTTCTTCATCTCTTTTTTGTGGATCTTTTTTATGTAGCACTTCCCTTCAGTCTAAAGAATTTCCTTAAGCATTTCTGAAAATAAAGGTCTGGTTGCAGAAAAGTTCCTTGAGTTTTATCTGAAAAAAAATAAACAAAAAACCACACCTTAATTTTACCCTCATTTTTGAAGCATATTTTCACTCATAGAATTATAGTTTGACAGAAAGAGACTCATAGATTTAGAAAATGAACTTATGGTTGTGGGGCAGAAGGGATAGTTAGGGAGTTTGGGAAGGTCATGTACAGACTTCTATATTCAAAGTGGATAACCAACAAGGATCTATTGTATAGTACATGGAACGTTACTCAATGTTTTATGCCAGCCTGGATAGGAGGGGGATTTGGGGGAGAATGGATATATGTATATGTATGGCTGAGTCCCTTTGCTGTTCACCTGAAACTACCACAACATTGTTTTTCTTTAATTAATTAATTTATTTTAATTGAAGGATAATTGCTTTAAAATATTGTGGTGATGAAACTACCACCACATTGTTAATCAACCATACCCCAATACAAAATAAAAAGTTTAAAGTTTGAAAAAAAAATAACTATAGTTTGCAAGGTTTTTAAATGTTCTTTTGCTATGAGTCGATTTGTGTGTCTCTCCACCCCTCCTATCTGCTCCAGATTCCCTTGTTGAAGTTCTCATCCTCAGTACTTGACCTTATTTGGATATAGAGACTTTACAGACATAATCAAGTCAAATTCTGTCATTAAGGGAGCCTAATCCGTCTAGTCAAGGCTATGGTTTTCCCAGTAGTCATGTATGGATGTGAGATTTGGACTGTGAAGAAGGCTGAGTGCCGAAGAATCGATGCTTTTGAACTGTGGTGTTGGAGAAGACTCTTGAGAGTCCCTTGGACTGCAAGGAGATCCCACCAGTCCATTCTGAAGGAGATCAGCCCTGGGATTTCTTTGGAAGGAATGATGCTAAGGCTGAAACTCCAGTACTTTGGCCACCTCATGTGAAGAGTTGACTCATTGGAAAAGACTCTGATGCTGGGAGGGACTGGGCGCAGGAGGAGAAGGGGACGACAGAGGATGAGATGGCTGGATGGTATCACTGACTCGATGGACGTGAGTCTAAGTGAACTCCGGGAGATGGTGATGGACAGGGAGGCCTGGCGTGCTGCAATTCATGGGGTCACAAAGAGTCGGACACGACTGAGCGACTGAACTGAACTGAACTGAATCCAATATGATGGGCCTCCCTGGTGGCTCAGATGGGAAAAAATCGGCCTGCAATGTAAAAGACCCGGCTTCAACTCCTGGGTCAGGAAGATCCCCTGGAGAAGGAAATGGCTACCCACTCCAGTATTCTTGCCAGGAGAATCCCATGGACAGAGGAGTCTGGCAGGCTACAGTCCACAAGGTTGCAAAGATTCAGACATGACTGAGTGACTAAAACACACACTCCAATATGGTATGGTGTCCTGAAAAAAGAGAGGAAATGTAGATAGAGAGACAAGCACAGAGGGAAGGCACTGTGAAGACGCACCGGGAGAAGGCAGTCATCCGCAAGCCAGAAATAGAGACCTGGACTAGACCCCCCTTCATAGTGCTCAGAGACAATCAGCCCTGGCAAGCAAGCAACCAACCCTTGATTTTGAACTGCTAGCTTCAGCACTGTGAGACAATAACTTTCTTTTGCTTAAGCCATCCCGTCTACGGTACTTTGCTACGGCAATCCCAGCAAACTAACACACCTCTTATCACTTTGAAGATCTTGTTCCACTTTCTTCTGGTCTCTGAATCTTTTCTAATGAGAAGTTAGTTGTTATAATTATTTCCCTATATGTAATGTTTCTTTTTTTTCCCTCTGGATACTTTTTAAGATTTTATTTTAATCTTTGATTTTCAGTAGTTCGAAACTTACAGGGCCCAGTGATCTTGCTTGGAGGTTACCTGTGAATTAATTTTGTCATCCAATTTGGATACATTTTTTCCATTATGTCTTAAAATATTTTTTTCTGCCTTATTCTTTTTCTCTTCCCCGTGGACTTCAATCATCAAAGAAAATAATACTATACCACAGGTTACTAAGACTCTGTTCCTTTTTCTCTCAATATTTTTTATTTCTGTTTTTCAATTTGAATAATTTCCATTTATCTGTTTTCAGGATTTAGTTCTTTTTTATATTTTAATTCTTTTCTAAATCTTTTTCCATTTAGTTATTTTTAAAATATATTTTCCATTTCTCTGCTGAAACTCTCCATCTGTTTATTCTATCATTGTCCATATTCTCTTGAACAAATTTACAGTAGCTTTTAAGACCCTTTATCTGCTAAATCAACATCTGGATCATTTTGGAGTAGCTATCATGTGCTTTTTTGTGCAATTGTGGGTCACATTTTCCTTCCCCCATCACTAAGAATTTGTATTATCTGCAGGACATTTTAGGTAACAAATTGTGAGGAGTCAGAATAATATTAAATTTTGTTCTGGCAAGCAGGTCAATTTACTGGTGAATCCTTTTGACATATTTTGCTTTTGCCCTGTCCTGGGTCATGACTTTTATTCTTGGGAGTGCTGCTTACGCGACAGCCTTTCTGGGTGGTACTTGAAAGCCCAGTGCTCAGCAAGGTCTCAGCTCTGGCATGGCTGGATTCCAGTTCCTCCAAGAACAGCCTGGAAGTATTTCCATTCAGCCCTCTGACACCCAGTTCTTGTTCTCTGCTACACCCTTGGAGTCTTATGTTGCTTATGTCTGTCCAGCACTCAGACAAGTACTCCGGGGTACTCAGCATACAAATATCTGGGACCCCCTCTGTACTGCTTTCTCTTAGCTGTACCATGACACGTGCGTTCCAGCCACCTGAGCAGCCCCCAAGTACTCTGCCTCCCCGGATCACTAGATCTTTATTCTCCTCCCAGGTTCCACATTTCTGGGTGGTCAGGAAACTGCCCCAAGGAATAAAACTGTAGTCAATGTACAGCTCACTTTGTGTTTCCTGTCTTTCAAGCATCAAACCACTGCTATCATACAATTCCTGAAAAAAGTCTTTGCACTTATTTGTCCTGGTTTAGAGTTGTTCTTGGTAAGAGAATAATTCCAATACCACTTACTCCACCATAGCCCAAAGTGGAAGTTCAACACTCAAAACATTTTTATGCATAAATGAATGAATTTGACTTTGCCTTCCTAGTGTTCAGATCTGGCACAATTGGAGCTTAATAAATGTTTGTTAGATAAATTTCTAAGATTTCAAAGAAAATCTACCCTTCAACTCCATTATTGGTCCACTATAAACGTGGAAGATAGGAGTAGCGGAAGGTACTAAGTGTTAGTACGGAACTTATTTTTTCCCTGATTTTTAGTTGGCTTGCAGTTTGTGCAAATGAAATATTTCTGTGTCCAGAGCTGTTTTATTGGTAAACTCTACAGAGGGGACTCCTCTACAGAGGAACACTGACACAGTGCCAGTTACTTTCTAGGTGGAGGGAAAACTGACGTCTGCAGTAGACTTGGCTGGGAAGAAGCAACCATGTTGTTGAGATCAGATGAAACATAATTTTCTGTGAGGAATAAGAAAGGGTGACTTGTTAAGAGATTCATATCTTATTTGACTGGGGATGTCATCATCAGCTTCCCAAGGAGCTTTATGAAGAGGGCGACCCTCTCTCCTTCTCAGCAATTTTCACCTTGTTTTCTGAGGGATTTTTTTTTGCGGTTTCTCAACAGACCCAACTGGGTCTAAACAAGATCAGCTGGGGGACTCCTTCTACAGTTGGGTCCCACAGGTCCATTCTGTGTCACCAACTAGGGTGGGAGTGGCCAGCATCAAGCTTATTTCCTCAGTGGAAGTCTACCGCTTTGAATAGCATGGCGACACCTCAACTTTATGCTAACAGAATAAAATGTTCATTGCTTCAAGTTTCCATAATGATAAAACATTCACTTTTCTTCTTTTCAAACTGAGATTCCCTCCAGAATATCGTTGGGGGAATCCACTGTGATTCATTGTCACAGCTTTGATACCCACTCTTTTCCTTTAACCCTTTTACTCCAATTTTCTGCACATCACATGGAGATACAAATCTTTGTTCTTGTTTCCTAGAGAAACAAAGAGGCAGCAGAGTTAAAATCTGCTAATAAATCACATGACCATCTGTAGTACGAATTTTTATTGAAAGACGGAACTAGAAATATGCTGATCTCCCTAGATGCCTGAGTCCCGACACTTCCTTCTTTGGAGAATTAATTTGATTCAAGACTCTGGAAAGCAAGAAGATGAATTAGTTGTTAATAAGATTGATTTATGCAAAGGAAGCCACAACAATGAATACATTGTGCATTATGCAAAGCAGAGGCAATGTACTTCAGAACAAGAGTCACTTGAAATCTTAATTACAGGTTATATATTGAAGTACATGCAATGACAACGTCCTGCATTTAACCTCAGAGATGTCAAAGGAAAACCAGTTTTAAAAGAAATGTTTAAGAAAGTTATTAAAAAATCACAACACCTAAATTGTTACGAATTTATATGGATTTCTTGACTTAAACGTGACAAGATGACACATGATAGAGGACAGCTGAGCACATTTGACGTGTGCCTTTCTGCTCCACAACACACCTTATATGCTTAATGAGGATGTAACCTTCTCTATTATAATACGGTGCACATCCCAGCAGGGAAGGAGGCAGCCGTTAATACACAGCTGTTGACTTCTGTGTAATAGAGAGATGGAAAAAAACAGCCTCTATTTTGCTGTTGCCTTTTTTGAAACAGCAGTGAAATTTCCTACAATAATAGTAATGATAATAATCTCTTCCAGTTACTCAGTGATTTACAGTATGCAAAGCTTTTGGAGATTTAAAATAACAGTGGCTACCAGTTATTCGCTGTGTTTCAGGCCCTTTCTTAAATGCATCGCATCTACTCTCAGCTGAACTCTTAACAGCCACTCGTGAGGTAGCCTTTGTTTGTTTTTTTTTTGTCATTTTCCAGATGAGAAACTGAATGCTGAGAGATGAAGTGACTTAACTAAGATCATGTAACTTGTTAAGAGGTCAGAGCTGAGATCTGTGTGACTGCAAAATCAATCGTTAGACGTCACAAATAGATTTTAACGTTAAATACTTAACAGCTGCTCCCTGCCGTGCTCTCAAAGTGTTATGATTTGAAAAATAATGTATTTACATAAAAGGAAAAAAATGGAAAAAGCTGTTGCCTGGTTACATTTTTTTCTCTTCATTTGCTTAATTTTTCTCATATCTTCAACAGGCCCATATACCATCACCTCAGGCAGAGCCCACCATTCTTCAGCAAGTGCTCTTGCTGTCTGTTGGCCTGAAAGTGTTTCTGGCTACCCAGTCTTGAGACAGCTGTGTTCAAGAGGGGATTCTGTTCTTCCAACATAAATATTTTACTGTGTGTGTGTGTGTGAGGGGGACACAAGAGAGAGTAATTAGATCCATCGGGAACCAAGTTTAACTAGCTCACACACAAAGTGAGCAATCTGTTTTTTTTCTGCTGCAATAATGGCGGCTCCTGTGCGCTACTTTTGAGATTTTGTTGAGCTATGCCTGGTATTCATTCAGTCACCAAATAATACCTGAGCATCTTACTGTATGCCAGGTTCTGTATTAGACGCTGAGAATACAGCTAGAAGTATAGATACGTTATTCTTTTCCCTCATGAAGCTTTTAGTCCAGTTGGGAAAAAAGATAGTACCTATGACAACAGAGTGTGGAGAAGGAGATTTTGAAAACAGTGACAAAGTCAGAGGCCCGCAAACGACTAAGTAGCTTTGGGGAGCGGAGGAACACTGGCTCCCAACTCCTGAGGTTTCCATCCTTGTTAGGGTACATGAATTTGCATAACTCCAGCATCTTTCAGTTTTTATTCCAGTCTCTGGATGTCACTGTTGTTTATCATCACTCTTTTTCTCTACCCTTCCCCGTTCAATTTTTCCTGATTAGGGAGTTTGGGAGGAGGATCCAGACACAGATACACATATAGTCTCATTTTGTCCACTTCCTTTCTTTTTGGGAGTGCCTGCCCATGGAAGTACATGTGTATACACACACACACACACACACACACACACTCTTGTCTGCTCCTCCATACTGCCCTCTGGGAAGGTCTGTGAATTTCAGCCCTGTTGAGATCAGGGGGGTGAATCTATCTAATTCTGTGGTACAGTATTAGAAACATATTGTTGCTCCACATTTAAGCCACATTCTTTCATATCAACTTAAAGACTAATAAAGGTGATATTTTAACCCTAATGCAGCTTACTCTTTTGCATTATTTCTCAAGTGGCTCAGAAAGCTACATGAGTGGGAGAGACTGGTATTAATTATTGAGTTCATGTACTGATTATAACAAGTATCTTTTAAAGCATCTCTGCTTTAGAGAGGAGGTCCAAGAAACACAGAATTATTCTCAGAACCTATTTGTAAATAAGATTACTGACTGTTATTTCCTACAGCAAAGTCATTTGAATAAAAGTAGTGCTGAAATGAAATTGTTGGGAGTTCAATTATTAATATAGAATTCCTCTGACCTTTACTACATATATAATTATTAATGTTAAATTTAATTTGGGCTCTTTTATAAATGAGTTTTCCTCATTCTATAATATTAAGCCATGGAAATTTATTTCAGTTTAAAAAATAATTATATAACATTTATACAGAAAAGTGTATGAGCTGTAAATGTCCACTAACATGAATTAAGTTATTTAATTCTTTGAGTTATCACTGGACATCCACTGTTCAAAATGTAAATTCCTGTGTGGAAAAGAATATGACGATTTTGCTTCTATATTTGTTGATTTGTTAATGAAATCGAGGAAGCTCTGACATCCACTAATATTTTGGTTCCCCTTTCTCTTCCTAGCCATGCAGCAATGCAGACACCTCCCAACATGTGAACGACCTCTTATTGACTGTGTGGGGGCTCTTACCTCATCCTTATCTGCCCTCATGCATGTGTAAGTATATGAAGGTCCATAGAGAGAAGCTGTCAATCTGATGATACTCTTAAATTTCTTTAGGGGCTTAGGAGGATTGGAGGGAAAAAAGGAAAATTTTAATCACCTTTATTTTTTTTCATTTTAAATGATTTGAGTTAAATTTCAAAGATGAATCCTCCAGCTTACTTATGGAGAGCTGCAGCTTTGCTTGATTAACTCTAATCTAAATACAATCAACCCTTCTTCTAAACCATACGCGTGCACATTTTCCCCACATAAATTTGCATGTACTAAATGTTCCTTTAACCACTTAGTGAATGCTTAGTAAGGCCTTTCCAGGGACTTAGAAATGCAAAAAACGAACCCGAAACAGAATTAGGACAGAGTGATCAACTCTAGAGTAAATTTCGGAAGTAAATTTGGGAGCACAGAAGTGTGTCCCTGCTTGCTCCCTCAGTCATGTCCGACTCTCTGTGACCCCCGTGAACTGTAGCCCGCCAGGCTCCTCTGTCCGTGGGATTTTCCAGGCAAGAATACTGGAGTAGGTTGCCATTCTGTTCTCCAGAGGATCTTCCCGACCCAGGATCAAGCCCCCGTCTCCTGAGAAAGTGCTAAAGATCCAATAGAAAAGACTTCACAATTAACAGTGTGGGAAGCATTCTGGAAGGAGAAGAGTTTATTTACAGAGGATCTGGGAGTTCGAGGGGCACAAAGGAACAAGTAAAGGTGAAATTCAGAGGTGAGGAGATAGAAATGGGGACAGACAGTTAGGTGGAAATGAGGGTAGGGTGAAGGATGGAGGACCCTAAGGCTTGCATTTTGGGTGACTAGGCTGTGTGACATGAAGATAATTAACTGGTTCCAAGTTTTCAAAATGAATTACAAGTAAATGCTACTTTGGACATATCTGAACTTCAATAATTTTTAGAATATTTTTGGGAATGCTATTAGGGTCAATTCTGCTTGCTACCCGGCTTCCCAGGTGGCACTAGTGAGGAAGAACCCGCCAATGCAGGAGACAGAAGAAATGCGGGTTCGATCCCTGGGTAGGGAAGGTTCCCTGGAGAAGGGCATGGCAACTCATTCCAGTATTCTTGCCTGGAGAATCCCATGGACAGATGAGCCTGGGGGGCTACAGTCCACGGGGTCGCCAAGAGTTGGACAAAACTGAAGCGACTCAGCATGCATGCACTGCTCGTTACCAATTAGAAGGGAGAAATGTTGGAGGGAGAGGATGACAGGAAAGAGTTTGTACATCAGAAAGTCAGAAAATGCATTTCACTAATACCTGGGTGTTGGAAAAGATCCTGGTGCTGGGAAAGACTGAAGGCAGGAGGAGAAGGGGGCAACAGGATGAGATGGTTGGATGGCATCACCGACTGGATGGACTTGAATTTGAGCAACCTCCGGGAGTTGAGGATGGACAGGGAAGCCTGGCGCGCTGCAGTCCATGGGGTTGCAGAGTCAGGCACCACTGAGCGACTGAACTGAACTGAATACCTGGGTGGTGATCATTAGAGCTACTCTTTTATAATATGTGAATATGATTTTACATTGTTTTCAAATTTTGGTTCTGTGCTCTTTTTTTCTAAGTAATATGGAAACTATCACACTTTGGGAATCATACTTTGTAATTTCTTTATTTACTCCCCCATATATCACTATATAGTACAGAATGTTACATGTTTTGTTATAGCTATCAGTTATAGCTATCACTTTTGGGGAGAAACTTTTAAAATCATCCTTCGTTATAACCTTATATTTAGCTACTTAATGCATGTTTGTTGGAGCTACAAAAACAGAAGTAACTTGGACAGTGGAGGCTCAAGCGTTGCTATGGTCTATGAACCCATGGAAGGCCAGAGTACACACATCATTTCCTGGCATGGAAACCAAACAGGTCTACATGAACATTCACTCCTGTTGCCCTGGGCTGCAAATATCCAACACAAATGCTTACACCTCCTCTCTACCCCAAAGAGAGCATTCTCTGTGAAATAACAGAATATGCCAAGAACTGTCAAAGCCAACAGCCATAGATGTTAATAAGTTTTCTTGATTTTTTTCACCTGCAAGTCCAGCTTCAATAGGCTTTAGACTAGCAGTGGAGTGTAGGTTTTCTTTTCTAGGTGACACTGTCAACCTTAATGTGTGTCTTGTTGATGTGGAAAAGGAAAAAAAAAAACCCAGACACTAAGTATTTTCTGTTATTTGCACATTTGCCTCTATATGTTTTACTTTGTGTGAAAACTGTTGTTAACACTTCATGATCTCCAGATCCCAGAAGGGATATTTTTAATGAACAGAGAAGCAAGCAATATGGTGCTGAGTGACGATTACTTAGCAATGATGTTCAGTTTTTAAAATGATTTTTAAACACAATTTTAAAATAGTTGTAGATTTACAAAAAAATTACACGGATAGTACTGAGTTCTCATATAATTTTTTCCCAGTTCTCTCCGCCATTAACATCTCACATACCAACATCTGAACCAATGTTGGTATATTATTATTATCAAAAGTACATGCTTTGTTCAGAATTCCTTAACTTTCCCTAATGTCCTTTTTTATTCCAGGATCTCATTCAGGATACTGCATCACATTTAATCACTCTTTCTCCTTAGGCTACTTTTGCAGATTGGACATTTGTGCCAAGTAATAGGAACTAAGAGGAATGAGCCCTTAGTGGGTGGATTTACATTAACTGGGCCAGACGGTGGGCTGTGTTCATGTTTTTTGTTGCTACAGGAGCCTTAACATTTCTTTAGTGCCCTTGTTCTTGTCTCCCTTCCTGACTTGAGGCTTCCCTAAGTCCTTGCTCTCAGAGATAGTCTGTGTCCCACAGCTCTTTCAGCTGCAATCAATCCACTGATACTAAACTGGAGCCCTGTGGGTTTTGTGATAAATCCTGGAAGTGAAATAGCATTCTATAATCTTATGATTAAATCTCAGTCTTTCAGTGTGCTGTGACTTTCCCAAATATTTCTCAATGGTGAAATTCTCCCATCCCAATCCTGCTTCCAACTCCTTTTTCTCACTGCGATATTGCCAATTTATTTTCTTGAAGCTCTGATCTCTAGAGTGTGCTTTTCCCCCCTTTTGTTGAGTCCTTTCAACAAATACTTGTTTGACATCTACTGTGTTCGAGGTACTGCTTTGTCACTAGGGAAATGATTTAGTATTGAGAAAAAAGTTGATGTTGCAGGAGAAATTAAGGATAATATCTGGAATGATGTCCTCGATTAAGAGGTAAGAGGATGTGACTTAATTTACAAGTGGAGAGATTGACTTTAGACAGGAGCTTGCACACTGGACGCTAGGAGCTTGTAACAGGAAGGAAGACAGTAATTTGGCCCAGATGCAAGTAGTTTGGTTGATTCGGCCTCATAAGGGATTGAAGCCAGGAAAGTCACTGGAAAAACAAATAATTCCTTTCTCTTTTTCTGATTCTTGGGCATCGTGGTTTCTTGTAACTCTCCCTGTTTGCTTCATTCTCCATTCTCTTTGAAGTCTGATATGCAATCCTTAAGCAGGGCTATGATAGGAAATGGCTCCACCATAATTCTTTCAGGTCATCAACCTAAGAGCTTAAAGCTGCTGTTCAGTTTCAATTATAAACTTCTGGAAGAAAGAACCACACCATTTTCCCATCTGAGGTTAGCGGTCTACCATGGTTTCAGTTATTTACAGTTGGTATTTTGCCCCACTGCTCACTTTGCAGGCACTGTGAAGACCCTCTTCCTGAGAAGCACATATAAGCAGGTTCTAAAAGGGGATGTGGAGTCGGGGAGGAAATGGTTCCAATTTCTAGCTCTGTGTGTGTGTGAGTATCTGTGTGTGCACGTGTATCTGTGTGTGCACAGGCGGGCAGGGCGTGCGTATAAAACATCCAAAGTCAATCTGTATCTTTCATTTATCATCCTTAAAAATACCTATCGCTCTGCTCAAGTGCATTTAGAATCTCATTTTGGAATTAAGAACCCAAGAAAAAGGAAATTGTATTTTAAATTATGGCTTGAATTATTAATGCATAGTTTAAATTAGCATAGTTTAAGTTACTGGTGTGCATTCTCTTACTAAATTTAAATTCCTCACTTAAAATATTGTTGAATATTGTCAGGCAAATTGTACGCTGCAGGGCTGAACCATGGCCCCTGTAGGTGCTGAAGCAATTCTTCTGCTTCTAGTTCTTTCACCATACCTCCCAGCCCCCCAGTTTTTAAAAAGCTAGCTGTTCACCCCATATGGAATCTGTTGTTATGCTTGATGACCACTTAAGACAAAAATGAATGCTTCTTTGTCCTAACACTTGGTTACACTGGCTGAATTATTTAGATGGTTAGACACTCTTGGAATTATCCCCCCAAAATCCTGTCCACTTGGAAAAAAAGCTAAATTCCGTTAAAGTAAAATGCCACAGGAAAAAATTCTACTTTGGATTTATGAATATTAACATTTCTTTAATTATAAAGTACTGTGATTTCACTATCTATCCAGAAAGAAATGTTCGGTAAGTTTAGGAAACTGCTTTCATTTGGTAAGAGACTTAAATGGAAATAAAAGTGGAGAAATAGATATTTTTTCTGTCAGTGAAGTTTTATTGGCCCATGTGGCTTCCAACTGTCCCCTAGTATTGATCCACCCTTTTTTCCTTGGTGATAGAGTCTACAGTTCTTATCTAGGCACAGGCAAAAGAAATAAAGACTGCATTTTCTGGTCCTCACCTCTTGTAGCTGGATGTGACTGTTAATAAGTTCCTGTAAAAAAAAAAATAAGTTCCTGTATTAAACTTCCAGAAAATTTCCTTAAAAGGAGCATTTGTCCCCTTTATCTCTTCTTTTTTCCCCACTAGCCAGAATTTGGATGTGATGGCCAAGCAGTAATATTGGGTCATGAAATGTGCTGTGTGCTAAGCTACTTCAGTCATGTCCAACTCTTTGCAGCCCTATGGACTGTGGCCCACCAGGCTCCTCTGTCCACAGGATTCTCCAGGCAAGAATACTGGAGTGGACTGCTCTGCCCTCCTCCAGGGGATCTTTCCAACCTGGGGATCAAACCCACGTCTCCTTCGTCTCTTGCATCTGCAGGTGGGTTCTTTACCACTGGAGCTACCTCGGAAGCCTGGGTTCATGAAATAGAAGCCACACATTGAGGATGCAGAGCAGCAGAATCAAAGTAAGGAGCATGGGTCCCTAACACTTCTGAGCTTTCTCACTTGCTCAGATCACTTTGTTCTATGTTAGTTATCTGTCGCCACAGTAATGCTGAGTAAGAAATGTTCACAAAACCTCAGCAGCACGTGATAATACCTACGTCTCACACATATGTGGGATTCAGCTGGTCTGAGGCTGGGCCACCTTCTGGGGGTCAGCAGAGGGTTGGCTGATCTAGGCTGGGTTCGAGGGGGCCAATTTTTGACTCAGCTCTGCTTGGTCTGCGTTTCATTCTCCACCAGAGCAGCGGGAGCACATCCTTATCAAGTCATGATGGAGGAACTCAAGAGAGTGAAACATGAAAGGTCCCTGAAGGTGTAAGCTTGGACCTGGAACACCAGCCCTTCTGCCTCGTGCTATTGGCCCAGATTCAAGGGAGTGGATTCTACCTCTTTAGTGAGAGGAATGACAAGTTACAAAACAAAGGGGGTGACCGTGGGAAGAGTGGAGAATATAGAGGCCACTTCTGCAATCTCTCACGTTTTAGACTTCTTTTAGGTATAAGAGCAAACTTCTGTCTTGTTGAAGCTTCTGTAACTTAGCTTCATTTTTTAAAAGATAGAATGCTTTATTGAGTATTTAAAATATCATTTTGAGATGAACAAAATTAGATAAAGATTAGATAAAAATTCTAAGCTGAAAGTCTGTCAATGGTAGTTTCATTTTCATTGTAGGCAGCTGACCCTAATCTTCACTGATTTATTGAGTTCCCACTGGAATGTGAACTTCATGAGGGCAAAGATGTTTCTTTTTCAAATCACTGTTTATGTCCACAGAATGGAATAATGCTTGTTCTGTAGTAGACTCAATACTTTTTGACAAAGTAGATAAATGATATGGCAATTAAGCTCAATATTTTAGGAAAGAACTCATCTGTAGAAAGAATGCAAGCATGAAAAGTGGTGATGAACAATTTAAAAAAAAAAACAGGATTATAAATAGCTTTAGAACTCATGGCTCAGACAGAAAAGAATCTGCCTGTAATGCAGGAAACCGGGTTTGATCCCTGGGTCGGGAAGATCCCCTCGAGAAAGGAATGGCTGCCCACGCCAATATTCTTGCCTGGAGAATTCCATGGACAGAGGAGCTTGGTGGACCACAGTGACAGTAGCAAAGAGTTGGACATGACTGAGCAACTAACACTAGTTAACTAACTAGATTGCTATACAATAAATATTTTTTAAAATGTGGATGTATCTTAAAATAATTTCGTGACTGTAGCTGATAATATAATTGGGCTCACTCAGCTCCCATTCCAGTCACTTTTAACTTGACTTCTAGAAATGTAAAGACTGTAAAGCTAAAATCTACATTCCACACTCTCTAGCCACCAGTGTCCCCCAGGCTACCTAGGTTTCATCACGTTGGCTCGCCTACACTTGATCTGGAGGAAGCGGTGAGCACACGGGTTTGGGGAGGTGGCTGTGCACAGTTTCCTGAAGACGGGTGGCTGAGGCGCCCAGTTTTCCTGGGTCGGACACGGCGAGGCTTCTGACTTGGGATCGCAGGATTAGACTGGAGGGGCAGTGCAGCTGTGTCTCCCCTTTAGTTCCAGGGCTGTCTCTCAGCTTTTCTCCCGTATGCTCTCTTCCTGGCTGTATGATATTTCAACCTAACACGTGGACACTCCAAGATATTCCGTAGACTACATAATATTTTCTAAAAGAGCTTTCTTTTCACAAACCAAAAAAGAGGAGATTCAGTTGTCTGTATTCATTTTCAGAAATGCCAGGAGATTTGATCAATTTTATTAGCACCACATTTGCTAGAGTGCCATTTTTATAGACCTTTAGTCAAAATGTTGTGGAAAGTTATTTTTGATTAAAGATAGAGGCTGAGCAACTTCATAAATAGGTATATTTTATAAACATCTTTGATTTTTGTTTACTTTAAAAATATATCTTAGTAGGAAAAAAGTGATGTTATAAAATGGGCCATGATTAAAGAATCAAGAAGTAAAAATTATTAATATTTCAAATGTATTTTATGGTAATTCTTTTCTATACCCAGATAGCATGAAGGTCAAATTTTGTTTCTTTTTTCTATATGCCCTTTCCTGTATTCTTGAACAGATTTTTATCCCACATAGAATACTGATAAACTTGAAAATTTGGAAATGCATTTAGTTTTGGTGACCTTTTTGATAATGTGTCTATACAAATAAAGTAAGTTGACTTTGTGAACACTTCTGTTTATTTTGGGAAAAAGAGATATAAATGACAATATGGAATTGTAAGAAAAATAAGTAGAATTTACACATGTGAGCTTACACCTGGCTTTCTCAACCTCAGCACTGATGGCATTTTGGGTTTGGTAACTCTTTGTTGTGAAAGGTGTCGTGTTCATTGTAGGATATTAGCAGTATCCTTGGCCTCTCCATACTAGATGCCAATAGCATAAACCTTCCCAAGTTGTGATGATCAAAATTGTCTCCAGGTGTTGCCAAATGTGCCCTGGGGGACACAATCACCACCCACCTCCCAATAAGAGACACTGTGTTACACAAACATATAAAACATGGAAGCAACTTCTAGTGAAGTGCTTAACGATATTCTTTCAAGATCTTGAAAAAGGGCTTCCCTGATAGTTCAGTTGGTAAAGAATCCGCCTGCAATGCAGGAGACCCTGGTATTCCTGGGTCGGGAAGGTCCACTGGAGAAGGGATGGCCTACTCACTCCAGTATTCTTGGGCTTCCTTTGTGATTCAGTTGGTAAAGAATCCGCCTGCAATGCAGGAGACCTGAGTTTGATCCCTGGATTGGAAAGACCCCCTGGAGAAAGGAAAGGATACTCACTCCAGTATTCTGGCCTAGAGAATTCCATGGACCATATAGTCCATGGGGTCACAAAGAGTTGGACATGACTGAGCAACTTTCACTTTCAAGATCTTGAAAAGCATCTTAATACATGAAATATGCACCATAGAAACACCTTAGTATCATATCAAGGGCTTGTAATGATACAGATACATCTTTTTCACTCTATTGCACTCATTATGTAAATTTTTTTCTCACATCAGATCCAAATGAGCAAGTTATCAACTTAATAAAGACAAAAAAGCCAGGCACGAATACAATGAAAAAACAAAACAAAACTGGAAGCACCTAGCAATTACCTGTGATTCATTTTTGTTGTTGTTGTTTTCTGTGATTCATTTTTGAACCTGTGGTGTTTTTATTTTAATTCCTAAGGATATTTTAAACAGTTGAAATCTAGCCCTCGGGATGAAATGAAAAATTATTTCCTTCTTTTCCCAGCAGCTGCAAAGAAAAATGACTGTTTACCTGAGTTTCATTCTCAAACCAAGTTGGGTGGCCTTTGGGCTGTATTGTCACTATTGTTTGTTTATATGTTCTATGATCTTTGAAAGTGCTTCAGGGTTGCAGGAGCAGTTTTCAGACCCTAGAAATAATAATTAAGCTTGAAACACTCAGTAAAAACAAAAACTTTTTCTGACCCAACAAACATTTGTTTGAAGCACAACATCAAAAATTTTATGTTGGAATGAAAGTTTCAATATTTAGGACCCAGAGACGCTTTTAAAGTATTATTCCAGAGTGACAAAGTAAAGATGTGATTACAAACATAGACATTTGGTTTATTTAGGTAATTAAATAAACTACCTGACTTTTAAAAATAGCTAGAAATTCAAGAGATCCAAATTTTTATTCTACTACTGAAACAACTTAAAGCCAATGATTTTGAGAAGAGAGAGAGGAAACAAATTAAAAAAAAAATAACTCTCTGGTTCCACATATTTTTGCAGGTATCTTACTTATATTATTTCTTGTCACCTAAAACTCCTCTCTGTCTGAGTCCTTCACCCTCAGATTAGCTTGCTGGATCTGGCCAACGAATCTTAATTGAGATCCGTGCATGAGACTCAGAGAGGAGGTCCTGAGAATTCTATAAGAAGGCACATGCATGCATATGTGCCAAGTCACTTTCGTTGTGTCTGACTCTTTGCGACCTCATGGACTGTAGCCTGCCAGTCTCCTCCGTCCGTGGGACTTTCCAGGCCAGGATACTGGAGTGGGTTGCCATTTCCTCCTCCAGGGGATCTTCCTGGCCCAGGAATGGAACCTGCGTCTCTTATGTCTCCTGCACTGGCAGATAGGTTTTTTACCACTGAGCTGCCAGGGAAGCCCCAGTATTTAAATACAGATGCATGTGTGTGTGTGTGTGTTGCTGAGAAGTAAGGTAGGGTGATGAATAAAATATGAAGCATGAAATATTTTATTTTAGGATAAAACTGCGTGGAGAAGGTGGGATTCAAATACAAGCTTAAGGGACTTCCCTGGTGGTCTAGTGGGTAAGACTCCTCACTCTCAATGAAGGGGGCCCAGGTTCGATCCCTGGTCAGGGAACTCAATTCCATATGCTTCAGCTAAATATCTTGTATGCTGCAACAGAGACTGGGGACAGCTAAATAAATAAATATTTAAAAAAATACAAGTTTAAGAGGAAAGGGGATTATGCACAATTTCCAGCTGTCAAAGAAGAGCTAGTTCAGGTATGTGTCAATTTCATCATATATTGAAATTCTGGTTCAAACACAAACTTGTTTGTAATATATTAACCTGTGGGTATTTTAACATTAGTTTCTGTTTTTATTGCTATTTACTTCCTTTTTCTTTGGGTTTAATTTGCTGTTGTTTTTCTGCCTTCTTGGGAAAACATTTTTAGCATTGTTTGTTTGTTTGTTTTCTTCTAACTTTCACTTTGTATCTAACAAATTTCCTCAAAACTCTAGTTGATATCCACAAATATCCATACATTTTGATATGTAATATTTCATTATCTTTCAAAGATTTTATGTCCAATATGTTGTTTTGAACATGGATTTTTCAGAAATGCCTTGTTTAATGCATTTCCAACATTTGGGAGATTTTTTTGTTATTGTTATCGATTTCTAGTTTAATTATAGTATCAAGCAAACATTCTGAATGATTTCCATTATTTGACAAGTTTTTTGACCTAATACATCATCAGTATTGGCAAACGTTCCATGTGCATGTGAGAAAGACATGGAATGTACAGTTTAACCTGACAAACTTGTCCTTTCCCAGCTCCCTCCCAATGTCCCTTCACAGGCTTTGACTTCATTCATCTGCTTCGTGGCTACTCCAGTCCTGACATCTGCTTCCTAGAGGAGGATATGGACTAACACAACCTGCTTACTCTCTATTGCCTTTTGTGCAACTGTTACAATGTATTTATTTGCTCATTTTTTTAAAAAAAATTGAAGTATGGTTGATTTATAATATTACTTGCACCTATGTTTTAAATCCTATAAGACATTATTGTTTTTTATAGTCAGTATCTATTTGTATTCATTTATGCAGAAATTTACTTTTTAAAGAATTGGTCTTTATTTCTCCTCGCATTTTCATGGCCCCGAACTCCTAGGATTGGAATCATATTTTATTATGGCTTAAGAACCCCTTTGGTTTTTCCTTTAGTGCAGGTCTCTTGCTGATAAGTTTTTTACTTTATCATTCATTTGAAAATATTTTTATTTGGGCTTCATTAAAAAAAAATCTTTGCTAGCTATATAATGTTAGGTCTCTGCCAGCATCCATGAAACTGTGGCAGACTAACTTGCTAGCTTGCAAATAAGGTACAACCTCAGACTACTCACAGTTCTTGGTTATTACTGCCTGAAATTATAATTTTATTTGCCTACTTGTATACATTATCCAGCTCCTTCTCTAGAATTTAAGATTTATGAAGGCAGAGACTTGATTTCTTTTCACCCTTTATCTTCAGGATGTAAAGCAATCCTTGGCATATAGTAGACACTCAAAAAATTTGCTGACTGAATAAGAAAATAAATGAAAATCTTTTCTTACACATATTACTAGCATAACGTTTCAAAAATCTATAGAGCCATTCTCCTCATCATAACCTAAAGGCAAACCAAATCTTATTTTCTCAGTGCTACCTAGATCATTTTTCTTCCTGACTCAAATGTTTCTTAGTCTCATCTCAGCATAATCATATTAGTCACCATTTCATCCTAAGCACATTGGTTACACGTGTTCCTGTTGTAGGAGTTTTGAGCATTGTGGGTAATCTACTTAAGAAGACAAATGGTGATACTATGAAATATGGAGTAAATTGCTTCTCAGTCTAGTGCAGGCTTTACTCTTGCAGTGTATCCTTTAGCTAGTCACTTAACCTTCTACATCTCAGTTCCTTAATCTTTAAAATAGGGATAATGATAATGCCTAATTATATAGGAAGATCCCCCGGAGGAGGAACTGGCAACCCACTCCAGTATTCTTGTCCGGAAAATCTCATGGACAGAGGAGCCCCGTGGGTTACAGTCTGTGGGGGTCACAAAGTGTCAGACATGACTGTTCACGCATTCATTCAGTTTATAATGTTACTGTAATTATAAACAGACACCGCACAGGTAAATACTTTGTGGAGAATTGTGCCTATGTACACTTTGAATAAACGTGCACTGAGTGGTCTGTGGAATTTGGACATGATTTTTCCTCCCCAGTGCCAACAATGCTGGCACGTTAGAACCCTGCCAACTTTGTTTGCAAGTTCTTTGCTCCACAGTGAAGGAAATTACAACAAAGCCAGTGAACAATAACTGTTAAGCTCTGGGTTGGGCCACTAAACTTTCTCCCAGCTTTCTGTTTGGTGCGGGTGATCTGAGATCCCTTCTCCAAGGTAAAAAATGAGCAGAAAAGCTGGGCAGATCTTTTGGAAATTCCAGGAAGTTAAAAGAAATGCATTTTGAGTTTTCAATTGTGAGTTTCCTTGGTCAGAATTTCTCCCCAAATGGTAGTCTCAAAGCCCAGTTTTATTAAAACACAAGAATAACAGTATTGTTGAAGTCTCCTTCCACAAGACAGGAAACTGAGGCATTGTGTTGTTGTTCAGTCACGAGGTTGTGTCTGACTCCTTGTGACCCCGTGGACTGCGGCACCCCAGACCTTCACTATCTTCTGGAGTTTGCTCAGATCCATGTCCATTTACTCAGTGATGCCATCCAACCATCTCATCCTCTGCCATCCCTTCTTCGTTTGCCTTCAGTCTTTCTCAGCGTCAGGGTCTTTTCCAGTGACTCAGCTCTTCGCATCAGGTGGCCAAAGTATTGGAGATTCAGCTTCAGCATCAGTCCTTCCAATGAATATTCAGGCTTGATTTCCTTTAGGATTGACTGTTTTGATCTTCTTTTGCAGTGCAAGGGACTCTCAAGAGTCTTCTCCAGCACCACAATTCAAAAGCATCAGTTCTTTGGGGCTCAGCCTTCTTTATGGTCCATTTCTCACATCCATACAGGACTATTGGAAAAACTACAGCTTTGACTATATGGACCTTTGTTGGCAAAGTGACGTCTCTGCTTTTTAATATGCTGTCTAGGTTGGTAATAGCGTTCTTTCCAAGGAGCAAGCATCTTTTAATTTTGTGACTGCAGTCACCATCTGCAATGATTTTGGAGCCCAAGAAAAGAAAATCTGTCACTGCTTCTTCTTTTTCCGCTTCTATTTGCCATGAAGTCATGGGAGCAGATGCTATAATCTTTGTTTTTAGAATGTTGAGTTTTAAGCCAGTTTTTTCCACTCTCCTCTTTTACCCTCATCAAGAGGCTCTTTAGTTCCTCTTTACTTTCTGCCTTTAGAGGAGTCATTGTGGCAAAATGACAAAAATATCATCATGAAGATGTAAATCCTGGCTGGAGAGATGTTCATGAATCTATAACCCAAGTTTAAACCTAAAGCCCTGTGCTGAATATGTGAACTGATTATATAACATATTTAAAAAATCATTATGTTGTTAGATAGGAATGTAACTGCATCATTCTGATATAACATTTTATTTTATTTATTTTAACTGCAGAGACTATCTGAGAAAAGCTTCTGACCAAGAGGAAATATTGAAAATGGAGAATGTTTCTTTTGTGAGGTGGCACAAAGACTCAGACGCTTAGTTCCCAAATGCTGGCATCCAGCAGCCATGCACATCCAAAGTCACAGTTCATCATGAACTCCACGTCAACACCAGTGCAAAGGGTTGCTAAAAACTAGACTGAGAAGCTGGTGGTTATAGACCGAGCTCTAGAAATAGACAAATTTCAGAGGACAGAAACAGAAAAGGCTTGATATTCTCAGATGGTGTTATATTTACAAGTTGCTCTCACAAATGAAATCGAAAGCTGGTGACAAAGCATTCACCAGAAAATAAGTAAGAGAAACAGTCCCTTGGGCCTGTGATTGAGGATGGCATTTTGCTACATCATGCAGAAAACTTTCCTTAACTAAGGCTAAACTTAAGGAGCGTGAGACAGGATAAATATAAACAGCAGCTTCACAGGCACAAATGCCAATGCAGAAATGGCATGAGGCACATTTTCTTCTAAGCACCTTATTATCATCGTATTATTATTATCAGTAACCCTGTGTTCATACTAGCTGGACCACACAGCATGCATTCTGGTGTGTTTGGACCATACTGATTTGCACAAGCACGCATTGTTCCCATGACCCTGCCGTTAGAGTTCAGTCACTCTCATGTGTGTCCTGGTTTGGGGATGATAAATTGTATGGTCACGGTGTGCGTGGTACATTATTAAGCATTTGGAGGCTAGTCCAAGAAAAGCTGTGGCTCCTGGACTTAACGATACTTATTTTTCTCCTTTATGGATGCAATGAGTTCCCTGCTGTGTTCTAGAAAAGCTGGTGCAGGGAGGGGTAGTGTTGGGGGCACACAGGAGTATCCAGGGCCTTGGCACTTGCAAGGCTTAATAATAGGTGGGTGAAAGAAAAAGAAACTGTTAGTTGCTTGGTCATGTCTGACTCTTTGCAACCCTGTGGACTGTAACCCACTAGCTCCTCTGTCCCTGGAGTTTCCCAGGGAAGAATACTGGAGTGGGTTACCATTCCCTTCTCCAGGGGATCATCCTGACCCAGGGATCGAACCTGGGTCTCCTGCATTGCAGGCAGATTCTCTACCGTCTGAGCCACCAGGGAAGACCCAATAGGTGGGTAAGTTGGTTGAATTAAATACTTAACCACCCCAGAGCCTCTTGGATTTAGGTAAATGCTACAACTCTGATGAAGATTCTGAGGAGTTTAAAGAACACCACAGCCCAGTCAAAGAGAAGTTGTGTTCAGTCTTAGCATATTGGAAAGCAACCATGGTGCAGTGTCTGGCTGGAAGGCTGGTTCCTACAGCACCAAAAATAGGACCAGTCCTTCTTTCATGCTGAGAGTGGAGAGTGAATGCATCTTTGTTTTTATCCTGTTGAAAAGGTCCCAATCATGAACTTGTTTAACTTGTGAAGCTACTACTTAAGCCTGTTTATGGACTCAGCATCCCTTCCCCCAGGGGAAGTAACCAATCAGCTGGGTCCTGAGTAGAGTTTACTATTTAGAGATGTTTAAGTTCCCAGAGTATCACACTGAAAATAAATAATTTGGGCTTATCCTTTTAAATGAGTAATTTACATGTGTGCTTCTAAACATCATGCAGGTGTTGAGAAATTTCACCCAATTTACAGGCACAGATTTTGATTTCAGTTTCCTATTGTTCAGTCGCTCAGTCATGTCTTGGCGACTATTGGCGACTCTTGGCCGACCCCATGGGCTGCAGCACATCACGCTTTCCTGTCCTTCACCATCCCCCACAATTTGCTCAGACTCACGTCTATTGAATCAGTGATGCCATCCACCTCATCCTCTGTCGCCCCCTTCTCTTCCTGCCTTCAATCTTTCCCAGCATCAGGGTCCTTTCCAATGAGTCAGCTCTTCGTATCAGTTTCTTGAGGACAAATCTTCTATTCATTACTCAGTGTTGCCAGCCTGCTTTCCATGATGTTCTTGGGTTAGTGAGCAGAGTTTTTCTCTCTCTGTTTAATGGGCTGGGCTCTTCTTTCTGACTTTCATCTTTTAAAGTCCCCGCTAAACACAGGGTTTGCAGCCTCAACCACAATCCTCCACCAGACAGCAGATCCTGCCCTCTTACCTCATGTCTCCTGACACTCCTCAGGACTGTTTAGCTTTTGTCACCCCTTCAATTTTCACTTTCTTCATCGTTTCTAGTATCTGTGGGCATCTTTATCTTACTTTGGAACTCTAGTAACTATAAGAAAAAATAGTTGATGTATTTTATCTAGCATTTTTATGTATGTGTGTATATCTTCATATTAACTTCATCCACTGTATTAAATAGAAATCCTGTCTATTCACAGCTAAGGAAACAAACACTAGAAAATTTGCAGGACCCAAGGTTACAGAGTGAGTTGGTAGGAGAATCCTGTGCATGCCCAACTCTGGTATTTCTGCTTTACTTTCCTGCTCTTGGGGTAACTGGAATTGTTTCCAGAAGTTTAAGCCTTTTCATATATGACTTCTTATTTTCAAAAAGGAATTCAGTTCTAAAGACTTCCAGAGCTCTATACTGTGACCAACTGCCCTTGAAATGTTGCTGTAGAACCGATAGAGAACAGAAGATCCCATTAGACTTAGAACGGATTCCATTTCATTTCAGGCAACCTGAAGTATATTTAATTTGCCAGCCTAATTTTGGAACAGGATAGTACTTGGCAAACACAAATACCTCTAAACCTGCAGAATATTAACTCAAATATTAGCCATATGCAAACTCATAAGTGTGCCGGAATTTACAAAGACAATATTTAGAGCCCAGCTGCTCATGTGAAAAAATATTTAAAATGATTAGATTAAAATATATAGATTTAGGGATGTAGGACAAATTCTGGACTTTCTCTTGCTAAGGAAGAGGCTGATTTTGGATATATCACAATGGGAGTAAAATGTTTGTTTTACGGATAAGAGTTTGGAAGAAGAAAATTACCAAAATGCTCTCTTTCCATTAGGTCTTCTTTATTCTTCCTTATTGCATAGTCTTTATAACAGTTGGTTGCATATTTGTGGCTGTCTCATTTCACATAAAAAATAATACTAGTCAGCTGTTTACATAACTGAATACTCTCAAAATTAAAGCTCTTTACTGACAGGATGAACCACATAAAAGAAGTAAGTTAACATTATGAGATTAATTCTAATTTTTGTTGAGAGACAAGTAAAGACAAAATAAACACAAACCCAAGAGCCTTCTGTATTGTGTTGTAACTAAACTTTTCCATTGGTGCCAGATTAATTAGAGTTATAAAATGTAGCTGATACTACATTGCTCATATTATTTTTAAGCAGAAGGAATGATTCTATCAAAAATGCAGCCTAAATAATTCACCACTGTGATGTGAGAATCACTTAACTAGATTTCTTTGCTTAACTCTGACATCCATATTAATGATGTATTATGTTGATTAAAATTCACGGATCAGTTATGGTTGGCTAAACTACAAATGTTATTTTTTTAAGTCCAAATTCTCCAAATTTTTGTAGTAAATATTATGTGTAATGAACCTTTGGTATCTACTTGTGGACTGCTCCAAGTAAATAAATTAGAAGCATACCTGTGCATTTTGTGGGAAATTATTAAATCCTTTACAAATATAATCACTGGAAATATATTTCAACTGATTTATTCTAAGAACCAAAGTGCAGTGTACAACCAGGAGATTTTTTTTATTCATGGTCATTTCTTATGAAATTAATTACATCCTAGTGTGATTAATGTTAGTTGGAGATAAAAGAATTCATTGAATGTCAATATTTGTACAATCTAAACATTTTTACTCATCACATAGTCTGACAAATATGAAAGAAATTTTTATTTAACCTGACACAGTTAATTGTTCTATTTCTAGGAAAAGCTTAGAAATTATGAAAGAGAGAAAGTTCAGTGCAAGATTTTTGACTGTCATTGACTATAATTTTTTTTGCCTTGTCTATGAAAGGAGAAAGAGATGTAAAGTAAATGAAGTATTAATATATGTTCTTTGTTACAAAGATTCTTACCCAGTAATCACTGAGAAATAATTTGGAGGCCCAAGAATTGTGAGCATTTGATAAATCATTATATTAAATTATCTCTGGAGTGTCTTGGAATTCCAGTGGTTCTCTTTATTTTGAGACTGAGGTGACTTAGGTCCATGGGTCTAATATTGAGAAAACAGAACCTTCTCATCTGCTTTTATGCCTGCAGCAGTTTACTGGGTTTTTTCCACATCTTTTCCAGAAAGAGCAAACCCTTATGCTGTACAGCCGCTCTCTATTCTGACAGTAAGCTCTTTTCCGTTTTGATTCCCTCTCACCTGCTTTCAGAGAAAGAAATGGCAACCCACTCCAGTACTCTTGCCTGGAAAATCCCATGGATGGAGAAGCCTGGTAGGCTGCAGTCCATGGGGTCGCTAAGGGTTGGACACGACTGAAGCGACTTAGCAGCAGCAGCAGCAGCACCTGCTTTCAGAAATGTTTATGGCAGCTCATCAGAAAATAGGATCCCTGCCCACAGTAGTCACCATCGGAAATGGATCACTTTCCCTGGGAGGGTTTCCCTCCAATGGGTCCACGTGCAGTACCTGAGATGTTGCTGAGCCGGCAGCATCTTCGTGCACAGGGCAGGTTGTACACACGCTACTGGGGCCTCGCACAGGCACCTGCTTCAGTGTCGTTCTGCAGACACAGGATGAAATGTCCCTCAAAATAAAGGAGCACAGCATTGCCATTGTTCTGTTTGACTAGTTGCCTTCTTTTGGTCTGCCCAAACACGTGTGTTTTCTCTAAGAAAAGAGGTCGCCATATGAGCCTTTGGTTAATCCTGTAAGTCCCAGCTGAGTTTCACTGAACAAAAAGCCTTTTCAAGAGGACAGTGGGAACATTTTTCATTGCTATTTCTGAGGAAAAAGAAAACTAACATAACGTAACCAATAGAGCGGTGGTTCTATAGCATTAAAGGTCTACCTCTCTCTTTTACCCATTTCTTTCTGGAAGTTCTAAAAGCAGAATTTTTTCACTCCTCGTGGGGAGAAACAGATGTGGAGTGTGTGTGTGTGTGAAATAAGATGAAACAGTCAGATTATTGGAGGAATATGACACCTCTTCATTTTCTTTTCATCCTCCTCACTCCTCTTTCCCTTAACATGTCCCGCCAACTGACTGTGCTATCGACACTCTGAGCACATTTCCATAACCATTTCACTAGGCAGCAGAGCCAACATCTGCGTAAGCTCTTTTGTCAATCAACAGGTATTTAGTACTTGAAAAAAAAAATCCATTTGAAAAGATTTGACTTTTCCCTCTTACAAATACCCCAATTATTTAAAAAATGATGATATTAGCAATTACAATTGCCCTCCCCCAACGGGATCCTGCCTGTCTTCTCTACAGTAATAGCACTGATTTGACTGCTCCAGTGAAGTGGTCCTCCCCCTGTCACTTAGTTAGGTAACTGATCATTGGCGTATCTGTGTTTTCTAGATGTTCTCGGCAAGTAAACAATGGTAACATAGGAACTTCGCACTTTGACAAGATACCAGACTCCTTGATACTGGTGAAGCCCCAGAGGGGAGAAAGCTTATTATATAGAAGTCTTTTGTGAAGTAAGTGGTGACAGGGAGTGAGGTATTTTAATATATCTATGCTCAGGTATGGTATCTAGTGAACAGTAGCAGGGATGCTAAACACCCTGCAGAAGGTAGGATGGTCTTTTAAAAGGAAGAACTGTCCCATCTATTTGCCAAAAGTGCCCCTGGAGAAAAAACCTGGGTCTGGTGTATATTGCGAAATGAAGAAAGCCTTTAAGTCCTCTCGAGTTTCCCACCTAGCAGTTGCTCCTCTGTGTCGTATGAAGCCCCTGTTACTCCCACTTGTACCATGGACCACTACTCACCTTGCTTCTAGTCACTTTATGACACTCCTGGACATAGTCTGTTTCAGAGAACGTGACTCCTCCCTGGAACCAAAGTGAAGCCTGACTGCGTAGCGCCTCACTGCTCCACACGTCCTCTATGTTGTCTGATCCGATTGGGATTTGGCAAAACTAAAGAAAAAGATGCTGTAAATAGGAAAATGTTTAAAACTACACTAAATATGACTTTCTGTATAGTATAATGGGGAAAAAAGGACAAGTTAATGATAACCATTCTTAATCTGAGATGCCCCATTAGAACACTCTCTAAATCTTTGCCATGTGAATCCATCTTTCAGGAACTTTGTGCTGTAACGAGCAAGTTATTTTTCCCCAAGATTCATCACCTTCCTCAGCAGCATGTTTTCTGAGGTCTGGGTAAGTCTATCTAGAATTATAACAAATATGTACACAAACACAGACACATATACATACTTATATGTATACACATCTACATGTATATAGTGTAGTATAGTGATAGTGTAGTATATTTTTATATACTGTATAGTATGTGTTATATACATTGTATACACTAAATATATATACACTTAGATGTACACACATGTAACTTACCACTAAGTGTATACATATTTAGTATATACAATGTATATCATATATTCTAAGTGTATATATATGTGGTGTGTGTGTATGTGAATGATCCATCAGTTCAGTTCAGTTTAGTTCAGTAGCTCAGTCGTGTCCGACTCTTTGCGACCCCATGAATCACAGCACGCCAGGGCTCCCTGTCCATCACCATCTCCCGGAGTTCACTCAGACCCAAGTCCATCGAGTCCGTGATGCCATCCAGCCATCTCATCCTCTGTCGTCCCCTTCTCCTCCTGCCCCCAATCCCTCCCAGCATCAGAGTCTTTTCCAATGAGTCAACTCTTCGCATGAGGTGGCCAAAGTACTGGAGCTTCAGCTTTAGCATCATTCCTTCCAAAGAACACACAGGGCTGATCTCCTTCAGAATGGACTGGTTGGATCTCCTTGCAGTCCAAGGGACTCTCAAGAGTCTTCTCCAACACCACAGTTCAAAAGCATCAATTCTTCGGCGCTCAGCCTTCTTCACAGTCCAACTCTCACATCCATACATGACCACAGGAAAAACCATAGCCTTGACTAGACGGACCTTAGTCGGCAAAGTAATGTCTCTGCTTTTGAATATGCTATCTAGGTTGGTCATAACTTTTCTTCCAAGGAGTAAGCATCTTTTAATTTCATGGCTGCAGTCACCATCTGTAGTGATTTTGGAGCCCCCCAAATAAAGTCTGGCACTGTTTCCACTGTTTCTGCATCGATCTCCCAGGTTTAATCAAGGCTTGTTGAATGGATGAATAAATGAATGAATGAAAAAATCCCCTCTCCTCTATTCCTGCAGTGATTCTTCAGTTTTTATTAAGATAGATTTGATTTCTGTCACTTGAAGTTAATACTCCCAACTGAGAATTGGACTTTTTTTTTTTTTCAAAACCGTTATCTTTTGAGAAGAAGAAAGTAAAAGTGAAAGTGGCTCAGTCCGACTCTGTGATTCCATGGACTTCTCCAGAAATTCTCCAGGCCAGGATACTGGAGTGGGTAGCCTTTCCCTTCTCCAGGGGATCTTCCCAACCCAGGGATCGAACCCAGGTCTCCCACATTGCAGGAGGAGTCTTTACCAGCTGAGCCACAAGGGAAGCCCATCTAGATTCATCATTTTCAACCACAGAGTTTGTCAGTTATCCCTGGCTCAACTCTGCTCTTGAGCACTTGCTCCATTCCAATCCCTTTTCAGATGTTTAGTGGGCCCTCTTCTACTGCAGGTCTGTTGAACGGGCCTGAGTCTTCTCCTCACTCTGTCTTCTGACTTTCTAACACTCTGAGTAAATCACGTATGCAAGAACCGCAGTCCCCATGCAGGCTGTCCTCAGCAATCAATACCTGACACCCTTACCTTAGGACTTTATGAGAACTGATCTTCCACATATATCAACCTCTGATCCCTTTCTTCTTTGTGCCTGGTTGTTTTCTGGGAGTAACTATCCCTGAGAAACAATAGAAAGAGCTTCTGAGGGAGAGTGAGGTGGAGAAGAGACTGACTTCTCAAGAAGCATCACTCACAGGGCAGATGGGAAGTTGCCAGGTTTTCCGATGGATGTTTTTCTGACCCAGTGGTTAAACAGTGGGGAGTAGTAAAGTTGTCTCACTCCCTACTATCATGTGGGTATCATATGGCTTCTCTGTATAGTTAGTTTGATCTGTTGTACAATTAGAGGAAATGCCTCTCAAATCTGAGCATCAACTGAGTATCGTTTTTGGGTTGCAGCCTCAGAAATCTATATATCCCTTTATGATTCTTTATAAATATTTTTGTGGAAATTTGGAGAGATCATGTTAGAACTGAAACTAAAAGGTCCAAGAATTATTCATATACAAGTTATATTTCAAGTGTTTTTAAGGGCCTTTTACCAAATATGACATATACTCAAGTATGAGTCCAACTATTACTAGTATTCATACATTTCAAATTTTGATAATGTGATTCTCTAATTCAGAGGCATAGTTTCCAGCTTTGACTTTGACCGTTGTCAGTATTGGAACTCTGGTTCCCCTATCTCCATTTCAAATCCTTCTAGTCCACAAGAAGGTGTGAAGAGTTTCAGTGGTATGTTGTCAAATCTGCCTGCTGCCTTGAGGCTCTCTGTTGGCTGTTGGACCATTATTTCCAATGATGGTGGCTGCCTTGACCTGACTTTCAGAGCTTGTCTGGAGCCTTACTCACGGCAGCCGTAATCTCCTCATTGATGACTGTGCTTGGGCTTCCCTTGTGGCTCAGCTGGTAAAGAATCCGTCTGCAATGCGAGAGACCTGGGCTTGATCCGTGGGTTGGGAAGATCCCCTGGAGAAGAAAGGCTACCCAGATCTTAGAGTGCTTCTATATTCATTTAGATTTAAGCTCTTTGAATGTGGGAAGCCTACAGACTGCATGGACACTCTGGTGTCTGGTACAGAGGTGACATCTGATGGCTGTTGGTTTATTGATTACCAGGAAGGTAGGAGGTTGTCATGTGTGAAGTGGCAGCCTCGCAGATTGGGAAACTGAATCTCAGCTTCACATGTCGTTAGAAAACCATGCTATGAACGGAGAAGGACTTTCCATATGTTTCACATGTATTTATTGGTATTTTCTGTTTGTAGCCACTAATTCCTATGTGCTGTCTCATTTCATTTACTCTTTACTACAGACATAATTATTACATTTTTCACTGACAGAAGAATTCAGATTCAGAAGTGGTTATAAGGTCACAGTAAAGAGAACAACAATAACACTCATGAAATTCCAAGAATTTTAGGAGTTGTGAGCCACAAAGACCAAATATATAAAAAAATGTATTTCTTATAAATCACAATGTCACAGCCATTCACTGAATTTATGAAGTTATTTCAGGAGAAAGATACTGAATTCAGTTTAGTATTTTGGGTTCTAGATGTTTGTGGGATAAAAAAGTAAAAAAGATAGTAGGCAGTAATCTATAGTAGTCAGAAGCTCTGGAGAAGGATTTGTTCTGAAAAATCATGTCAAAATGATTTGAAAGTCATTTCCTATAGATGATAATTGAAGCCATAAAAACATATGAGACTGCCTAAGGAGAGGTTGTGCAGCAACCAGTTACCAAATTATTTTAAGATATATGGCTATCATTGTGTGGGGGATGGCTTATAACTCAGAAAGCTTGTGATTTTGTAAGTAACCTCAGGGAAGACGTCTAGAGACTGAGACTTGAGGAATTCTGACATCTGATGGCTGGATATGGATATAATGAGTTTATAGAAGAGACTGGAAAGGAGCTACTAGGTTAGAATTAAACCAGGAACATGTGGGTAATGATGACATTCACTGGGAAATCTAATTTTATACAGAAGGAATTAGTATCATCAAAGGCTAAGGTGAGGACTAAAACCTGTGCTGAGTTTTACAACACGGAAATCATTGATAATCTCAGTGAAAGTTCCTATGTGAAGTAACTGGACAGAAGCCAGACTGATTAAGGAGTGAAGGAAAAGTGAGAAAGCTGGGGTAATGAATCAATGAGTTCAACAGTTTGGCTTTGAGGGGATGATGAGAAATGGGAGGGTGATGAGGAATCTACAGAAGGTAACTTTTTTAAGACTGAAGAGGCTTAAGTATGTTTGAATATCTGCAGGACAAGAAGATATCATGCATAGGAGGGAGAAGAGACAATTGATAGATCATATCACTGAGAAGGAATCATAGAATAACGTCTCTTCTCAGAGAACACACCAAAAAAGTTGGTTGGGAAGTCAAAGAGTAAAATAGCTGGAGAAAGAGTGTCAGAGGTAAAGGTAGTGGCTTTTGTGTTTGATTTCTAAATGACCTTTAATCCCAGGTATTTAGTCTTAACCAATCATGGTCATATCACTCTTTTTGCCTTAATAGTCTAGGACTGGTAGGTGGCCTAGTTATGGTCAATAACATGTAGGAGAGATCTGCTTGTAGGTTTCTGGAAGACATGGCGCCTTTCTTATCTGGATGTTGGTATATTTGGATCTGACACACAGAAATGCAGTCTCTGGCAACACTGAAGGAACCAAGTTAAGGGCAGAACCAACTCACTGAGGCTGGTAGAGAAAGATGGATAGAATCTAGTTCCATGGTAATATCTTTGAGACGTTGTATTAACTGATTCTGGCTCCTGCCCAACTCTTATATAAAGAGAACATTATACTATCCAGTACATTTCCTGCTGTGGGAGCTGGTTTGAATCAAGGGTTTCAGCTACTAGCAGTTGGATATGTTCTAACAGGATGGTAGGACCAGTTGCTGTCTGGACAGCACTGACCTTGGAGTACTAGCTGGCTTCTAAGACTAGATAACACTCAAATTTTGAGATCCCACAGAAATCTGTGAGCCTTACACTGGTTCCACATAGAACACTGATGCTGTTTGTTGTTGTTTCTGAGCTGAATACACCTCAGTGCTGGGTGACAGAGACATTCTTTTAGGACTGAATCAATATACAAGTGACTAGTGCTCACAGAGTCTCATGACCTTGCAAAGTCAGCCCTAACTAAATTATCCCGGAGAAACATTGACCTTTAGTAGGGTTTTGGGCCTCTGTAAAGTTTATTACCAAGTAGAGAATATGGCAGGCTCCACTGTGAGTCACAAAATAAAAAACTGGAGTTAAATACAAAATTAGGAGCTCACTTGGGTTTCTGAGTAAACAAAAATATCACAAATAGGCTTTTGTATTTATGGGGAAAAATAAGTTGAAATGCTTTAAAAATAAAAAAGAATTTATAGATAAAAGAAAAATTGTTATTGAGTTGGAGGTAGGCTATTTGCCTTTTCACTATTTGACAATTTAATGTTGAAGAATACCTGATATGAGATAACTTATTTCCATTGACTTTAACAACTCACTCTTGTTCATAACCTTAAAGGGTAAAGACAAATCTACTGTATCCAATTGAATGAATAAACTAAACCATGTTTAACTTCTGATTTGCTAAGTAAAAAAAAAAAATGTTTACCATCTTCCTACCTTCCCTACTTTGCTGTCAAAGGATATTAACTAGAAAATGATGTCTCACCATTTATTAATATTCTATCATGTTATGTCAACCTTATAGACAAGAAATTGTTGAATTGTAGCTGAATTAATCTATTGGGAAATTGAAGGTTTATCAATGAGGAAAGGATAGATCTCTCTGGAGAATGGAAGCACAATTAGCAAATTAATGAATCTGCCTATAGATTTACTGTGATGATTATTTGTTAGCTTAACTAAGAAATTGTTGCCGCTCTTGGTAGAGTCCCCTTCTTTCCCCTGTTAGCTGCATTTGCTCAGGCAGGTGTGTTGACAACTCCAAGAATTCAGTGGAGGAAAAACAATGTCAGGGTTATACTTCTGTATTTCCCCCCACTATTTTTTTTTTTAGAAAAAAATATTTATTTTTGTCAAATTTGTATCTGCACATTGTTCATTTCTTTTTATTCTATTTTAAATTGAAGGGTAATTACAGTATTGTGTATGGTTTCTGCCATACATCAACACAGATCAGTCATAGTACACATTTTCAAGATTCAATCCCACAAGGTTTGTTAAGCAAAAACCTTGGTTTTTTCCCTTCCACCATTTTCCCCCTTCACTGAAAGCAATCACTTTCCACTGTCTTAGTTGATTCTCTTATTGATTGATTTCTCACTATGGAATCTGTGGGTTTAGCTTTCTGTTTTCCTGTCCGTAAATATACATAAGCATCATTCCATTCTCTCATCAATCAGGTTTAGCTATAAATTTAACTAGATCAAGAGGCAGTGTTTGCACTGTTATGGCTAAGCAAACACTATTCGGAGTTTAGACAATTAATGAACTATGATTACATTTCACCTCCTGCCTGAACAAATCTTGGTTATCACTGGAGTTCTTAAGTACCATTTTAAAATTTTTATTTTTTACTTGCTGTTAAGATCTACCCATTCTTTTCCCTTTACCCTCTCCACAAATTTTCCACCAGTTTGCTTTCTTCTCTCTTGCATGAATTCAATTATGTGAATGAAACTCTGAACCTCTATCATTTGAGATGCCATGTATTTAGCAGCATGTGTTGAGTAGATTCAGCCAGACTTAGGAGAGAAAGAAAAGAGTGACATAACAGCACAAGGAAAGTAGATGGGCACTGGGCATTTGCAGCAGCACAAGCAAATCCAGACAACTGTTGAGCAATTTGGGGAGAATCATCAGTTACTTTTAGAGCACGACTTTGAAGTTTTTGTCTGATAAACACACAAGTGTGGTCTATGCTAAACAGATGGGTCAAAATGCCTGGTGATTCTGAGGTCTGAATCACAGATGAAATTCTACTCTTTCTTACATAGTGGAAATGTCTTCAAAATCAGCGATGTTAGAGAAGGTGTAGCTGAGTCAACTTTTGCTTCCTAAAGGAATTCAGCAGTCTAGTATGTGGGCTTGCCTGGTGGCCGAGTGGTAAAGAATCTGCCTGCCAATATAAGACACGTGGGTTCAGTCCCTGAGTCAGGAAGATTCCCTGGTGAAGGAAATAGCAATCCACTTCAGTATTTTTGCCTGGGAAAACCCATGGACAGAGGAGCCTGGGGGATACAGTCTATGGGGTCACAAAAGAAGCAGACATGACTTAGTGACTAAACAACTGAAGTGTGTGTGTCTTAAGTGAGGCTCAGAAGATGTAAGTGAAGAATGGAATGAAAATTTTGCAATAGTGATGTGCCACTAACCACAACTGGTCAGAGAGGTAAAGTGAGCAATCAAGTATGACCCTGACATCCATGTGCCAGCACTGAAAACCTATATACATCCCCAGCCAACAGACCTCATTCCTCTTCTGTTTGTTTACAGCTCAGAGGATAGATTTTGAGGCCAAGGAGGCAGCAGAGAAAAGGGAAATAGGCCTTTCCACATCTTTTCTGTTTAATTCCATTTAGACACACCACTTGACCTTTACGCTTTTGGTACCTGTTTCTTTCTCTCAAATGCAATTCAGCTCCTCTTTAAGAGATGCTTATGAAATGCAGAATTGGAGGATAAGAAGGGGAGCTGACATTGTATCCCCTTTACCATAAAGAATAATAAAAACACAAGGCTGAAGGCTTCTTTGTGGGCTTTATAGTGAGACTGAAACCCTACATTTCTCGTCCTGCTCCCTCCCATCTTGGTCTTCTCCCATTCCGACTCGCTGGAGATTTAGATCATTTGTATTCAGCGGTCTCCTGAGGGGGATGACCAGGCACAAACGCTGATATTAGAGTGCAGACACGGCACCTGGCACCGAGTTGTGATGGGCCAGAAACAGTCAAAGGGAAGCAAGCCAAATGTGAAGGAAGAGGGCACGGAAGCAACCAGTCATTCTAGGCAGACACCTGAAATGACCATAAATGTCGTTTTAATGCAGAGACTCCAGCCACGATTTGCTGTTTTAGCTGAAGTGTATTTCATTCCCGTCTCCTACACTTGGTGGGTCTTCCAAGGGCAAACTCATTATGAAGTATTAGAATCTTAAAGCCCATGAAGTTACAAACCCTGGTCCTATTTGTAACAATTCTTCAGAGTGTCCGAGGTGGAAAAAATCTGAGAATAAAAGGCTGTTGAGAAAGAACCGGACAGTGTGTTCATTTTAAAAGGGGGAAATGTTCTAATTTGAGTTAATTTTAGTAGAAAAAGACCTTAGGGATATTTCAGGTGGGAACTGGAAGTTACATAAATTGAAATGTAGATTGGAGAGCTTTTTTAGATGACTGTTTCCTCAAATGTTCCATGGTTTTTAAAAAGGGCTCCCAGTATTGTTAAAGGAATGGAAACTTACATTTTAACAACAACAACAACAAAAAAGAATCTCATCTTCTTTTTATCCTCTTCTTTTCCGTTTCCCCTCTGTTAATCAGATAGTTAATTCCTTTTTTTAAAAAATTAACTTTTTAACTTTTAAACTATTTATTTTGTGTTGGGGTATAACTGATTGGCAAACAATGCTATGATAGTTTCAGGTAAACAGCAAAGGGACTCAGCCATACATATACTTGTATCCACTCTCCCCCAAACTCCTTTCCCGTCCAGTCTGCCACATAACACTGAGCAGAGTTCCACGTGCTATACTGTGGGTCCTTGTTGGTTATCCATTTTAAATATAGCAGTGTGTACATGTTCATCTCAAACTCCCTAACTATCCCTTCTCCCCCTACTCCTCCCAACCATAATCTCGTTTTCAAAGTCTGTGAGTCTGTTAGGTATGTAAACATTTGCATCATTTTTTTCCATTCCACATATAAAGGATGTCATACAATATTTTGCCTTCTCTGTCTGACTTCACTCAGTATGGCACTCTAATTCATTACTTTCTTGAGTGTTGCTTTCTCCACAACCCCCTTTTCTGTGGCAAATCCTATCACCAGTATTTTTTATTTGCTAGTTTCCAGTGCATTTGGCAGTGGTGGTATCAGCATATGTCTCCTGAGACACGAAAAGTGAGTGTTAGTTGCTCAGTCCTGTCCCACTCTGCAACCCCATAGACCGTAGCCTGCCAGGTTCCTCTCTCCATGGGATTCTCTAGGCAAGAATACCAGAGTGGGTAGACATTCCCTTCTCCAGGGGATCTTCCTAACCCAAGGATCGAACCTGGGTCTATCTAGGGCAAATAATTCCAAATACTGCATGAAATGGAAAAAAAAAATTAATGTGTATCATTTTTCACTGTAGAATCTCTATCCAGGGAATCTAGATAAAGTAAAATGTGAAAAATCTCTCTTTCTTAAGGAGTCCACTATTAAATGGGATCTGGATCAAGAGGTCTAAGAGGTGCTTGGGACAGTTAATCAGTTTCCTTTGGAGGCAATATGGTATGCAGATGTAAGACTTCCGAGCCAGGTATACAGGGGTTCTCCCTCGGAGAGTGGAGATCCGAGGCAGAGCACTGCAACCCACCACCAAAGAAGTTGTGAGGGTCCCCTGCTGGGTGGTTCCCCTCATTTAACTCTTACAGCTCCACGGGGAGAGAGACACAAAGTAGCCTCGTTGCCCAAAGGAGTCTGTGTCTCAGAATTCAAGTAAATGGCTTAGGGAGTCTCTGCTAATAAGTTTCAGAGGCACGAAGGGAACTCAAATCCGCCTACATTTCTCTCACCGCGCTATGAAACCGAGACGCTGAGTTGGTCCGCTAGGCTTTTTTCCAGTTCCCAGAATGATCGTGAGACGTTTCTCCTCCAGTTTCCTCTAGGCCCATTATGGTGACTGTAGGTGTATTGTTTAGGATACCCACTCGAGTTTGGGTTTGTAATCGGGGCGGCATGCATCTCAGCATCCTGTCGCTGTCCCGGGAAGGTGGTGCTAGTTTCTGGGGCTTCTCGGTAGGAGCGGGGATTCCCCGCCAACTAAAGAGGAGGATCTATTCTTAACCTCACAGGCCGGGAACCCGCTCCCCTCCTTCCTGCTCCCCCTCCCCTTCCCAGCCTAAACAAAATTAAAAAAAAAAAAAAAAACCAACAATCGGCGCCTCGGGTGGTGCCTCGGGTGGACGGGGACCGGGAGCACCAGGGCATCGAGGCACCTCGGGAGCGCCCTCTGGCGAGAACAGAGCGCGCGTGCCCCGCCCGGCCCCCCTTCCCCGCCGCCGCTGCGCCCCCGCCCGGCTCTCCGGGTTCACTCTCGGTCTCTCACTCCGAGAGACACAGACGGCAGCTTCCCGAGCGAGCCGGGGAACTGGCTGAGGCGGCGCCAGCACCACCGTCGCCGCTCGCCCCGAGCCAACCTGGGCACCGAGAGAAAAGGCGAGGCCGGAGCCTCATCCTCTCTCTCCGCGGGGATCTCCTGAGCTGACCGGCCGCTCGGCGCCCCCGCGCGACACCCTCCACGGCCACTTCGCGGGGCGTGCCGCGACTTGGGGGACGCAGCTGGGGAAGCGCCGGGGCGGGAGGCGGCGGCGGCGGCGGAGCCAGAGTGCGCGCCCTAGGACTGGAGAGGAGTGAGCCGTGGGCTGGGCGGCGGCGGCGGCGGCGGCCGTAGCCGCGGGGGCCTCCCCCGCCTCGCTGGTTGGCCGGCAGCACCGCCTCCCCGGGCCGCGGCCGCCCGGCCGGGTCCTCCGCGCGTTCCCGGGCCCGGAGCCGGCGCGCGATGCGCCCGGCCGCGTTCTGATCGCCGCCGCGCCGCCGCCTCTGCCGCGATGATCCCCCCCGAGCCGCAGCCGCACCAGCCGCCGCCGCCAGCCCCGCCGAACCATGTGGTGACCACCATCGAGAACCTGCCGGCCGAGGGCAGCGGCGGCGGAAACCTGTCTGCCTCCTCCCGGGCCGGCGTGCGCCAGAGGATCCGCAAAGTGCTGAACAGGTGAGCGGCGGCGGGGGCGCGGGGCAGGGGACCCCCTCGGTCTCCCGGGGGCCCCGAGGCCCTTTGGGACGGACGGAGTCGCGGCGGGGAGACCGGGGAGGGCGGAGGACGACGCGCCCCGCGCTGGCGGCGAGGCCGCGCGGCAGCTTTGTCCCGGAGCGGGGAGCCGCGGAGCGCCCGGGCGCCGGCTGGTCCGAGGCGGGAGTTCGGGGAGAGGCGGGGTTGTGCCTGCCGGGTTGCGGTTGTCCGCGCTCACACCCTCGCACACGCGTGTCGCCTCAATTCCCTTTGCCACCCGGGCCCTAGCTTTGCGCTCCGGGGCAGAGAGAGGAGCCGGGGGTGGCCGGGAAGGCGCGGGGCTGCGGGGATGGCGTGGAAGTCGCCGGCCTCGCGTCCGCCGGGAGGTCTCGCACCCCCTCGCAGGGAGATGGGGTCACGGCGGCAGCAGCCCCCGCGGGCGGTCGAGGGGACCCACTTCTGCCGCCCGGTGGTCCAGTTGCTGCTCCGACTCTTCCTGGCCGGGAGCGGGGAAGGGGAGATAGAGGCCTGGGTCAGACCCAGGCAAAGTGCACAAATGTTGCGGGAAGGGGGTTCGGAGGGAGGCTCCGAGTGTTGCAAAGCCAGAGGAAGCGAATGCAGGCAGCCGGCTCCAGTGCTGGAATCTGCACAGTGGATGGAGCCAGGATGAGGCGTTCAGAATGAGAACCCGGGTTGATGTGAAATGGGGCCCCTCTGGCGCCCTTGAGTCGGCTGTGACGCGAAAGGGACTTTTTCTATTAAAGTAACTTGACACGGTTGAAGAACTAACCCGTAAAATTCAAACAGAGGACTGATTTTGTGTGTTTTTATTTGGGTACCTGTGTGCCTTTCCATGCATCTGTTGGGAATAACTCTGTTCATACAGGTTTTTGTAGGGCGCTATTGTGGGTAGCTGAGAGTCCACAAAGGATTCACCTCGAGCCCTCTGGGGCTGGAAGCGCTAGGGGGAACACAAAATATGTATAGAAATAGAAACCTAAAAAGCTCCATATTTTCCGAGTATCATGTAATTTAGTTATATGAAATCCCAAACCATTCAAGAATCCCTTGTGAAGACTTAAGGTATATTAGCTTGTGGGTACTTCTGTGTGTTTCCATATATTATCAAAGGAGAAGAAATTCACTCTGAAATGAGACAAGAGATGGTTATAGAAACTCAAGTCTTTACTTTCCTCTGATTGGTAGCTTAGCATGACACCTTTCAAAATACTACATTTAAAAGATAATGAGCAGAATAAATCAAGAAGATGCTGGCTCAGTACATATTAGGCGGGCTTCCTAGTCTTTATGAATATCTGTGATTTTTTTTTAAATCATAAATGCCTTGGCATTGGATGTTTAAATTTTATCAGAATATGTTAATTATTAATTTCCCTCATCAAACTGGGGAAAAAAACCTGGTGCTACGGTTCATTTATCTTTGCTTGATTATAAGTTATTATTGATTCTGTGCAGGTTATTTCATGGTATTTCATGAATCTTAGAGTCCAGAATAACAAGAGCACTGAGGCAGGAGCTGAGGGGATTTGCTTTGTCATCATTCCTCTGCCGCTGACTTGCCATGTGGCTTGGGGCAGAGCTGTTCATCTTGGTCCCTGGTTTCGTCACTTATAGAAGGTGTTTTATACTTGTCTTACCGTTCTTATCATAGTTTTGAGAAATAGATGGGGTAATACAGAAGAAAAGACTTGGGAAAGTATAAAGCTTTACACAAATTCGTTGTTCAGCAGAATTCTGTTATCTAAGGGAGGGTGGTGGGAACATCATAAGCTAGTGAACTGAAGTCATGGGACGTTGTGGGGGGAATGTTGTGTTTTATTATCTTTCAGTGATTTATGACATGAGTTTTATAGAGGAGGAACTTAGACTGAAAGGTTGAGTCCATGACATTCCATCGCTCGTACATCTGTGACTGGAACCCTAGGATTATAGCCTCTAGACTTCAACTGAAATATTTGGTTGTCTTTCAGTGTTTTGCAAAATTTTCCGTGTATGTGGCATTAAATAATGGTCTTTCCTTATCCTTAAAGGATAAGAAAATATTACTTTTGAGAAGGAGCGCCTTTGGTAAGGAGACTAAAAAAAAAAAATCAGTATAGGTATAAAAATCCTGGTGGATTAATTTCATTAGCATGCTGATGGGCCTGACTTTTGCTCCATGGTTATGGCAACAGGCGACAGCATTAGTTGTAACTGCTGAATGGTTGAGCTCTAAATAAAAGAGCATGGAGTGGGGAGTGGAATTTTTGAGATTTTGTGCCAGCACTTCCGTGCGGCTCCCCTCTGGTTTGAACCCTCCAGGTGTGTTGGACTAGTCCAGTAACAGCTTTAAGGCTGGCCCACGGGGTGCCATATCACAAGTATCCTTGTTCATTTTTCTAAAAGCTAAAGATCACTTTTTCCTCCTTTTTCTTCTTTCCTTAATATTAGTATTTCCTTCACTTGTCTTGCCCTATCAACTAATTGTCTTCTGGACTTTGTTTCCTTTTATCTAACCCTGGCCTGCAAGCAGCTTAGCTGCTAGCAGAAAGTGAGGTTGCAAATCTGGAAGCTTGGAGCCAATATGAAAAATATCCCTCTAACTTCTGGCATGGAGATGTACGGCTGGCAGCGTTCTATTGCTGTGAGCTGGCCAGTTGAGTGTCTTCAGTGACTGAGAGGGGCATTGCACCCCTGTTAGTTACTCTAAGCATCCCACTGGGCCAGAGAGGTGGTGCCGAGAGACTGAGGATGATGTTCTGGGATGAGGAGGGTCAAAGTGTGAGCATTGCAAGCTGGCAAGCCTGGAGAACTGCCTGCCACTGGTCACAGCCTGTAATAATAGCTACCTGCCAACCCAGAGGTGGAGAAGGCAATGGCACCCCACTCCAGTACTCTTGCCTGGAAAATCCCATGGATGGAGGAGCCTGGTAGGCTGCAGTCCATGGGGTTGCTAAGAGTAGGACACGACTTCACTTTCACTTTCACTTTTCACTTTCATGCATTGGAGAAGGAAATGGCAACCCACTCCAGTATTCTTGCCTAGAGAATCCCAGGGATGGGGAGCCTGGTGGGCTGCTGTCTCTGGGGTTGCACAGAGTCGGACACGACTGAAGCGACTTAGCAGCAGCAGCAGCAGCAGGCAACCCAGAGGAGGAAATGCAAACACATATATTACCTATATCCTGTCTACCTAGGGACAGGTAAAGAGAGAAGTACCAATTAATAATTAAAGGTACTTGCTCTCAAGAATCTTAGAAGGAAAATGCAGTGTTACCTTAATGCAATCTGCCTTGCATTGTCCTGCACCATTTTATTTTCACAGTGTAGCTCCAAGTCCTTTCCCCCTTTCATTAAAGGCTTGTAGAGTTGGATTGTTACCTTTCGTGTATGACAAATGGGTTGCCTCACTGATTGACTGCTGTGCTGTGTTGTGCTTAGTTGCTCAGTCATGTCTGACTCTTTGTGACCCCATGGACTGTAGCCCACCAGGCTCCTCTGTCCATGGAATTCTCCAGGCAAGAACACTGGGGTGGGTTGCCATACCCTCCTCCAGGGGATTTCCCAACCCAGGGATCAAACCCAGGTGTCCCCAACTGCAGGCAGATTCTTCTGAGCCACCAGGGAAGCCCCCCCTGTTGACTCCTCCCTGCGAAACATTAGAGTAGACTATAATAGTATCCATGATTTTGGTGAAAGAGGAGGTGCTAGATAATTTTTTTAAACCAATTAATGGGATATGTCACGTGCTTCTCTCCTGTCCTAATAAAAATTGCTTCTGTCAGTGCAAAAAATACCAAATGATTTAGATGCTGATATAATTGTTACTTCTTTAATTCCCAAAGATTTAGGATAATATCTTGGTTCAAAGAAGAAAAAAATTATGGCAAACCCCTATTCACATGTTTCTTGAGTGTGGAATAACATTTATTACCCTGCTACAGGCAAGCAAGTTATGACAAAAAAGAAAATACTTGAAAGGCAACAATTGATGACCCTCTCACAGAAACTGTTGATACTAGTAGATTTCTTAGAAACATATGAATAGATACCGACCTAGGTAGTATCTGAAGATTTTCTCCTCTAAAATTATTTCTTAATAAAATGTTTGTGAACAATGAGTGATGGCTTGTTTTATGTTTTGCTTGTGTGTGGTTTTATCTTTCCCCACTTGAATATTATTTTCAGATATTAGTAATAATCACCATGACTTTCCAGTTTGACCCATTTTCTCTCCAATAAGAGATGAATTGGGTTGTCTCAAGTTATGAAGGGATTCCTGCCTTTTTGAGTCTTGTGGTGGGGATGTTTAATCATTAGAATGGAACCACGAGTGTGACTCTGGGTTATCCATTCATCTGATTTAAAACTAATTGGTTTCTAAGTTATATTTTGATATATTTCATTAATTTTCAAATATGTGAAACTTTTCTGAATTATAAAGAGCATTAAAGGATACATGGAAGAGTTGGTAGCAAGCCTACATAGAATTGATATCCAGATGGGGAGTCACCGTATGTAATGGAATAGTATGTATATATAGCTTTTCCGGGTTATTAAACAAACTGGAGAGAACATGGTGAACCAACGGAGTGCCTGCCAAGAACAGGGTTATGCTTGTCCTGTTAAGTACAGTTGATGAAGACATCTATTGTCTCTTCAGTTCAGTTCAGTTCAGTCATTCAGTCGTGTCTGACTCTGTGACCCCATGAATCGCAGCACGCCAGGCCTCCCTGTCCATCACCAACTCCCAGAGTTCACTCAGACTCACGTCCATCAAGTCGGTGATGCCATCCAGCCATCTCATCCTCTGTCATCCCCTTCTCCTCCTGTTCCCAATCCCTCCCAGCATCAGAGTCTTTTCCAATAAGTCAACTCTTCGGATGAGGTGGCCAAAGTACTGGAGTTTCAGCTTTAGCATCGTTCCTTCGAAAGAACACCCAGGGCTGATCTCCTTTAGAATGGACTCCTTGCAGTCCAAGGAGTCTTCTCAAGAGTCTTCTCCAACACCACAGTATTATCTCTTAGTGATCCTTATTTATCAAATGGTTTTTGTTTAAAAATTGATAGAGAGGTTCCTCCTCAAGCTGCTTCTCCTAACAGATGTCAGAATGAAAGGGGAAGACCAACCAGTATTGAGGATAATTGATACAAAGTATTCCAAGTGGAACAGGATGGTGTGATTAAAAACAGACATTTCTGAGATCAGTAGTAAACACAAGATGTCTGAAGGACACATTTATTTTTAACTAAAGGACAATATTATAAAAATAAAAGATCAGTGTATTTTTTTTTTTTGCACAGAGCTTGGAAAAATGAATGTTCATATTAGAGGAATTTTGGTTTACTCTGGATGAAGACGGTGCATTTCCAAGGAAGTAATGTGGAAGGACTGATGCTAAAGCTGAAGCTCCAGTACTTTGGCCACCTCATCTGAAGAGTTGACTCATTGGAAAAGACTCTGATGCTGGGAGGGATTGGGGGCAGGAGGAGAAGGGGATGACAGAGGATGAGATGGCTGGATGGCATCACCAACTCGATGGACGTGAGTTTGAGTGAACTCGGGAGATGGTGATGGACAGGGAAGCCTGGCGTGCTGCGATTCATGGGGTCGCAGAGTCGGACACGACTGAGTGACTGAACTGAACTGAACGTGGAAGGAAATGGACCTATCTTCATGTAATTTTTCTGTGACCTTTTACTTTCTCAAGATGTTTCAGTGTCACAGGAATATAATAAGAGATGTCTGTTTTTACTGTACACTGCTATAGATGTAGGTGATATAGCAAATTGACTCGACTGCCCAAATAGTTCTAAGTTACTTAATGCAAGAGCTTACTTGGCTTGTTTAATTGTGGCTTTAATTAATGACTTATTTAATTGCCATTTCTCATAAAAGCAGCATGTAGCATGCAGAAGTACTACCACCAAGTTTTAGTTTAGCTTCCTCATTCGAGTTCAGGCCAGTGAGCATTCACTGTACCTTGTTCAAACACATTAATTCTTGATTATGTTTCTAAAAATGTATACTTAGGAAGTCAAACTCTAATAAACACCTGGAAAAATATCCCATACTATTTGGTATATTTCTTGACTTAAGCATCTATAAGTACACACTCATTTATTCTTTTATTAAGGGCCAAAACCACTTGACATGAAATTGACCATCTTAACCACTTTTAAGTGTACAGTACAGTAGTCCTAGCTGATGGGTATTATTATGCAGCTGATCTCTAGAATTTTTTCTCCTTGCAAAACTGAAAATCTGCATCTGTTAAATAATAGCTCCTCTTTTCCCTTCCCCACTGACCCTGGCAACTGTCATTCTACTTTCTGTTTCTACGAGTTTGGTTATTTTATTAATAGATACCTCATATAAATGGAATCATGCAGTGTTTTTGTTTTGTGACTGGTTTATTTTATTTAGTGTAATGGTCTCAAGGTTCATCCACGTTATCACAAGAGGCAGGATTTCCTAAGGCTAAATAATATCTATGTATCTGTATCTCTATATCTGTCTATATCACACATTTTAAATTCACTTGTTGAGGGACATTTAAGTTGCTTCTCTTCTTGGCTATTGTGAATAAAGCTGCTGTGGAAATGAATGTGCAAATATCTCCTCAAAATCCTTTTTTCAAAAATTTAGGTTATATCCCCAGGAGTTGGATTGCTAAATTTCTGTTTTTATTTTTTTAACATTTTGAGAAACCTCCATACCATTTTTCATAACAATGGTACCATTTTGCATTTTCCAGTGTCTGAACATCCTGCCAACACTGTGTGTGTGTTCGTTTTTGATAGTAGCCATCCTAATGGGTGTGAAGTGATACCTCACTGTGTTTTGATTTTCCTTAATAATCACTGATGTTGAGCTTCTTTTCATGAACTTGTTGGCTATTTGTGTATTTTCTTTGAAGAAATGTCTGTTCAAGTTGTTGTTCAGTCGCCAAGTCACGTCCGACTCTTTGTGACCCCATGGACTGCCCCACACCAGGCTTCCCTGTCCCTCACTATCTCCTAGAGTTTGCCCAAGTTCATGTCCATTGAATCGATGATGCCGTCCAACCATCTCATTCTCCGTCGCCCTCTTCTCCTTCTGCCTTCAGTCTTACTCAGCATCAGGGTCTTCTCCAATTAGTCAGCCGTTTGCATCAGGTGGCCAAAATATTAGATCGTCAGCTTTGGCATCAATCCTTCCAAAGAGTATTTGGTGTTGATTTCCTTTAAGATTGACTGGTTTGATCTCCTTGCTTTCTAAGGGACTCTCAAGGGTCTTCTCCATCATCACAATTCAAAAGCATCAATTCTTCGATGCTCTGCCTTCCTTATTGTTCAGCTCTCACATGCACACATGACTACTGGAAAGACCATAACCTTGACTATATGGACCTTTGTCAGCCAAGTGATGTTTTTGCTTTTTAGCACACTGTCGGTGTTTGTCATAATGTCTATTCAAGTACTTTGCTCATTTTTAAATTGGATTTTGTTGTTGCTGTTGAGTTGAGGGATTTCTGTATATATTCTGGATATTAACCCATCATCAAATATATGATTTGCAAATATTTTCTTCCATTCCATTCATCGCCTTCTCACTCTGTTAATTATATGTACATTTATTTGTCCTTAATCACTTGCTGTGTTTTGAGGCATTTTCTGGGGGACGCATACATAGCAAAACGTTATTCTTAGCTTGAAGGACCTCAAAATCTAACTGGGAAGCTTGGCATAGGTACTGCTGTTGAGAGTGAATAACTATAATCTGTAATCTGAATTTTTATATTTAATGCTTAATTGTATGCTTCCAAACGTCTAGATGCTAGAATCATAGAAATAAGTTGTCCTGTATGTGATTCATATTGAACTTATTCTGTTTTATACAGGTACTAGCTGAATGCACAAAAGTTGAGAAGAAATTTCCCAGAAAGTAGCAAGTGAAACACTAAAATCAATGTCTTAGAAAATGTTTTCTTAGAAAAATGATGTCTCAATCAGTGACCAGATGAATGTGATTTAAATATACTATTACTAAAATTTTAAAAATACTGTTTTCTATTGGATTAAAATTTTGAACACTATCTCAGGAAAATTTACCTTTTTAACCGTGATGATTAAAAAGTACCTTACATACCATTTTGCAAGTTCTGATATTATGAACCATCAATTCCTGCCGTTTTAAACAAATTAATTAGGGAAAACCCATCAATTCTTGCCATTTTAAACAAATTAATTAGGGAAACTTAGTACAGCTGAAAATGCATTTAAAGGAGGTTAAAAGCCAAATCATGCTAATTATATTCAGATTTAGAGTGGTAGGGCTCCAATTCCTAATAATTCCTGGCTTAGAGTTAGTATAAGGTTCTGATCCATTGTGTAAACAAATACTTCATTGCATTCTCTCTCTTTTTTCTCATCCATCCATTCATTCATTTAATCAGTCAGTCATTTATTTAATGAGTTTCTATTAAATGCTTACTATATATTGAGTACTGCTGGATTACAGTGATGAACCAGACAGGTGTGGACTGAAGTGGACTCCTGAGTGCATTGCTCGAGTTTCGGTTATTACCCTTCCAATATTATCCATCAAGTGGACAATTTAAGTAAAGTAGAAATAAAGACAACATACATCTTTTCTCAAAATGATTAGATTTTTCAAGCTGATCTAACAGAGATTGTTTTTTAAAAGTCCCATAATTTAGCTGTTTCCCCTGTAGGAAAACTACTCAAAAGGGAGACTGAACCCATAATAAAATTACTTGAAGTATACAAAGAGTCAGAGGCAGATCTTTCTTGATGAATTCAATAAAATTTGTTTCACTTATGACTTAAAAGAAAAAAAAAGACAGGCCTTAATGTTCATCTACTTTCAAAGTGTTAGAAGGAAAAGGAGAAGACACTTGGATCTCATCCTGTCATTTCAGGGCGAACCTATCCAGGTCATTGCCAGTATAACCCAAGAAAATAGAGTTTCCTAGAAATAATAACATTCTCACAGTGCATACACAGCTTTGAGGGAGCTTGGGCATATGTTCGTGCATTGCAAGGTAAGAGAAATGTAAAATATGACAAAAACACGAGGATGAGTTAGAAGTACTAGATTGCTTTACTATAGAATTTGATATAATCTATGAGAGTGTTTGAATGAGCATGTAGATAGTGGCTCAAGATCTTAAATTTTTACATTATAAAGCATACATTTTATATTATGAAATTTTACATGTTATTCTCAAAATCCTCTTTTTATAGATATGGAAACCAGTCTTTATGGTCATGCAACTAAGTGCTTTTATAAGACTACAGAGGAAGGAGAGACTAGGCTGGAGACAGGGCAGGAGGCTTCAGGCTTGGCATTTGTCTTGGCATGGAAAGATGGTGTCTAAGGTTGGGGGGATATAACAAAATATCATAGACTGGGTAGTTTAAACACAGATGTTTATTTCTTACAGTTCTTGGAGGCTGAAATGTCTGAGATCAGAGTGCTGGCATATTGTGTGTCTGGTGAGGGCCTTCTTGACTTGCAGACAGCTGTCTTCTTGTATCCACATATGGTGGAGGGGGGTGGGGGGAGAGAGAAAGAGAGAGGGAGAGAGGGAGAGAGGGAGAGATCCTTTCTCTTCTTATAAGGATGCTAATTTCATCATGGGGACTTCACCCTCATGACCTCATCTAAATCTGATTACCTCCTGAAGGTTCCGCCTCCGAATACCATCATACCAGGGAACTGAGCTTTAACACCTAAATTTTGAGGGAACATAAACATTTGATCATAGCAGATGGGTAAGATAGGAACTTGTGCAAGAAGGGGGTTGATGGAAAGGATGAACCAAATAGAGAGTGAAGAGTTTGGAGGAGGATTAAGTGTTCATTTTGACAATATTACGTATAGGTAAAAAGGCAGTAAAGTAAGGCTAGAATTGTAGGATGGAGTCAGACAATGGAAATCATTATACACTCCTATAGGAGTGTATAAAGGACTTTATTCTCTAGATTCTTGCATAGAGAAGGGACTTATCAGATATGTGCCTGAATGTGATATTCTGGGTAAAGTCTGTAGGTTAGAGGGACAGGGGATGGGCTAGGGTTTGGGGGATCAGTTAGGTGTCTACTGTAGCCATTTAGAGAAGTGGAGATAGCAGTCTAAATGGCGTGGAGACTGAAGTGCTGTGATTTGAATAGTGCTGTGATTTGAATTTACCAGACAGGCACAGCGTCACGTGGGCCAGGGTCAGAGAGAGGAAAATTAGATCAGCTTATTTTTGAGAAAGTACTCAATGAGGCCTGCAGCATAGTGAGTGTTTAATACTTGTTTGTTGAAAGGTTATAAACTTGCTACAAGGAAAGCGTCTGCTCACTAGGGCAGAAGAGACCTAGTGTTACCCTGAACTAGAGAGTCAGCCTGAGGGCTGCAGCCAGCTACTTAGAGTGTGGTCCATGGACCTGTGCTGATTCACAGACTGTTTAACCAGACTGTGTAATCTGTGTAACCAGATGAGGACACAGATCAGGAGTATGCATTTTGAAATATCTATAGCAACTTGACAGATTACTTTTATGTCTTTTCTTCTAATATTAAAATACTGAGTCATGTATTTTCATTTTTTTTGTTTGCCATTTTATTTTTCTAGCAGTCGATTTTTTGAACTGCACTTTTCAAAAGAATTGTCTTCAGTGAATTGAAAAAAAGAACCGATATTCTATAGTAGATCATTTGAGAAGCACTGGTTCCAGCTCAGTATCCAAGAGGGAGCAACATCGAGTCTGGATTCTGGAAGTACGTCTCATCGTGGGGCAGGATAACATCTTAGGGTGATGCTTGTCATGGCTCTGGAAATCTGTGTATCCCAGTTGGTGATGAGGAGGCAGCAGGTTGGGCCTGAGAATAGTTGCGTCAAGTATCAAGGACTCCACCCAGTCACCTAAAAGGGATCCCCTGGAATGGAGAAACTATTTAGAGATGAGAAGGGGTACAGTGCAGCATCCCAATTCTGTGAAATAGGATACTAGTGGACAGTGCCACTTTTAGAGACCCTGAAGTTAAAGAGAGCAGGTTCTAGGTCTGAGTGACAGAAAGGAGGGTCAGGGTTACACGGCGCCTCAGCAGTGGCAGGACCACTGGCATGGCTCTGCTTCAGGCTCTGAGGGGCACAGAGTAGGAACAGAGAGAACCCTGGGGGCCAGACAAGCACAGCGTCAGCTGGTGGTGCCAATGGAAGTCTGGATGGCATGGTTTGGGGAGGGATTGTGAGGTGGCGGTTTCTAAACAGAACTTTTGAGAAGCTCTGCTCTGACTAGGAGCTGAGTAAATGAATTCATAGCGGACATCGTGCAAAAGGTCTGTGTGCTGATGATATGATACAGTGGAGAGAGAAACATGGAGGAAGGAGGGGGATGGAGGAAGGAGGAAGGCTTGGGAGGACTGAGATGGTAGGAGCCAAGGTGTGAGGGAGGGGGTGGGCTTTGAGAGCATGGGTATCAGTGAAGATCATTGGGTGGATTTGGTGGTGAGAATAAAAGCTGATTCCTGTCTTGTGGCTTTTCTTTGTTGTTGTTGTTGTTTTAATTAATTAATTTATTTTTATTTGAAGATAATTGGTTTACAAGGTTGGTTTGAAGTCTGCCATCCATCACCATGAATTAGCCATAGGTGTTCCTATATCTCCTCCCTCTTGAACCTCCCTTCCACCTCTCATCCTTTTCCCGCCCTCTAGGTTGTTACAGCGCTCCAGTTTGAGTTCCCTGAGTCATATAGCAAATTTCCATGGGCTCTCTATGGAGGCTTTTCTTTTTCTGTGAATTTTGAGCTCATCCTATCAATTCAGACTGAAGGTGCTGGGTGGTGAGGAAGGGGTATAGGGCATTTGTACAGAGGCAAGTGGGAAGCAGTCATTTTGGAGAGTCAGAAAGGAGACATAGTAGAGACGGAGAGTGGGATCTAAGGATTTATGTGCGTATTTAACATCTGTGGTGGGGAAGGGGTGAGGAGTGTGATGGATGGGAAGAAGCTCCTGATGTTTAGAGTGTGTCTTGGAAAGGGTTAACTCGGAAACAAACACAGGTACCTCGGAGGAACCATCGCTCTGAGAGGCGGAGAGGCAGGATCAGACAGATGCCTGGGCCCTGGTGACAGCTATGAAGAAGTCAAGGTATTAGTGCAGGGCATATTTAGGGGAGCTGGAGAGGATTGGGGACTAGTTTATATTTGGGAGTGGGGTGTGTGAGAGAGAGAAGAGGGGTTAAACATCCCTTGGAGATTTTGTGGGCCCCTGGAGTGATGACGTTCCCTTCAGAATGTGAAATGCTGAGATGCGAGATGTTCTGTCCCAGGGAACTGACCTTCATGTTTTTTTTTTTTTTTTTTGGCGCGCGGGGGGCGGGGGTGGCATCAAAATTCTCATTTGTGAACTGGTTAAAATAATCCCAGCCCTCCATATCCCATTGCATTTGGGGAAGTTTTAAATGAAATAACATCTGGGAGAGGGCTGGGAAAGCTGCCAAGCGCTATGCATCTGTTATCTTGGTCATAAAATTGGATGGGGAACCCGGCTTCTCGTGGCCTCGCGCCGTCCCAGCCCGGGATGAATGCTGATGGGCACCCTCCGCACGCGGAGGACTTGGAGATGCAGGCGCTGCTGGCTCGGGGGTTTTCCTCCCGAGCCTGGTCGAGAGTCTGAAGTAGAACCCACCCATCCATGAATGAGGCACAAGTCTGTTTACTTCAGTGTATTCTTCTTCTTCTTCTTCTTCTTCTTTTTTTTTTTTTTTTTTTGAAAGCTAGATAGGTTTAAAACACTTTTGGCTTTATTTTAAGAAAAGTTCTTCCAGGGGAAGACTGACTTGGCCAGAAGGCATCTGTCCTGCCGTCTGATCGCGCCTCTCCGAGTGATGGTTTCTTCGGAGGTACCTGTGTTTGTTAAGGAGAGTCTGACAGGCTTCAGGAAAGGGTTAGTGCCTCTTGAACCAGGGAGATTTCACAATGAGCGTGCGCCTAAAAGGCTCCATAGAGCCCGGCAGTGGGACGGACAGAGCGGCTCAGAGGGAAGGGACAGAGCAGCTTTAATGTGCTAATGAGGGGAAGCCCAGATGCCCGAGGATCAGAGGAGCTCTTTGTGACACGCTGATGGCTGGAGGCTCTGTGCTTATCTGGATCCTGCCGCAGGCAGGAGAAACATTGTGCCCTCACACAGGGGCCCTTTCCTGCAGAGATAGCCCTCCACACGGCTCCCAAGGGACTGGGTGCTGAGGGGCTGCGGAAGGTCCCAGGGTGAGGTGAGGGCTGGAAAGCAGGGAGGCTGGGGGTGTGGGACGCGTAAGTGGGGAGGATGGAGGATGGGAAGAGGGAGCACTGTCCTAAGGGTGTGTGGAGTCAGAAAATCAGGAACGACCTTTGTGTTAGTCGCTCAGCCCTGTCTGACTCTTTGCAACCAGTGGACTGTAACCTGCCAAGCTCCTCTGTCCGTGGGGATTCTCCAGGCAAGAATCCTGGAGTGGGTTGCCATGCCCTTCTCCAGAGGATCTTCCTGACCTAGAGATCGAACTGCATTGCACGTGGATTCTTTATCATCTGAGCCACTAGGGAAGCCAGGAACGACCTTTACAGCATCACAGAATGAACTGTTGTCCCTCCAGTGCTGCCGAGCGTGATGAGTGGCAACGTTCAAGCCAGTCTAGAAGGTGATCTGTCCTTGAAAATAGCGCAGGTCAGTTTTCATCTAGTTATGTAGTAAGTCTGAAACACCACAAAACCCAAGCAAATCCAAACTACCATCAGCCAGTGAGTGCTGGGATGAATTTCACATTCTGATTATTCCATTCAGTGATGGCTAGTGGGGAGGGGTCAGGAGTAGGATCAGGGACCTTGTTCTAAAGCTGAGTTTGCATAGGAGGACATAGGATTTACAAAGATCGTGTGTTTACTTGTACTGACCCATCTACTGATGGAGAGATTGGGTAGCCAAAGCACGCCTAGGTTTGCTACTGTTTCTGGAAGTATGAGTTCCCAGAGAAGATCAACAAATGAAGCCTTCAGTCCATGGTGCCTTGACCTTCTCTTTACCTCTCACTTTTCATTTCTGAATCTTTCTGGGAATATGTAAATACTTAAATATAATATCACATATATGTGTGTGTATTTATGTTAAGTTGCTTCAGTCATGTCCAACTCTTTGCGATCCCTTGGACTGTAGCCTGTCAGGCTCCTCTGTCCATGGGAGTCTCCAGGCAAGAATACTGGAGTGGGTTGCTGTGCCCTCTTCCAGGGGATCTTTCTGACCCAGCCATTGAAGCCTGACTTTCTTTATGTCTCCTGCATTGGGAGGCAGTTTTTTTTTTTTTTTTACCACTAGTGCCATGTGGGAATCCCCATCTATTATGTATGTATATATATATATTATTTCCCAAATAATGTGGGATCCCCAGGTGGCTCAGTGATAAAGAATCCACCTGCCAATGCAGAAGACATGGCTTTGATCCTTGGGTTGGTAAGATCCCCTAGAGGAGGAAATGGCAGCCTACTGCAGTACTCTAGCCTGGGAAAACCCCATGGACAGAGGAGCCTGGTGGGCTACAGTCCATGGGTTGCAAAGAATCGGACATGACTGAGCAACTGAGCACCAAATAATGTGTATTTGATATTATTTGTACTGAATCTTTGTCTATTCATCTGTCTGTCTCTTTCCACTTTTCTCTGTTTCTCTCTGACACACACATACACACACACACACATTGATAGAGAATAATTTTCCATTTGGAATAGTTTGTTTCCTTCTTGAAGATAGCCCTCAACTTTCCTTACCATGCTTTTTTTTTTTTTTTTTGGCTCAGAGTTAGTTCAAGGAGAATGCTTTATTTTTAATGTATTGGCTTTTTATTTAGGAACCACACTGAATTGGTATCACTTAAGAAAACAAAAATATTCAGTGTGGAATTACCTATGAGCTAGCTATATCTGAATGTGTGAATACAACTGTGGAACAAGTCAGCACAGAAAGCTTCTGTCTCCCCCTCCCCTCCTTTCCCTGAGCCACATATGGTTTCATTAGAACACTTCAGTTCCAAGTGGTGACAAGTCTGGTGACTTGATTTGATTCTTTTTTCTTCTTCTTTTTTTTTTTTTTTTTTGTTCTTCTTTTCCTTAATGCTTCCTATCTGTTTCCTGCTGCTAATGGGGTCCATGCATGTTGGATTGACCTTCCCCAGTGCAAACCTAAAGAAGTATAGTAGGCAATAGGGTGCTTCTTTCACTGGTTTTAGAAAATTGATCATATGCAACTCTAATGCTGATAAGTGGCCACATCTGCATCCAGTGTGAAGAGACCATAATTATTATCTGCTTAGCCCCAAAGTACATTGCAACCTGAGAATATGCCTTTGAAGATGACAGAAGAAAAGCACCATTCAAAGCACTTATAGCAATAGATACCAGACTGCTCCTTTTGGATATCAGTTTGTCAAAGACATGAGAGCGTGCAGGTGGGAGTGTATGCGGTGGACTGCTGGGCCATGACTGCCGCTGCCTGGGCGGTGGGTTGGTGAATTGAGGCACGACAACAAAAATGCCATTCCCTGTCTTCCCCTTGTCACAGCGAGAAGCAGTTCATTGCATTTAGGAACCTCTTCCTTTTTAGTTATTCTTGGAGTAGCAGGTCAAGGAGTCAGAGCCTATAATGTACTCTTTTACTAAAAAAGAATTTTCTGCAGTCTGCTATTCTTTACCACACACTCTTCCAAATGGTGGAGGTGGGGGAGAGTAACATAGATATCAGAAGCAAAGACATTTTCAAGTGAAATACAGAAAGAAACGGGGGAGCCTTTCACAGAGCTAACCTTGCATTTCTGATATTCTCTGCTGTTTTAATCATTGACGTAATTAGCTTCATAAAGCATAAAATATCGATCCCTGTCCCTTCTTAGGGAAATGCTAGCAAGTGAACAAATGAAGAAAAAAGTCCCAGACAGCATGTAACACGTGAATGAATCAAAGTAAAAAAAAGTAAAAAAAATTGACTGCTTCATCCCATGTCAAAAATTCCAATTTTGGTGAAGTATTAATGCTCTCTGTGGAAATATTTTGAACTTGCTGCTGCTAAGTCACTTCAGTCATGTCCGACTCTGTGTGACCCCATAGACAGCAGCCCACCAGGCTCCCCTGTCCCTGGGATTCTCCAGGCAAGAACACTGGAGTGGGGTGCCATTTCCTTCTCCAGTGCATGAAAGTGAAAAGTGAAAGTGAAGTCGCTCAGTTGTGTCCGACCCTCAGTGACCCCATGAACTGCAGCCCACCAGGCTCCTCCGTCCATGGGATTTTCCAGGCAGGAGTACTGGAGTGGGGTGCCAAAAAACTTAAGCGATGAATAAAGTAAGGCTGTGAATGGTATGTTAGGGCCCTGATCCTCAATCATCAGGTGCTGCTCGGCAGTGATATGAATGCTTCAGAGTACAGTCCAAAGATGAACTAATATAGAAGCTCAGTCTGTGAGACATTGTAACTCTTCTACCAAAACACAGAGGCACCGATGCATCTGAAAACCTTGACGTCGGACCGTTAACCCCCAAGTCTGGGTTGCGTGTCCCATTCCATGTGCTGGCTATTTCCTATCATTTCATATTCTATGTTATTTACTTGTCTGAACCCTCCCCATGTGTTGTAGGACAAGAAGGGTGTTCTTTAGTCAACATCCTACATAAAACCTGGCATAAAGTAAGTGCTCAGTAAATACTGAGCCCATTGAGTGATGGGCCAAATGGTCTGCTAGACATCCTTTCAAAACAGAAGTTATTTTCAGCAAATTGATATCCTCTGATTTTATTTTCTCAAATAATGTGTGCCGTAGTGCCTGGCATAGAGTTGGTACTCAATAAATTTTAGTTTTAGTTTTTTTAAATTGATCTGTGGAAAGGCAGGGAGTATAGAAAAAGTATAGAAGGGTAATTTGAATGGTGATAGAGTTAGGAAAACACTAGCTATGCTACATAGGTTCTACTTACACTTTACAACTCAGTTCACATTTCTGTCAACTCTCTTTCCCCAAAGTTTTCAGTTCTTTCTGCCAAGAAATTTCTTGTGGGATCATCAGTTGTAGGAGTGCAGATAGAAGTCATTTCAAGCTCATTATAGGCAGCAGTGGTTAAGAACAGGGCTAGACTACCTACTGTAGCACCTGAGAGCTCTGGTCTTGGAAACAATTTCTTCTCTTTTTCTAGGTTGTCGTGAGGACTAAAAGACTGTATCTATCACTTAGAATAGCATCTGACGTATAGAGAGTTCTACTCCAAGTGGTATTATTATTATTAGCGTCAGTATTAATATCAACCATCATCACTGTCATCATCCCTGGCAGGTAAAAACCCCAGGAAAAAATAGGGAAGAGAGAAACTGATTGCTCAGAAGACTATGAAAATAGGGTCCATGTCTGCTTTTTTTAAAGATGTTTCTTTATGTGGACCATTTTTGGAAACGCATGTACACCCGTGGTGGATTCATGTCAATGTATGGCAAAACCAATACAGAATTGTAAAGTAAAATAAAAAATAAATACATTAATTAATTAAAAAAAAAGTCTTTATTGAATTTGTTACAATATTGCTTTAGTTTTATGTTTTTTTGTTCCTTTGCTTGGCCTTGAGGCATGTGGGGTCTTAGCTCCCAACCAGCGATCGAACCCACACCCCTTGCATTGCAAGGTGAAGTCTTAACCACTGGACCACCAGGGAGGTCATCCGTTCTGGTTTGATTAGTGCTTTTTGCCCAGCTCCCAGCATAGCCCTTGGGCATAATAATGTTGGTAATACTTGTGTAATGAATTAATAGTGTGGTCTTATGGTGTCTTGAGAAAGCAAAGGTAGGAGAGTTTTATGATAGAATTCCTGCTCAAAGCAAGCGAGGCGAAGGGAGAACACATCTTATTCCTGTTCATAAAGTATTTTCCTAAACAATTTATAGCAGTTCGAAATTACAGTTAAATTTCTTCTTTAAATACATCACCTTGGGAAAATTAAGCAAGATTAGATTTATATCCTTTGCATGTCGGCTTTAAGGGCATGCCGTGCTAAGTCACTTCAGTTGTGTCTGACTCTGTGCGACCCTATGAACTACAGCTCGCCAGGATCTTCTGTCCATGGGACTCTCCAGGCAAGAATACTGGCGTGGATTACCATTTCCTTCTGCAGGGGATCTTCCCATCCCAGGGATCAAACTGGTGTGTCTTACATCTAACCTGCATTGGCAGGCAGGTTCTTTACCACTAGCACCACCTGGGAAGCCCCTTCAAGGAAAGCAGTTCTAAGTATGGTTAAGAGATGCAAACACATATGAAGTTAGGTCTCTGCTTGCCAGTGTTTTTTATAATCAGTTATTATTTCAGTTAATCAATTAGATCGCTTCCCTCTTAAGAGCTGAGGTTAGTTGAGAGCTATAGAGCTATAGAGCTAGAGAGCTATAAGCCTACTGGGGTAGAGAACAGCACACAAGTGAGGGAGGCCACCAAGGATCAACTGTGCAGTCTCTGAACTGTATGCAAAACTCCCCACTCGTGGAATCAGAATCAGCTTCACCCAAAGACTTTCAGAGGCATACTGGTCACATAAATGTTTGAGGACGTGTCTGTGTGACAGCTGTGAGAATTCTGACAAGTCATTCGACATATACAGTCACTAAATCCCTCTACAGCTCTTATGATATTTGATTATACATGACAACAAGACCCAAAGGCCTTCTGACACATCAAATGTTGTTTATTTCTAAAGCATATGTGTAGTCTTTCTTCTTTAAGTGTTGGTCCCTCAGAATAAAATGACAGCTCAGCCATTTCAGTGGTGGTTCCATGTCTTTGTGTCCTGGGGGCAAAGAGCTTATGTAGAGAGTTTAGAAGGTAAAGATCCTGTGTGCTAGATTAGAGTTTCAACCAGGGAATTTTTGGACACCTCAGTGTACTTAGATCCTCCGCAAAGATGAATTCAGGATAACTTGACAAGTTATCTGCACTGGAATAGAATGGACATTAGCATACATTTTCTTTTCTTTCTGAAAACTAGTTGGCTTTTCCACTCCTTTTCCAGAACACACATATGTGACACTTTGGGAAGCAGGACAGATTCACAGGGTTGCTAACTGTGACAGCCTCTTTTTCCCTCCCTCCAGCCTTTGTGCATCACTAAGATGTGATGTTTTTGCCGATGTGGAGTGATGGAAACTTCCACTTTATGATATTATCAAAGATCTGCATACACAAAAAAGAGTAATGAAGTCATTTGGCTTACATTCTTGATATCATTTGTATTGCCTCTGTGAAGGGTTGAGTGAAGCAGTTTTCTATAGCTGCTGTAAGCAGTAAGTCTCTAAATATTAAATGCTGACTCAACATAAACATGTCTGCAGAGGAAGATGATTAACTTGAAGAGAAGCTAACGTCAGCAAGAAGAAATACAACCACACATTCAAAAGGAATAGTGAGTATTTCTATGTGACATCTTCAGGAGCGTTTATAAATAGAAAGAAAAAAATACAGTAATTGCGTTAACGTGACAATGAGTATACTCTTTCTTTTCTATCCTTGTTGGAGATTTTGTTCTCCAGAGCCTGTTTTGGGTCCCTCTTTGTTGTTCAGTCCCTCAGTCGTGTCTGACTTTTTGTGACCCCATGGGCTGCAGCATGCTAGGCTTTCCTGTCCTTCACTGTCTCCCAGAGTTTCCTCAAACTCATGTCCATTGAGTCATTGATGCCATCCAACTGTCTTATCCTCTGTTGCTGCTTTCTCCTGCCATCAGACTTTCCCAGTGTATCCATCTAACCCCGGATGGTCTGCATAATCCAGTGAGTTCTTGCCATTCTTCCACAGATTGTTGTTGGTTTTAAGGCAGGCAGCATAGGTCCCAGATTGACACAATCAGAACGAAGGGAGAGACTTCCATTTGATGGTGAGGGAAGAGATTTCTCTTTCTCTGCTGGATTTAAACACAGAAGCAGCCATCTTGCTACTGGCTGTTACTGTCCGTTACCTTATGACCAAGAAGGAAACCAACCTTCAGATGTCAGTAATGGCGAGGACAGCGGAGTGGAGAGTGGTAAAGTACCTGAGTCCTTGAAGATATTATGGAACTGACCGCATTGCTGCATGCTTGGAGCTTACCCAAGTCACTGGACTTTCATTATATGAAACTATAAATATCCTAACCGTTTTGGCCAGTTTGAGTCGCTCTTTGTTTGGTCTGACATTGAGCTCTTCCTTAATGGACGGACACATCTCTCATTCTTTGCTCTGAAACAGATGACCTTTGATGAATACCAGCCAGGGTCATTTCATGTCTTTTATCTCTTTCTGGATATCTCTGCCAAGGAAGAGCAGAGGCTGGTTTGCTCCAGTCTGTGGTATAAAGGGTTGGTTTTCCCAAGATGTGGTTGCATAGGAAGCAGAAGGAGTGGGCTTGATTACCCATAGGAGTCTGTGCCACCTTTGATAATCCCGGGCTGGTCTGGATCAGGCACATGTTGAGGGGATGGAAGTGCTGGATGGTGGGTTCCCTACCACATCATCCATTTATTCCCTTGTTTGATAAGCATCTGTTCTGAGCCAGCTTTGTGCCAGGCCGGTGCTCAGCATTGTGTATGTGAAAGATCTCACGGAGTATGAGGGAGACCCATGGGGCACTGACATAAGGGTCTGGGGAAGGCATCTGAGCCTATGACAGCTAAGCCAACAACTGGAGAATGGGGAGGACTTAGAGTGAAGAGAGGCGTGTGGGTGTGTGGTGAGGGTTTATAGGGAATGATGTTTTAGGCAGAGGAAACAACACATCACAAAATTGTGAGTGGAACCACGGTGCATTCTGGGAAATGAAATTGGTTCTGAAGGCAGCAGACGTGTGTGGGGGTAGCAAGGTGTTAGAGGCTGGAGTGGCAGGTAGGGCTCAGATCAGGCTGTGCTTTGGAAGTTTAAGTTGTGTGTGCACAACTTAAGAGGACTGAGCAGTATTGGAGACGCTAAGCAGAAGAATAATATGACCAGTGTATACTTTCATAAGCTCAAGCTACCTGCAGTATAGACAGTGGATTTGAAGACTGTAAGATTGGTCTCAAGCTAGGAGATGGTTGCAGACGTGAGATGTGGTGTTATGATATACAGTTAACCTTTAGTTTCTAAAACTATGGGTTTTGATTGTAATTACTGCATAAGAGAAGGTGAATCGTGTTTGATGGTAGGTGTCTGTGGTTTTATTTGGTATGACAATTGCATGATCTCAGGCGCGTTGCCTAAACTGAGTTTTTGTTTCATCATCTATGAAATTACAATAAAAACTTCTACCTTACAGGGTCATGGAGGAGGTTTAAATATGATTATATATTTGTAGTCCTTGACACCATGCCTGAAATACATTAGTCATTATAATTATGAATAAATGTGTAAGGAAGAGGCAGAAGAACAAGGCAGTGGAAGAGCTTTCTACTTGAGTTCCTTTGTAGTTGGGGACTTGAGAGTCACATGAAAATCTCAAAGCAAGTATAGTTATGGTGTTATCATATTTTCTTTGGGAGGAAGATTGATATTTATTGTGTAGACAACAGATTTCTAATAATCATTGTTCTTGGATGGAGAAGATGTAGAAATCAAGATAAGAAAAAGGATAAATAGAAAGTATGCTTATTTTTAGAGGAGGGGGCGGATATCGAATACTCGGGGCAGGGAGAGAGGTTAATTTGGTCCTGGGAGATATGGGAGATGCTGGGAGCAAGGGCTTCCAGAAGACCCATGGTTTCTCTTCAGTGACAATATTCTGTAGGACACAACAGGAAGTTTAGATAAAAGCAGTTGTATTTCCTTAGGGCGGGGGCTTTTGTCTGCTTTTTTTTTTTTCTTTTTAATCATGTAGAACAGCTGCCGTATAGTAGCTATTATAGTCAACAAATATTTGTCGGATGAATGAATGAAGAGATGGATGTGCTTTTACCAAGCTTCGAAATTCTGGGCTCAGAATTTCTGCCCGAGGTCTAGGCACATGCCGGATTGAGTTCCCTCCATTTGCCAGCTACAAAGCAGCCTTGTATTTTCTTATAGTCATTAGAGAAGCTAATTAGCGGAGCTGATCAGTGGCTGATGAACTGATTCATGGAGATAGATTTCTCAGGCCAGAGTTTGAGAGAAAAGAACAGATTCTTTCCTTGGGCTGCGTGAGCAGCTATTTTTAGTCTGCAGGTGTTGCAGCTTTTTAGAGCTTTTGGCAGGTTTTCCTTCTACTTCCATTTTACCCAGAATATGTAACTTTCATCTCTTCCAGTCCAGAAACATGCTGCTTTGTGTTTTCTGATTAGGAAAGGTGATTATGGGAAAGAATAACCAAGGGAAAATATACGAAGTGCTTAGCACAGAACCTGGCCCCACAGTGAAAGGGTAGTCAGTAAGAGGAGACAGAAAAGCCATGGAGGAGGGAGATGGCAGATAGACACTGCTGTCTGGTGTGTGTGAAGGAAGTTTCTCTGCATCCCTGGAAATAATGCATGGCTTCCTGCTTCCTCTCAATCAATTCCTGTACCAAGAGCCTTGGCTTATAATTTTAGATGTCGATACATATTAGCTAGGAAGGGCCGATCAGTATTCTTTGTGCATTGCTTAAAAACAAATCCCCTTCAAATCAACTGGTGAAAACACAATGACTTAATGCTTTGAAAAATGGATCCCTAGGAAACTGTAGAACACATAGTTCTGAGATGAGAACTGTCTCCAGAACAGTTATTTTCTAGGATAAATTTCCAGTCATACATTAGATTTATACCAGAGATGGATAAAGTGGAAGCTACAAATATTAGTTTACTCTCTGTTTGTATGTCCCATGTGAGATGCCATACTTAAGTCTTTGATAAGGACCAGCCTGGAAATGTCTTGCTTCCTGGAGAAAAGTTGAGGGAGTCATCAGATACACTAGTGGCTTGTTTCCAGCTGACTGTGCATTGTCTTGGTTATGGATCATGTTCTGACTGGTACCGCAAAGGGATGGGAAGCAGCTATGCAAGTTGCGATGACTGTATCAGTCAGGGCTCTCCAGAGAGGCAGAACCAATAGGAAATACACGTATGTTAAATATATTTTCATATAGTATAAAAATAAAGAAATATTGATTTATATATTTTTCAAGAGATGTTTTCATTTAGTTATTTTTAAAAATTTATTTATTTTATTTTCGGCTGCTCTGGGTCTTTGTTGCTGTGCGTGGGCTTTCTCCAGTGGCAGAGAGTGGGGGCTTCTCTCTAGTTGCGAGGTATGTGGCTCCTCTTGTTTGGGAACACGAGCTCTAGAGCATGGCGCAGTAGTTGTGGCACACAGGCTTTGTTGCCCCCTGGCATGTGGAATCCTCAGGGACCAGGGATCGAACCCATGTCCCCTGCGCAGGCAGATTCTTAACCACTGGACCAGCAGGGAGGTCCACGATGTTAGTTTTAAGGAATCTACTTACCCAGCTGTGGGGGGCAGGCAAATATAAAATCTGTAAGGCAAGCCAGTACACTGAAAAACACTCAGGCAGGATTTCTGTTGTAGTCTTGAGACAAAATTCTTCAGGAAAATTCAGGTTTTGCTGTTAAGACCTTCATTTGATTGCATAATAATGAGACCCACCCTCCTTGTTAAGGGTAATCTGCTTTACTTAAAATCAACTGATTACAAATGTCAATCACATCTATGAATACCCTCATAGCAGCACCTAGATTAGTGTTAGACCGGATAACTGGGCATCATAACCTAGCCAAGCTCACACATACAATTAACTGTCACACTGGTGGTGTTGACGATTGTGACGGTGTTGTTTGTAGCCCTCAGATGGCCTAGCATTACCATGTATCAGTCACTGGGGGTCAAGTGCTTTCTGTGCGTTACTCTGTTTAATCTTCTTAAACCTTCGTCTCTGTTTGAAAGATGACGATACTGAGTCAGAGAGGTTGTTAAACTGCCCAGAGTTGCACAGAGACTGCATGGTTTGCTAGGGCTTAGTTCTGAAGCCCATGCTATAATGTGGCATTTTATACGCAAATGTTAATTGATGCCTTTTTGTTCTTAACCGGAGGATACAATGTTGTCTCTCACTCATCCTTGGGAAGTCTAAGGTGACTGGCTTTGGGCACAACTGGACCCAGGAGCTATAGGGATGTTGTCAGGACTTTGTCTTTGCTCCATCTCTTGGCCCTACTTATTTGCTCTTAGCCTTATTCTGTTGACAGGCTCTCTGTATGTGGAAGTTAGGACTCATCCTCTGACTCAGCAAGCACTGTAGAAAGGGGCTTTATGCTTCCATAGCTGTATAACAATTCCAGGAAATGGTGTTGGCCTTGCTTGGATGATGTGCCTGTTTCTGGTCTAAATCCTAGGTCGCAAACATGCACCTAACTCTCAGATCTAACTCTGGGCTGGCAGACTGGGAATCTGGGAGCAGGGCAGGATGATGGAAAGCCTAGCTGTATAGAACAGGTGAGGTGGGAGGGCCCTGCAGCGTTCAGGCCTCCCTCCAAAGACAGTTTGCTGTGGACATCTCCCTGGAAAGGATACCTCCTAGGACTGGGCTGGGTGTGACAGTTTTATATTCCCCAGGAGTAGAAGTGGGCTTCCCAGGTGGCACTAGTGGTAAAGAGCCTGCCTGCCAATGCAGGAGACTTAAGAGACCCAGATTCAATCCCGGGGTCAGGAAGATCCCCTGGAGGCAACATGCTCCAGTATTGTTGCCGGAAGAATCCTATGGGCAGAGGAGCCCGGCGGGCTACAGTCCATAGGACTGCAGAGAGTCAACTCAAGTGGCTGAGCATGCCACGCACACACACAGGGGCAGAAGTACTTTGAGGCCCTTTGAGGGGAGCACTCTTTTGACTTCCTTGGTCTATTTGAGACAAAGGCCAGCCCTAAACTCTTTAGGATTTAAATGTAGAATTAATTTTTTTTTCCTCTGATTCAAAGCAAAGGACCCAGGCAAAGGTCTTTGGAAGCTTTGATGCTAAATTAGCTTCCCAGTAGGTACCTGAACCTCAAAGGCTGTCTTAGGAAAGGAGATGGTACGACTGAATGCTCATATTGCCTCATCCTTTCTAACTGCATATCGAGGACTACCCTGAAATTTGGTTGTTTGTATTCCTGTCTTATCTTCTGACAATCTTATCTTCCTCTCCACTGTGAGCTATTAGGGGGCAGAGCCCAATTTTATTTCTTTTAGTAACTCCCTACAGTTCTAGCACAGATTTCTGTCACAGTGGGCACTCAGTAAAGTGCTTGTGAGCAAGTGAATGAATCTGAGTCTTTATAGAGTAAAACCATCCATTGTGTGCTGCACTCACAGCATTCGCCAAGGTACCTTTTTAAAGGGCCAGAACACAGAACAGGGCTAAGGGCACTGGTCTGGGTCAGCCAGCCTGACACTTTCTAAACCTCATACCATCATTTATCAAATAGAGATTGTAACAACATACTGTAGAGATCTTAAGATATATTGTAAGCTTCTGGTCCATGGTTAGTATTCAATAAACATCAGCTACTGTAATTACAGTTAACCCTTGAAGAACACGGGGATTAGGGGTGCCAACCCTCCTTGTAGTGGAAAATTCACATGTAACTCTCAGCTAACCCTCCTTGTACTCGATTCCTCCATATCTGTGGTTCAACATTCTCAGATTCAACTAGCAGTGGATTGTGTAACAAACACTGTAGTATTTATTATTGAAAAATATCTGTGTGTAAGTGGACCCATGCAGTTCAAACCGTGTGGTTCAAGGTCCCAACTGTGCTGTTGTTATTCGATTACTAGAAGGTTACCAGGCTCTGTTTGAACCTGGGGAGCATTTGATTTAGCTATGCTCATTGTGTGCCTCTATCACAGGTCAGAAGTTCTGTCTATTCTTACTCGCATTGCAAAAGTAAAGAGATAAGTTTCAAAATAAGTTTGTTCTTTCCCCTTTTATTCAAACAAGACTAGTATATATCTCATCAAGCTGTTGCAAAGACATACACACAAGCAAGAAACAATACTAGTGTACAGGAGGCTGTTCTCTAAAGATCCAGGTCTTAGGAATTCAGCATGATAAAGCTGCCTCTGGCTTATCTTTTTTTTTTCTTTTACTTTTTTTATTTTTAATGGGCTTTATTGAATTTGCTGTAGTATTCCTTTTCTTTTAAGTTTTGGCTTTTTGGCTGCAAGGCATATGGGATCTTAGCTCTCCCACCAGGAATCAAACCTGTGCCCCCTGCATTGGAAGGCAAAGTCTTAATCACTGGACCACCAGGGAAGTGCCTGCAGCTGGCCCATCTTGATGATCCCCAAAGATGTTCTTCTTTAGGTCACACAGATCTACTTTCATGACAAGTGTGCCATTTCTCTCTAAGCTAATGGTCAACTAATGACTTAAACCCGCTTATGTTCATTCTCGTATGGAACAGTCAATTCCTGGCACATCATTTAATCATCTTTATGTCCCAAATGCACCCAGATCACCCAGGGGGCGATTTCACTTTGTGCATATGTTCTCAGTCGCCTCTCACTCTTTGTGATCCTATGGACTGTCAGCTGCCAGGCTCCTCTGTCCGTGGGATCTCCCAGGCAAGAACACAGAAGTGGGTTGCCATTTCCTTCTGCAGGGATCTTCCCAACCTGGGTATCGAACCCACATCTCCTGCATCTCCTCTATTGTCAGGAAGATTCTTTACCACGTAGCCACCTGGGAAGCCCCATTTCACTTTGCAGATAGAGGTAATTAATTGTGAGAGGGAGGGGAAGGGGGAGTGGAGGCTGCCCAGACTTCTCTGGAGTTCTCTCTCTGCATTTCCACCTTGGGGAGGATAAGAATTACCTGTAGCTTTGCTATGGTTGGTACAGACAAAGGAACTCTTGAGGCAGTTTTCTGCTTTATTGTTGCTGTTGGATTCTGAGAAACTATGGATAAAGGAGATGGACTTTTGGACTCAGTGGGAGAGGGAGAGGGTGAGATGATTTGGGAGAATGGCATTGAAACATGTATAATATCATGTAAGAATCGAATTGCCAGTCTATGTCCGATGCAGGATATGGCACGCTTCGGGCTGGTACGCGGGGATGACCCAGAGAGATGTTGTGGGGAGGGTGGTGGGAGGGGGGTTCATGTTTGGGAACGCATGTACACCCGTGGTGGATTCATGTCAATGTATGGCAAAACCAATACAGAATTGTAAAGTAAAATTAAAAAAAAAAAAAAAGAAGTGCCTCCAGATGAGATGGGAAATACATCCTTATTGCTTTTTACTGTTGTTGCCTAATAGATTTTCAATTATCATTATATTTGTTTCACAGAGAAGGAAACCAAGCATTACAGAGTTGCAGATAACGGAGCAAGTAGCCAAGCTGAGATGTGACTTCAGGTTGACTTTAGGGTCGGCTGTCTAAACCATCACAGTAATCACAGTATACCTACAAAGACAGCACGAAAGAACACCTTTATAAAGCCTCCTGTGGTCTCTGCTCAGATGAATTAGTTTTCCATACCCAAATCCAAGATGGAGAATGCTGGATGAATCAAATCTCAGACAAATTGAGGCTTTTCTTCTGGCAAGACCATTACATTCAAAACTGTTCATTTCTAAAAATTTTCTATGTGGTGTAATGTTTCAAGATGTATATGATGTTTCGAGGAAATGAAAAGACCTCATGGGACTTCTAAAACCCGGACTTACGGAGATCGATCCAAGTTTTCCTTTAGAGATGGTCAGAAAATGTGAGCTTTGGAGGCTCTTCTGATCCAAGAGACAGGACACCTACTTGACTGAGGTTGCAGAGCTGGACAAGCCAGCAGTTTGTCCCTGGCTCCTGGCCCATCCGCTGTACTTCAACTTCCCTAACTTTCCTGCTGGGCTTTCTCAGAGGTACTGCTTAGAGAACACGTGGTAACAAAATCAACTTCTTATGTTGATTTCACTAAAGCTCAGATCTTGTTTGGCTTCTGCATTTTGTGCTTCATAACTAGGAATCGCACAGAGACATCTACTGATGCTTGTGAAGTGAATCTGATGCATGCTGAGATATGTCACACATGGGGATACAGCACTTATTTCTTCATGATAACCAGTTCCTTTCTTCCACTTTTTGCTCCTTGTAATGCCTCTTGGACATGCATACATTGTAAGGCACTATAAACCATGTATATGGCATGTGTACACACACACACACATTTGTTGTTGTTTAGTTGCTAAGTCATGTCTGACTCTTTGCGACCCTGCGCACTGTAGCCCACCAGGCTCCTCTGTCCATGTGATTTCCCAGACAAGAATCCTGGAGTGGGTTGACATTTCCTTCTCCAAGGGATCTTCCCAACCCAGGGATTGAACCCACATCTCCTGCATTGGCAGGTGGATTCTTTACCACTGAACCACCAGAGAAGCCCCATATACATACATATGTCAGTTCAGTTCAGTCACTCAGTCGTGTCTGACTCTTTGCGACCCCATGAACTGCAGCACGCCAGGCCTCCCTGTCCATCACCAACTCCTGGAGTTCACTCAAACTCACGTCCATCAAGTTGGTGATGCCATCCAGCCATCCCATACACACATAGTTACATATATATCTTAAATCATTTTTTAATGTGTCTCATATTCAGTACTGAGATTCTTCTTTCTCTAGTTTTCTCTCTTCCAACAGAAACAAGCCCCCAAAGCACTCCAGACTGTATTGTTTTGGAGTAGCCAGTTGTCTTAAAGCAACATCACACTTAAGGAATTCCCATTTTTAAAGCATTATTTTCTTTTAAAGAAGATATATTGCACTCACAATATTTTTGAATAAGCATAGATGTCTTGTGATGTAATGGTTGCTATAGAAATTAATCACCTCCAAAAAAGAATGGTGAATACAAATCCATGTAAATCACCTAAACCAGTGGTTAGAACTGCCCTCTGGGCATGTTGGTTTATGAGGAATTTCAGGAAAAAAAGAGGATGTTTTTCTCTTTCATGGTAAAAGGAGGGAGAAAGCTGCTTTTGTGCTCTGGTTGCTCTGGAAGGGCCTTCTCCCTTCCCACTGTGAGCACCAGAAGGTTGCAGGGCAGGAAGGCAGTCACTTTAACTGACAGAGAAGGCTCTTGTGATAACTAATTGCAAAATACACTTGGGCATGGCAGGGCCCATCACTTTATGAATATTCTGCATTCAGATTCTGAATTGCGTGTGCACTTTCCAAGACCCTGAGAGGAGAACTCAGCTCAGGGCCCCACTGCTTTGGCAGGCGCTCTTCTGCATGTCCTGACCTAGGTCTTTCGAGTTGAGCTGGAATTTACCACTGATTTCTATTCAGTAGAAATAACAAAAGTGGAAATTATTTTGTGGGTTGACCGTTGAGCAGGGATCTGCTGAGACAGAGGAAAGCATTGTGAAGGGAAATTCATGAACTCCAGAAAAAAGGGCTCAAAAGGGAGTGAGCAGCTCAAGGATGATTTCCAAAATTTGAGCTATGTTGAGCTGTGCCATCTGGCACCTAGAATAGGATTTGCCTTTTTGCTGACTCCTTGTGGGTCAAGACCTGTAGCTTTCAATCCTTTCAAAGACTATCCTTCAGAAATGTGATGTATTCTGGTATGGCTGGTGTACAGGGCCATTCCTGATTGAAAGGATTTCTTATAGAAAGGTTAATGGAAGCAGGTTAATATATTGCAGGTGTTTTTAGCTAGGACAATTGAAGGAATCATATTAAGAAGATACTCTGTGACAGTATTGGGGATACAAGTTTTGATAAGGGAATATCTGATAATTATAAGGATATATTTTTAAATAGAATTAATAGTCACAAAGAGAAGCCTCAATAATTCATGTGCAGGTTTATGTCACTTTTACATGATAGTTTAAAAGTCACTTGTCAAAGTGAATTCTGGAACGCATGTATACCCGTGGTGGATTCATGTCAATGTATGGCAAAACCAATACAGAATTGTAAAGTAAAATAAAAAATAAAAAAAATTAAAAAAACAAAGTGAATTCTGGCCTCAATAAAATGCAGAGTTGCTTTTGGTTTGGAAAAAGTTCATTTCCCAATTATAAAAATTATAATTATTATTTTGCAACAATATTTGATTGAGATGTAAATATTAAACACAAAATTTAAGAAAACCTTTTATGTTTGATGGTTTCATTTAAATGAAAATGATTCCTTTCTGATACTATTGTATAAAACAAATTTCAAGATATGAAAATTTTCATGTTTGACTAAAGAATAAGATACAGAATTCTGTGTAGCCCTTATAGATCCTTCTGGCATGAAAGCTCACTCAGTCACTCATGTAATTTATGCACAAATTCTACATCAAGAACACTTACAATTTGTTCCACTGAATGGATTTTACTCTCCAGCAAATACCCCTTGAATTAAACACATTTAATACAATAAGAGATTTCTTATTTTTTCAGTATTTTAGTTAATGCTAGAATTTCTAACCACGACGTATAAAGTAGCAAAATTGGAAGCATGGAAAGGGAGAGAAATTTAAAATTGATTTTAATAATTGTAGTGTTTCAGATCAGAGCCAACAGAATTAGAGTTTATTTCATTTACATGAAAATCAATTTTTTATGGAAAGTTACCCCTACAGCTTATGAATGTCCAAATAGACAGTTCAAATAGACATCCCTGAAAAGTTAGCTAAGCTATCTCCCTCAGTCCTCAAAATTTGCCACTAACCATGTGGCTAGTGGATATAATGCCTTTAGTTACAGGAACCAGCACTTTATCTGCATCTACTAAGTGCTCGGTACCATGCAGCTCTAATCTGTACAACAGCCTTGTGAAAGTCATCAGTTACCAAATGGGTAGTCAGTATCCACTACATTTCAAGAGATGAGGAAATAGGTTCGGAGAAGTTAAATATGTTGTTCAAGGTTGTGTGGACAATACTATAGCTGATATTCAAACCAAGATCTGTGTTTATTACAAAGCCCTTGTTTCTTCTCCAGGCAGCAATTTACAAGTGTTTTAGACAGTAAAATTACTCTTTTTGCCTTATATGATTTGTTTCGGGAACAACATCATATCTAACCGCTAGGAAAAAAGACCAAGTGCCTCAGATATCTTGTCTTCATTATTTGGTAAAAGCACATCATCATTGGCGGGAAGCACTGAGCGCCACATCAGAGCCCTAGTGTTCTGAGAGGACCCCGTGTGCAGCCAGTGCCTGGACAGGCTGCCAGCCCCAGCCTAGAACCACGCGTGCTAGGTCTGGGAGACTCTGCCACTTAGAAAATGACATGATTCTTAAACGCATTTTAAAACAGGCTAATAGGGCTTCCCTTATGGCTCAGTGGTAAAGAATCCGCCTGCAGTACAGGAGATGCAGGTTCCGTCCCTGATCTGGGATGATCCCACATGCCATGGAGCAACTAGGCCCGTGCAACACAGCTACTGGGCCTGTGCTGTAGAGGCTGAGCTCGGCAACAAGAGAGGCCACCACGATGAGAAGCTTGCCCACTGCAACCAGAGGGTAGGCCCATCTCTCAGCTACTGGAAAAAAAACCCTGCACAGCAATGAAGGCCCAGCACAGCCAAAAAAATATAAATAAAAAATTATTTTAAAAAACAGGCTGCAAAATTAGGTAAACGTGCAATAAGGTAGCTGAACTTTTTGACTAATCTCAAGTGAAAATAGTGGTTTCTGTGACCTAGTCTAAATGTGGAACTTCTCAGATGGCGCTGTGGTAAAGAATCTGCCTGCAATGCTGGAGACCCAGGTTCGATCCCTGGGTCAGAAGGATCCCCAGAGAAGGAAATGGTCACTCACTCCAGTATTCTTGCCTGGAAAACTCCATGGACAGAGGAGCCTGGTGAGTTACAGTTCATGAGGTTGCAAACAGATGGGCACAACTGAGCTGAACACATAGACACAAACACACACACACACAGTGTAAATGTACACAGCATTGAGGAAACAAGTCTCCAGAGAGGGCATGGATTTGACTTCTAATGTGTTTTCCCATCTGGTGAATGGCTTTACATTTTGTGTCTCCTTTCTCAGCTTGACCTAGTTTGTGCCATACCAGTCCTTCAGGGAAGTGTCTGTGTGTGTGTGCTCTCAACTGTGTCCCATTCTTCGCTACCCCATGGACTGTAGCCCTTCAGGCTCCTCTGCCCATGGAATTTTTCAGGCAAGAACACTGGAGTGGGTTGCCATTTCCTTCTGCAGGGGATCTTCCCCACCCAGGGATTGAGCCCAAGTCTCTTGCCTCTCCTGCACTGGCAGGCAGATTGATTACTACTGCATCACCTATTAACAGTCTGATTGAGTTCAGGACAGGATTATAACTGTTGCAGTGATAGTTACCTTAAAGTTAAGTTAGAGAGGTGGGGTGGGTTTGAGCATAAAATTGGCAGTCAAGAATTTTAGACAGCATTCCTAATTGTTGCTCTGATTTCAGGAAAAATCACTTCTTTAGAACTGTGACTCGTTTCCCTCTTCAAGTTCTCTTTTGCTTTTTTACTCCCCCTTCCTACCCTTCCTCTTGAACTTTTAAGCTTTGGGATTTCAAAGCATTCTTTTCCAAGAAGAGAGCAATGTTTTTTCCCAGGGGTGACACTGGCCCGTGGAGTCCATGAAATATCCTACTGTAGGAGTCAGTGACTTGCTTTCCTTTCATTTTTTACTGTTTCCCAATGTTTATCTCCCTGGACCCCTCATGGGCTTGTAATACTTTTGCAGTCACCACTTAAAAAATATAAGTGGTCATTAAAGAAGTCGGTAAAACATAGATATATGTCTATATAATTATTTGGAAACATAGTACTTAATAATGATCGAATTGTGTCCCATGTCTTCCTCATGTGTTTATTTTTTGTTTTGCTGAAGTACATTAATAATTCTTTTGGAGTAGATTTATGAGTGATAAACTTTAAAAGTCCTTGCATTAAACACAAAAATTCCTTGGATACTAGTTTGGCTGAGCCTAGATTTGATGCTCAGATTTATTTACTGTCAGAACTTTGGAAATATTATTCCATTTTCTTTTAGCATCTAGTGTTGTCCTTGTGAATTCTGAGGTTAAAATGAGTCTTGTTCTTTTGCAGGAAACCTAGTTTTCTCTCTGAAAGTTTTTAAGATTCTCTCTTTATTCTTGGTATTGAGTTTTACCACAATGTACCCCCTTGTGGACTTTAAAATTCATCCTGCTGAGCACTTAGTAAGCTTTGGCAATTTGAAAAGGTGTGTTTCTTTGATTTTGAGAAGTGTTTCTGTTCTCTGTCTTCTTTGGTTCTGAAACTCTTACTAGCTAGATGTCAGAACTTTTATACTTCTAATTCTAAACTTCTCTTACTCATTTTGCACTTTTTTTGGTCCCTTTGTGGTATCTTTGGGAGAATTTTGGCTTAGTCCAACTTGCTAATTTATTCTAAAGCTAGCGTCCATTTTGCTATCCAGTATATACACTGATTTTGCAGTTTCTATAATCACATATTTATTTCCTAAGAATCTCAAATTATTTTTTCATACAGTCTAATATTCTTAGATGCAATAGCCTTTGCTATTCATGTGTGTGCTCAGTTGCTAAATCATGTCCTACTCTTTGTGACCCTCCATGTACTGTAGCCTGCCAAGCTCCATTGTCCATGGGATTTTCTGAGCAAGAATACTGGAGTGGGTTGCCATTTCCTCCTCCAGGGGAATCTTCCCCACCCAGGGATCAAACCCACGTCTCCTGCATTGGCAGGCAGATTCTTTACTGCTGAGCCACCTGGGAAGCCCTGTGCAGTGCTGTGTTCTGCTTAGTCTCTCAGCTGTGTCTGACTCTTTGCAACCGCATGGACTATAGCCCGCCAGGCTCCTCTGTCCATGGGATTCTCCAGGCAAGAATACTGGAGTGGGTTGCCATGCCTCCAGGGGATTTTCCCAACCCAGGGATCGAACCCAGGTCTCCTGCCTTGCAGGTGGATTCTGTGACTGTCTGAATCACTCGAGAAGCCCAAGAATACTGGAGTGGGTAGCTATCCCCTTCTCCAGAGGATCTTCCTGACCCAGGAATCAAACTGGGGTCTCTTGCATTATAGGCAGATTCTTTACCACCTGAGCTACCAGGGAAGCCCAGGAAACCCCATATGAGGGTATTAACTGTACAATCAGTTTTCATTATTCACAGTAGTTATGATCTATTACATTTGCTGGGAATCAGTGAATTAGCAAATACTGAATTAGTGACTATTGAAGCATTGATCCTATGGGAAATACAACATTGGGTGCTGCCTGTGAGTTTCTGGTCATAACATTTTATTCAACTGAAATAAAACAGTGAAAGTGAAAGTCGCTCAGTCATATCCGACTCTTTGCAACCCCATGGAATTCTTCAGGCCAGAATACTGGAGTAGTGGGTAGCCTTTCCCGTCTCCAGGGGATCTTCCCAACCCAGGGATTGAACCCAGGTCTCCTGCATTGCAGATGGATTCTTTACCAACTGAGCCACAAAGGAAGCCCAAGAATACTGGAGTGGGTAGCCTATCCCTTCTCCAGCCAAATCTTCCCAACCCGGGAACCAAACTGGGGTCTCCTGCATTGCAGGCGGTCTGTTTACCAACTGAGTGGATTCTGTACCAACACATGACCTTTTGTAACGTGTGTTTTTGTTGTAGGCACCTTATTTAATATACAGTCAGCTCTCTGTATCGGCAGATGTGGAATTGTAGGATATAGAGGGCTGATTGTTGTAAATCATTTTATATAACAGACTTGAGCATAAAAAATGTGAAAACCGCGGCACTAAATATGCCCCCAGAAAAGACACCTGTTTACAGTATGAGAGCTGAGACAAGAAGGCAGAGTGTTGCCTTGTTTTCACCTCGTTTGAATGTGCAGATCAGATGCATCAAAAATTTCCCTGCTCCATGCATGTCCTGATTGACCTTGAAAGTGCGACGAGTATTGATTTGGGGTTACAAATTAATTTTAGCGAGTAGGCGAATTCTCGAGTACGGAAACCACAAATAGGGCAGATCAACTATACTTCTTTCAAAGTCATCTTCCATTTGTTCTATTAAAGTCTATTTCTTTAGATGTTTGAGGTTTCCTTCATTGAATTTGGTGCCCAGTCTCAGGGGTTGATTTTCTTGAAAGATTTGATAATTCTTGTGTGTGCTCATTTTTATATTGGAGATTCTTTGCTTCTCTGTGAATACTCTTACCAGAATCCATCTTCTCTGTTGGGTGAGGCGAGCTGGGGTGTGCTGCCGAGGGGTGGTGTTCACACGCTCCTCTTCTGGAAATGGGGATTTGCTGTTCTTTCTGGTGATGACAGTCCACGTCCGTCTCCAGTCTGCTGTCCTCATATGATGCCTAGGCCAAGGGGTGGGTAACGCAGCTACTGCAGCTTGTGGTGGTGGAGTTGTGCAAGGTGGGAGAGCAGGGTGTCCTGGATCACCAGCTGGTTCCTGAGACACTTTCCTCAGGACTCCCACCTGCTGCCTTGTCTGGGCTCTGAGTGTTCCAGAGTTACTCCCACCTTCGCAATTGATGGTTTCTCCATGTGATCTGGGTTGTGGTTTTCCCCATCAAGTATGATTCTGTCATTCTTCCTTACTTCTGGAAATCCTCAAAATTTCCGTCCATCGATTCCGCCCATTCTTGTTTTCCAGCACTGTTGTGAATTTATTCCTTTTAAAGGCAGATTTTCTGATATTTTTAGGAAATGGAGGTGGGAGTAGATAGGCATAAAGTCTTAGTCTGTCATTTTGATCTAATTCCATACTATTCTAATTAGAAAAATAATACCGTTCTTAAAAAAATAAAAAACTTTGAATTTTTCAAATGTTCCAGACAAAAATGTCTCAATTCCAGATTTCAAGGCAGGATTTACATGGAATTCTTTATTGATGACTAATATAGGCATCTGTGGGCTTCCCTGGTGGCTCAGATGGTAAAGAATTTGCCTGCAGTGTGGGAGACTTGGTTCTGATCCCTGGGTTGGAAAGATTCCCCTGGAGGAGGGTACGGCAACCCACTCCAGTGTTCTTGCCTGGAGAATCCCCAAGGACAGAGGAGCCTGGCTGCAGTCCATGAGGTCGCAAAGAGTTGGACATCACTGAGCAAACTAAGCATAGCACAGAGTAGGCATCTGTAAGAACACATTAGTAGATTTCAATTTATTATTGTTAATGGTTGTATTTATTATTGTGTGGATCATTTTTATCTTCCTAGTTATTCAAATATACTTTATTCATCATATTTTTATATGAGCATCTTCTGTGCTCTAACATTGGTATCAAAGCAGTGATGCCAGGCACTTTATGGTTCATTATCTGATTTACTTCTCACAGAGATCCTATAATGCAGTGGTGGGTCATTTTCATTTGGAGGAGAAGGAAGCAGGTTCAGTGACTTTAACTTTCCAGCGGGTCCCAAGTAAGTAGAGATACTGGACCTGACCTACCTGCTTTCTGGCTCCAAGTTCATCTGGATATCACATTTTTATGGAAGACTGGCGCTGCTTCCACGATGCTGATCATCAGCTTTCTGTTCTTGTTCTCGTGTGCGTGAAAATGCGGATGATGGGAAAGTTATGAGAAAGGGAATCTACGTTGGAGGAACCGTGTGGTAAACATTTTGGCATATGCTATAGCCTCCTGTTACCAGATTCTTCTCCATGTTAGAAGGGATAACTATTTAAAAACTTCATCTTTCTAAAACAAATTAATGATCAATTCAGTGTCATTATTAACCATTAAAAAAATTCCATCCTAATTTAAGGCATACCAATCAAACGTTTGTTTAAGAAAAATAATTCTACTCTCCCCAGGGTTTTTCATTTGAATAAACAGATAATAAATCAAGAAATACTGCACACAGCAGGCATCTAGCTCTGAACAGCTCAAAAATTCTTCCAACATCTATATTGCAGAAACATAAAGGAGTTACTTAAGGATTGAAGTCAGAAAAATACTGCTGCTTTTATCTGTAGAGATGGTGAGTACTTTAAATAAAAGCAACAAGATCCCAGTTTCTAACTTTTCCATTTTGAGCTGTTTAAAATCAGAATGAACTCAAATTTAATAGAAATTTCCTGAGAACATGGCCTGAATATGGCCTCATGTTACAGCTCCTACTGTCTTCACACTCTAGTTTCTTATGGATCTGATTGGAAGAGTAGAGTTAGGTCTCCACACGTGCTTTGAAGACGCAATTTCCTGTCTGTGGGTCACTGAACCATTTTAGATACTAGTTCAATTATCCAAGACATAAAATTTAAATATAAGTGTATGGAAATTAGGCCTTGGGTATCAAGCAAGCCTCAGAAATATCCCACAACTTTCCTATCTCGTCAACTTTTTTTTTCTTGGGGGAGTTAGAGGAGAAGATGATTTGTTGAAATTCAAAGGTTCTTATCTCTGCCATGGGCTACCCACTGCAATATTCTGGCCTGGAGAATTCCATGGACTTGTATAGTCCATGGGGTCACAAAGAGTTGGACACGACTGAACGAATTTCACTTCACTTCACTTCACTTTATCTCTGCCAAATATTAATTTCTAATCTGTTAGTCTAAGTCATCTGAGAAGCATTATGGAGAAATAAATCTCACTGACATTAAGTTGGATGTCTGTTTTATAGGAGCAGAAGAAAATGTCAGCTCTCGTGATTTTGGTTAATACCACACGAGAAGAGGTTTACATTAATAACTGAGTCCTCACTCTTCTAAATCTGAGCTTGTTCTGACAGAAGCTATAGTTTCTTCTGGTAAACTTTTGAGTGTTGCTTCCCAGTCAGGACTCCCCTGCTGCAAGCCTCCTCATCCATCCTGCATGGAGCCCCCCACCCCTTGGCTGCCCTGGCATTCACCCAACTGGAGGAGCAACGTCCTGCCAGGTCATGAAGGCTTCTGATAAGCTTCAGCCTGTTCCTGCAGCTTGGCCAACTAGTGAGGAGTGGAGTGGACAATGAGTCCACCCCTCGGTAATGCTCAACTGAGAAGGTCCCAGAACACCGCTTCTTGGGCCCACACTGTGGGAGAGTTGAGTATGATGGCTTTGCCATGTTGCAGAGACTTCTTTTCCTACCTGAGATTTATCCACGTCACCAGGTAGCTTTGTTTACTTGGATTTCAATACCAACTTATGAATACCGCACTCACACTTCCTTTCTTCTCCACCCTCAGGCCCTTGACCTACTATGTTAGACAGCTTTTGCCCTCAAAATGGATTTTCTTCTGCAAGCAAGTCTCCATTGTCCTTTCTACTCCCTGGCATCCTCCCTTCTCCTTCCAGAGTTCTGCCAGATGTGGCTGTACGTGCCTGAACACGAAATGGAGACACGAATCAAATGTGTTCCTGCCTCCCCCAGGAAGACTTTTTAGCCCTAATGTAAATCAGTGGATACAAATAGGTACTTTAAAGAACAAGGGGCTTCCCTGGTGGCTCAGATGGCAAAGAATCTGCCTGCAACGTGGGAGACCTGGGTTCGATCCCTGGGTGGGGAAGATCCTCTGGAGAACGGAATGGCAACCTACTCCAGTATTCTTGCCTGGAGAATTCCATAGGCAGAGGAGCCTGCTGGACTACAGTCCATGGGGTTGCAAAGAGTCAGACACGACTGAGTGACTAACACCTTTCACCCTTATCTCTACTTCTCAGATCTGAGTCTCATGTCAGCCTGGCCAAGTACTGTGTGTACTTTTTCCATTTGTTTCTTTTTCTCAGGGGCTCTTTCTCTGGTATTTTTATGTTTAAACAGCAAATTACGGTACACTGAGTTTACGTGGGTGTTCTGGACCTGAATCTCCATAATGCCCAATTCATCTGTGAAATTTTCTGACACTCATTGAACATTACTCAAAGATTAGAATACAAAGGACCTTCATCCTGATAAATTTCCTGTGAAGTGCCAGTTGAATGGATTGAAAGTGTATAAACCCAGGGGGCACAGTGGTAAAGAATCCTCCTGCAATGCAGGAGATGCTAGAGACCTGGGTTCAATTCCTGGGTGAGGAAGATCCCCTGGAGAAGGAAATGGCAACCTATTCCAGTATTCTTGCCTGGAAAATCCCAGGGTCAGAGGACCCTGGTAGGTTACAGTCCATGGGGTTGCAAAGAGTCGGACATGACTGAGCACATACACACACATGAAGTGTATAAACCTGGAAAAATAACTGCACTGTGAAGTTTATGGAAGAGGAAAAGAAGCAATGAGGAGGTGATTTTTAAAGTAAGTGGATGTTTATGCGTACGTTCACATTATTTTCCTTTTCTACTTTTAAATTAGGAGAATTTTCCTTTTCAGTTAGCTCAGACAGGCAAGCCCAAGCACGCTCAGTACTGATACAAGTCATCGTATCAGTGTTGCCTTGGTGGGGCAAAGGGGCAGAGGGGCCTGACACATGTTCCCACGGTTTAGGATGCAGACCAGCACGAAAGTGTGAATGAGTGAAGAGGAAGGAGCGTGTGCCTTCAGGCCAGACCTGATCAGGAGCACATGGTGGGGGCTCCTTTTTCGGTCTTTCCCCTGTATCTCCTGATTGAAGAGCCCTGTGGGAAATGGCCATGGCAATTTAACCAAGTGAGCAACGGCATGGAGGATGTATGCAAGGAAATCATTTTTCACTTCAAAGTGAGTGTAGTCGGAGGAGAGAAAGACATAAAGGTCAAGAGCTCTTTCCTAGGCTCATTGCTTTTGATCTCACATACATCCATTTGTTGAATACCCAGAGGGACAGGAAAAGGATGTAGCCTCTGTCACCCATCAGAAGGCACTAGGCAGTTTCTGATGAAGTGTTGGTGGAGGATGGAGTTTTATCTCTGAGGCTCACTGGGGATCTTTCATCTATACTAAGACACTGTTTATTGCCTTTGTGGTTTTTTTAGATTATGTTTCTGCCCCTGAAACTTTTCCTAGAAATACAGTAATGGCAATTTGCATTTGTACCCCATATGGTGCTCACTGAGCTGAAATTCAAATTTGATCGCTGATCACAGTTTCTCTCCTTCAGTGTTTTAAGGCTTGGTGGTCACGTGTTGGCTATGCTGTTCCTGTTTGGTTTGAAGCATCTAGACATATCTTTCTGATTTATAAATTCCATATTAAAGGAAGTATTTTCTAAAGCAAAAGCTCTAGTACCTCTTGAGGGAAAATCTGTATTTAGAATCAGTTATTTTTAGGCTTTTATGCTGCAGATGAGAAAACATATTAGAAAGATGTTTTGCTGTTTTAAAACGTGTAGGAGCAAATTAGTCTCACTACATTGTTTAAATTCAGGGTAAAGCTAGAGCTGTTTTCATCCCTCTTCTATTTCTGTAATCAAGGTAAGAAGGTTTATAGAATAGAAGTAATGTCCTTGATGAAACCCTAAAGTCTAAACCAGTCAACAACAGTAGCAAAAGCAGCAACATCTACTACAATAATGACCCTTCAAATAAACCAGGAATCATAGGAGGTCAAGGGTGGTTCATCTGGTTGTGAAATCAATCTTTGTCTTTAAACCAGTGACTTTTCTTTCTTTCCTTCATTCAGTATTCTGTTTGCCTTTATTGATTTGATTTCAAATTGGTAATGCAATTACCATTTTTTTTAACTTTTAGGTTGTGTGTATTTTTTTCAGTAGACAGCATTATACATCTTAAAAAATATTTGTTTTAACACCCAAACCATTTTGTATTGGGGTGTAGCCAATTAACAATGTTGTGATAGTCTCAGGTGAACAGCAAAGGGACTCAGCCATACATACACATGTATCTATTCTCCCCTGAACCCCTTCTCATCCAGGCTGGCACATAACATTGAGCAGAGTTCCATGTGCTATACAATAGATTTTTGTTGGTTATCCATTTGGAATATTGCAATGTGTACACAACCTTCTCAACGTCCCTAACTGTCCTTCCCCTGCAGCAACCATAAGTTCATTTTCTAAGTCTGTGTGTTTCTGTTTTATAAATAAGTTCATTTGCGTCATTGCTTTTTAGATTCTATGTATGAGGGATGTCATATGATATTTCTCCTTCTCTGACTGACTGCCTTCCATCAGCATGACACTTGCTAGGTCCATCCATATTGCTGCAGATGGCATTATATCATTCCTTTTAATGGTTGAGTAATATTCCATATATATATATATATGTATATATATATGCACACACCACATCTTCTTTATCCATGTCTTGGCTATTGTAAACAGTGCTGCAATGAACACTGGGGTGCATGTATCTTTTTGGCCTTGTTTTTCCCTGGATATATGCCCAGGAGTGGGGTTGCAGGGTCATATGGTAGCTCTGTTTCTAGCTTTTTAAGGACCCTCCATACTGTTTTCCATAGTACCAATTTACAGTCTCACCAACAGTGCAGGAGGCGTCCCTTCTCTCCACACCCTTTGAAGTATTAGTTTTTTTGTGGATTTTTTTGATAGCTGTTGTGACTGGTGTGAGGTGTTACCTCATTGTAGTTTTGATTTGTATTTCTCTAATAACTACTGATGTTGAACATCTTTTCATGTGCCTATTGGCCATCTGTATATCCTGTTTGGAGAAATGTCTATTCAAGTCTTCTGCCCAGTTTTTGGGTGGGTTGTTTGTTTTGGTGCTGTTAAGCATTGTAAGCTGTTTGTAAAATTTTGAGACTAATCCCTTATCCATCACATCATTTGCGAATATTTTCTCCCAATCTGAGGGCTGTCTTTTCATTTTGTTTATTGTTTCTTTTGCTGTGCAAAAGCTTTTGAGTTTAAGTAGGTCCCATTTGTTTATGTTTGCTTTTTTTCCCGTTATTCTGGGAGATGGATCAGAAAAGATTTGCTGTGATTTATGTCAGAGAGTGTTCTGCCTATGTTTTCCTCTAGGAATTTTATAGTGTCTGGTCTCACAGCTAGATCTTTAACCCATTTTGAGCTTATTTTTGTATATGGATTTAAGGAATGATCTAATTTCTTTTTTTTTTTTAACATGTGCCTGTTCAGTTTTCCCAGCACCATTTGTTGAAGAGACTGTTTCTCCAACATTGTGTAGTCTTGCCTTCTCTGACATAGATTAGTTGTCCATAGCTGCATGGGTTTATTTCTGGGTTTTCTATCTTGTCCTGTTGATTTATATTTCTATTTTTGTGCCAGCACCTACTGTTTTGATGATTGTAGCTTTATAGTATAGGCTGAAAGCAGGGAGCCCATTTCCTTTAGCTCCTCTTTTCTTTTTCAAGATTGCTTTGGCTTTCAGGGTCTTTTGTGTCTCCATATAGATTTTGCGATTTTTTTTTTTGTTCTAGTTCTGTGAAAAATACCATTGGTAATTTGGTTGGGATTGCATTGAATCTTTAGATTGCCTTGGGTAGTATAGTCATTTTGACAATGCAGATTTTTCCAATCCATGAACATGGTGTATCTTTCCATCTGTTTATGTCTTCTTTGATTTCTTTCATCAGCATGTTACAGCTCTTGGAGTACAGGTCTTTTGTCCTCTTAGATAGGTTTATTCCTAGGAATCTTTTTTTTTTTTTTTTGATGCAGTGGTAAATGGAATTGTTTCTTGAGTTTCTCTTTCTGATCTTTCGTTGTTAGTGTATAGAAATGCAACAGATTTCTGTGTATTAATTTGTAACCTGCAACTCTACCAAATTCACTGATGAGTTCTAGTAGTTTTCTGGTAGCATCTTTAGGAGCTTATATGTATAGTATCATGTCATTGCAACAGATTAGCTTTTGATTCAGAAACAAATTCATTCCATGGAATGAATTGTTCAGGTACCACTGAAGATTTAAACAGCCTATATTTAAATAATCATATATATACTTAACCCTATTTCTTGTTTAATTGAGGCTTTTGTGAATGAAAACAGACTTCTTTTTTCAACTGGAATCCCCATCCATATCTAGAAAATACTCATAAAATTAACATTCCTCAGTAGATATTGGTGATCCTCTAGGAGTTGGCGAAGCAGATTTTCTTCTTTTTCTTCATCTTATTATTTGCAAAATAGTTACCTTATATTTGAATTCCTACTGTGTGCCAAGCATACCTCTTTCTCAGGATCATAAGCATCAAGGAGAAGAGTAAAGTAATAGAAAGGCCAGTGCCGGCCTATTTTATACAAATTATCATTTAGTCCTCTCTACAACACTTTGAAGTATCATCTTTTTACAGACATTGATACTTGCCATCAGAATGTGGTCACTTATTTACAGTTACACAGCTAGAGAGTGTGTGGTAAGGATTTGAACTCAAGTTTCACTGACAACCAAGCCTTTCTACTCATTATAGAATTTGGATCTAATTGTGTTGTTGCTGTGAATTATGTGAATATTATAAACTTAAAAATATTAAATATTCAAGGGGGAAAAATAGGTTTTTGTGTGTGTGTGTAGTCAAGAGATAACAGCTAGTTTGTTACAGAATCTTTTGACTCTGAGGATGTTCATAACTTCATGTTTGTGAATTTCAACCTTTAATAACTAACACCAGTTAATCTTAGTCTATTCTAGAAGCAACCTCTATTCTACTCAGAACAGCTCATTTCATTTTTCAGTTTATTTTTATTTTACTGAAATTAATTTCATTGGCTCACTTATATTTGGTGTAATTTTTAAAACAATGATTTAATAATACATTATTCACCTTTTTTTCTTTTTTCTTTATTAAAATGATAATGATTATAGCTTCTATCATTGAAGTATAAGCCCCAAGTTTCTTGGTAAAATGCTGTCATGAGTGAGGTTTTAATAGGAAGATTTAATTCTTCTGTCAATGGTTAGCCATTGCCAGTTTCACGCTGGTTACTTCTACTAAATCTGATTTTTCAAGATCATTGTCACTAGCAAGATGACATGTGTGGCTGAAGCTATGGTAAAATTTGTTTTAAGCCACTTATTCTTACCAGTAATGTATTCATTTAGAAATGAATAGAAACTTGTTAGTTTTTGTTTCTTTCTTAGTTAGTCCATGATTGAAATTTGAGTTTATGATTAAAATTTGTCTCATCACAAATTGTCCTTTGTCAAAATACCATGCCAGTCTCAAATTCTTTTAATTTTAGCACAATCAATAGTCAAGTGCCTCTGAGACAACTTTTCCTATCAAATGCACAAATCTTGTTATTGATCCATTTTTGGATTGAGTCCTGTAGATCCTGTTAATGGATTTCTAAAATACAGGGTACTTTATTTCACATTCCATTTGAATGTGCTTTGTGTATCTCTAACGAAAGTATTTAGTAGATCTTAATAGCTGATTTATATTTCATGTTGGGACCAGATCTGTGGAGGTAGCCCAAACCATATTTTTCTGAACCAATTTAAAAGTGGTTGTAGTTTTCTAATATATTAATTTGCTATGGTCTCCAATGAATTGGAGCTTACAAATTGGAATTTAGGCAAGTGACACAGCTATCTCCTCTACCTGAACTAGATATATAATATTATCAGATGCACTGTTAACATTCTATACTCTAACTTTCACTGGATTGTAAAAATATCTGAAAAAAATTTAATGTCACAGAAAATTGAACAGATGAATTAATACCACTTCTTAAGCTGGTAAAGAATCTGCCTGAAATGCAGGAGATCTGGGTTCACTCCCTGGGTTAGGAAGATCCCCTGGAGAAGGGAATGGCAACATACTCTAGTTTTCTTGCCTGGAGAATTCCGTGGACAGAGGAGCCTGGCAGGCTACAGTTCATGGGGTTGCGAAGAGTTGAACAGAACTGAGCGACTAACACTTTCACTTTCTTTTATTCAAGTCTATGGACATTGATGTCAATGTGAAATTTTGTGTAATGGCCTTCATGGGTTTAAGAGAGCAAATACATCGGTGGTAGATCATTGAAATCATCTTGCAATGGAAATTGCCTAAATCCTAACCAAAAGAGTTGGCTCTATTTTGAATGTTCTGTCAAGGAAGAACTTTTTCATTTGATTGTGGCAATGAACACAAAGACTACTAACCAGAATCAAACCGAATAAAAGCTTTCCATATTTGCAGGTCTAAAAATGTTGTTAAGCCTCAGTTGTGTCAGTCAGAGCACTGGTTTTGCTGGTACTGGAAGAAGTTCCTTTAGACTTACATCACTTCTGGTCATCACATCTGGCTCTAGTTGTTCCCCTTTTTGCTTCCCTCTCTTGTGGTCTGATACACATAAATCTGAAATAAAGATGGTATTTCCAACTTCATAAGCATTGGTCATGGAAGCACAGACTCTGGCAACAGTACCTCCATGAGAATGCTCCTTCACCATCCATAGATGACGTCTCTTCATGGAGATGTGAAGTCTAGCTTTGCAGGTATGAGAAATACACTAAAAATGGATGGTTTCATTGCTATTTAGTTTTGAAGATAAGTAGCCATCACAATACAATTTTCTGCAATTATATTTGATAGGCTTGTTGTTCTGTATTTGTGCTTGCTATTCAGAAACAAAACATGAGCAATTATGATGATTTTTTTCTATAATTGAACTTTGACCAGTTTTCCTATTGGTTATCACTTTGCTTCTTGTCTACTGTCTGTATATATTATTGGCCACTCAAAGTCCATTAAAAAGGAAATTATAAAGGATCTGGGTGAGAGAAGGGACAAATCATCTCTGAGGACAAAGTTATGAGAGCAAATATCCTACTTCATTGTCAAATGTAGCATAAATTATGTTGTTGGGCTCAGAAATTCAGAACTATGCTATAATTGGAAAATGCTATGAATAGCTGGAAAGTTCAAAATGTAATGAAGAAAAAAACACAGTAAAATTTAACATCCTGACAAACTGGTTGTTATTTTTGTTTTATTTTCTTTAAAAACTTTTCAACTTTTGAGATCCACCTCTTCTAGCACCGAGACACATACGCGGTGAGAATATATTCTAAACGTAAGCACATGATAAGTATTTGTTGATTTGTTTCAACTTATTTTACTGTCATTTTATGGGTGCATCTGTTCTGGAGAGAGAATGCCTGCATACAAACAAGGCAAATTGAACTAAACTTTACAGGATTCCAGTTTTAAAGAGTAATTTGTAAGCGATTTTCGAGATGTGATTCTTATTTCTGTCTGAAGCTGTTCCTACTCTTAATCTCAATTACACTGTCTAATCTGAGTGTTTTTACTATATTTCTAAACGGTCTGGATTCTTGCATAAATGTAGCTGGAACTGTCTTTGATGAGGTACAGCAGATTTGCAGCAGGTTGGAAGGCAGTGCAAAGAAATCTCTCTTGGCAGAGAGTGTGGGCAAGCTGCCAGGGCTCCGGGGGCCAGCGCGGTTCCCATCCACGGGTCATCTGGCACTTGCCCAGTCTCAGTCAGGGTATGTTACTGCCTCTCCTTAAGGCATGTATAGATGGGGTTGGCCCTGTTTGGAAAGATCTACGACAATAGAGGGTGTATTTCTCCTTGTTTTAATTTTTTTTTTTCACATACAGTCACAAATCTACTACTATTTATTTAGTACTTGCTACATACATTATTTCAGTTATCCTCATAAAATCCCACAAGGTAGGCAGTATTTATTGCCCTGTTTTACATTTGAGGAGACCGTTCTTTAGGGAGAGTAACTCGTATGATATATGTTTATATATAGATAATATATTCTTCACAGCTTTTTGAAAAATAAATGCTAACTGCTCATGATCACTTTAGAGACTGTTGCAAGCATTTTTGATGATCACTTCTTAACAGTTAGAAGCAGCATCCTTTCCCTCTGTTCTCTAGTTTTTTAAACCTATGAGTAAAGACTTGCTTCCAGCGCTGCAGGTTTAAGGAGACTCTCCCCATCTTGTCACCATCCATGCCGTGCTTATTCGAGTTGCTGTGTCTTCACGGGAAATATTTCTCTTCTGGATAGTAACAAGCATTTCCTTTCACAATGTAGAGTGTTTTTAATTTTGTAAAAAGTAGGAGACTCAATGGACATGGGTTTGGGTGGACTCCGGGAGTTGGTGATGGACAGGGAGGCCTGGCATGCTGCGGTTTGTGGGGTTGCAAAGAGTCGGACACGACTGAGCAACTGAACTGACTGACTGACTGATGAGTTGCTCAATATAATGGTCCCTCAGAAATGAACTTTTAGAAATGGTTCTCGGAAAAGCTGAAACATCACAAGGAGAGAGACCACAGTCCTGAGAGAAAATGATCGTTGTTAAAATGTGGTTCAGATATAAAGGAATATTATTCAGCCATAAAAAGAATGGGATTGGGTCATTTGTTGTGATGTGATGAACCTAGAGTCTGTTGTACAGAGTGATGTGAGGCAGAAAGAGAAAATCAAGTGTCCTGTATTAATGCGTATATATGGAGTCTAGAAAAATGGTGTTGATTAATGTGTTTGCAGGGCGGGAACGGAGACACAGATGTAGAGAATGGACTTGGTGGACACAGGGAAGGCAAGAGGAGAGTGGGGTGAACTGAGAGAGCAGCGCTGACATGCATGCACTATCGTGGGTGAAACAGGTGGCTAGCGGGAAGCTGTGTGTAACAGGGGGGCTCAGCTCGGTGCTCTGGGATGCCCTAGAGCGGCGGGATGCGGGAGAGGGGAGGGAGGCTCCAGAGGGGATATTTGCATACAAACAGCAGATTCACATTGCCGTACTGCAGAAACTAACACAACGTTGTAAAGCGATTATACTCCAGTGTAAAAAAAAAAAAATGATGAGCATTTACCATGAGTTACAAACACTTTTGAAAGAAATTGCAGTGTGTCAGTTTAGAATTGAAGAACCTGAACTCTGACTCTTTCCTTGTGCTCCATTATTCTGACTTTGGTTCAAGAATGAAAGAAAATGAACTGGATGGTTTCCCTGGTAACACCCATTTCCCTCCATTCTCCTCACACCTAACTTCCAAGTCCTGACTCATTTTGAGACTTTTTGGAAAAGATTTGAGATTTGAATAAGAGAAAAGGAGAGTATAAATGGGTTTGCACTTAGTCCAAAAATGTAGACTTTACAATTAGTCTCTTAATAACAATGACATAACCACAAATCAAATGATGCTGTGAAAGCAGTCTACAAAGTGCCATTCAGATAACTCGCAACCACTGTAAGATGACAGAAGAGCTGATACTGCGTTTCTCGGTTGAAATCTGAGTGACCAGAGGTTTTAAGAGATTGATGCCTCTCCTTACAAACTGCTGAAGGGGTGGAGTTTGGATGAGAGCTCAGGTCACATGACATTTGCTGCCGTCTTTTTCAGATCACTATGACTAATCCCATTTTAAACTGAATTTTCTGTGATAAGTATGAAAGATCGCATAATATATCCCTCTTTAAGGTGCATATGAGCTTCCCAGGTGGCACTAGTGGTAAAGAACCCGCCTGCCAGGGTAGGAGACATAAGAGATGCTGGCTTGACCCCTGGGTTGGGAAGATCTCCTGGAGAAGGGCATGGCAACCCACCCCAGTGTTCTTGTCTGGAGAATCCCATGGACAGAGGAACCTGGTGGGCTATAGTCCATAGGGTTGCAAAGAGTCAGACACGACTGAAGTTTAGCATGCATGCACAAGGTGTATATAAAATGGTCTTTGATAATTTTTGTGTAAATTCTTCTAAATTATTTGACCTAGAGGAAAACCATTAGTGGCTAAATGGAAATGTTGTGCTTTATGACATCACCAGAGAAGTGGGACAAGTATCCTTAAAAATTATTGACCAGTTTTGGACACCAAGATTATTTAGATTACCTGATACTGAATTTCAACTGTGGTAGACTTCTTAAGCAATGATAGAATAGTATCCTTTGATTTTATTGTCAAAATCCAGCTGGAATGCAGGAAAGCTGTTTAATGACCTGGTTCATTCATCCACTTAACAGGTGTTTATTTGAGTGCCTACTCTGTGCCAAGCACATTTTTAGGTTTTAGGGGAACAGGCAGTGAACAAAGTAGACAGAAAGCTCTCATATCATGGAGTTTACATCCCTCTGGAGAAAGTCATACAAAAATAAGATAAATATGTAAAGTATATGATATGTGGGATAAAGTTAATGGCTATAAAGTAAAACCTGAAGTGCAGGGCTGATGTGAAGTATGGCAATGAAATTGAAATAAGGTGGTCAGGGAAAGCCTGACTGAGAAGCTGACTTTTGAGTAAAGACCTGAAGGATATGAGGGAACAAGCTCTTGTTTGTTTAGAGAAGAGTTTCCCAGACAGAGGGAATAATCAGTGCAAATGCTAATGCTATATGTGCCTGTGATGTTCAAGAAATAGCTGGAGACCAAGGAGGCTTACTCCTTGGAAGAAAAGTTATGAGCAACCTAGATAGCATATTCAAAAGCAGAGACATTACTTTGCCGACTAAGGTCCGTCTAGTCAAGGCTATGGTTTTTCCAGTGGTCATGTATGGATGTGAGAGTTGGACTGTGAAGAAGGCTGAGCACCGAAGAATTGATGCTTTTGAACTGTGGTGTTGGAGAAGACTCTTGAGAGTCCCTTGGACTGCAAGGAAATCCAACCAGTCATTCTGAAGGAGATCAGCCCTGGGATTTCTTTGGAAGGAATGATGCTAAAGCTGAAGCTCCAGTACTTTGGCCACCTCATGCGAAGAGTTGACTGATTGGAAAAGACTCTGATGCTGGGAGGGATTGGGGGCAGGAGGAGAAGGGGACGACAGAGGATGAGATGGCTGGAGGGCATCACTGACTGGATGGATGTGAGTCTGAGTGAACTCCAGGAGATGGTGATGAACAGGGAGGCCTGGCGTGCTGCAATTCATGGGGTCTCAAAGAGTCGGACATGACTGAGCAACTGAACTGAACTGAACTGAACTGAAGGAGGCTGGAGAGGATTGGGAGGAAAGTGGGAAAAGAAGTTATAGAGATGAAAACAGAACTGATCTTTGGGGAAGTGTGCTGCAGACCATTGTAAAGACTTTGGCTTTTCTCTGAGTGAAATTAGAGATTTTTAGCAAAGGTAAGATTAGGTTTTGATCTATAATTGCTGTCTTGTGAAAGATCATTCTGGCTACTGCATTGAGAAGAGACAGTCCTAGGTGGGCAAGAATAGAATCAGAGACATTATCTAGGAGGTGATGGCAGTAATCCAGATGCTAGTTGATGGCAGCTGTGTAGATGACAATAGGTGGTAAAATTCTGGTTGTATTTTGAAGGGAGAGCCATCAGCATTTCTGGGCTGATTGGGTGTGAGGTGTGGAAGAAGGAAAGGAAGTAAAGACGACATTAGGTCTTTTGGCTTGAGAAACTGGAGAGAGAGAATTGCAGTCACCAGTGATAGGGAGGAGGTAGTGAGTGAGCAGGGGTGACGGCAAGACCGGCAGCTTAATGTTGTATTTGGAAGGTGTATTAAGTATTCATGTTAGTTGTTGATGAGGCCTTGGAGTCTAGGAGTCTGGAGCAGAGAAAAAGACTGGCTGGGCATACATGTTTGGGAGTGACCACATAGTTGATCTTTAAAATCACGGTACTGGGTGAAATCTCTAAGGAAATGATATAGATGAAGGAGAGAAGAGGACCGTGGACAGAACCCAGGGTCACTCCTATATTATGAGCGAAGAAGAAAGAGGAACCAGCAAAGGAGACTAAGAAGCAGTTATCCATGAGGTATAAGTAAACATATTTCATATTAGGAGATTAATTTGTTTCAGTATTTCTTCTAGTTATGAAGCAAATGGCAGTAAAGGAAACTGGAAAAGTGGCCAGTGGTGTAGGGTAAACCAGGAAGATTTGCTCATAAAGGACACGACTTTGTGTGTGCGTGCTCAGTCGAGTCCAGCTCTTTGAGGCCCCATGGACTGTAGCCTGCCAGGTTTCTCTGTTCATAATTTCCCAGGCAAGAATACTGGAGTGGGTTGCCATTTTCTACTCTAGGGGATCTTCCCAACCCAGGGATCGAATATGCATCTCTTGAGTTTCCTCCTGCTTTAAAGGCAAATTCTTCACCACTGAACTACCGGGGAAGCCAGGACTTAACTAAGACAAATCCTAAGTGGATAAAGTGGCAGAACTAAGTCTGTGTGGTGGTTGAGGATGAAGAAGCAATTACACTTATTCCCCACTCCACAGCCTTTGCTCTTGAAGGTATACCAATTCTAATTGCTTTGGATTTGACTTTGTATTGAAAGAAAATTTAGGCTCTGATATCCTGGATACTGGGCTTCCTAGGTGGTGCTAAGTGATAAAGAACCTGCCTGACAGTGCAGGAGACATAAGGAGCCCTGGTTTGATCCCTGGGTCGGGAAGATCCCCTGAAGTAGAAAGAGGCAACCGACTCCAGTATTCTTGCCTAGAGAATCCCACGGACAGAGGAGCATGGTGGGCTCCAGTCCATAGGGTCACAAAAAGTCGGACATGACTGAAGCGACTTACCATGCATGCACATCCTGGATGCTAGGTAGACAGCACCTACTCTGTTACTTGGAATTGGGTCCATTGCCCTCTAAATTTTTTTCATATATCGGAGTTTAAGTTATCTCTCTAATTTGATTCTCAGTTATATACTTTTATTCTGATGTTTGAGGATAAGAACATCTTTGTTTCTGGTGAGGGGTCTAGACTTGTCTTCATAGCCTTCATTTATTTATTTAACAAACATTTTTCAGAACCTTTTGGGCTTTCCTGATAGCTCAGTTGGTAAAGAATCCACCTGCAATGCAGGAGACCCTGGTTCAATTCCTGGGTCAGGAAGATCCACTAGAGAAGGGATAGGCTACCCACTCCAGTATTCCTGGGCTCCCCTTGTGGCTCAGCTGGTAAAGAATCCGCCTACAATGCGGGAGGCTTGGGTTTGATTCCTGGGTTGGGAAGATCCCTGGAGAAGGGAAAGGGTACTCACTTCAGTATTCTGGCCTGGAGAATGCCATGGACTGTATAGTCCATGGAGTCGCAGAGTCGGACACAGCTGAGCAACTTTACTATTATGCATCAAGCTTTGCACTTCGTTGTGAGTTTACAAGTACCAAACAAGCTAACTCCCTTTCCTGAGAGTTCCCATTCTAGTGTGCACGAGCAGTTATAATGTAGTCTGATGTGTTGCTGTAGTGGACATGAGCGCTGAGGGGAGATTTCTTAAAGAAATTCTGGGGAGAAAGCAACCAACTTCCTGGCAAAAATTGAAGAGTGCTTCTCAGAAGAGGAAATACTCAAGCTTTGTCTTGAAGGATCAAATAGATTTTTCCAGGGAACAAGAGGGCAAAGGATATTCTAAGCAAGAAAGTAGTATATGTCTGGGCAAGATAACTTGAAGCCTGGAGTTTGTACAGTTTAGAAGGCACGTGGAGGAAAAGTCAAAATGGTTAACAGGAGTGGGGTTATGAAAGCCATCTTTGAGGCCTGTGCTCAGCACTGTTGTTAATACCTTTTATGTATTTACTCACTGAATTCTCACAACAGCCCTCTGGGGTGATACAGTAAATCCATTAAATCCATTTTTTGCTGATGTGTGTCCTAAGGCATAGAGAGATTGAGTGATTTCTCAAAGCCAAAGTAGATTTATAGTATGTGCGAAAGCCAGAGTAGATTTATAGTATGTGTGTCTGATGCTGAAAGTGTAACTTGGTTCGTCCTAACACTTTTCCTCATTATTTTCTTCTTGGAATTATTAGGGACCTCCTTTTTTATGACTTAATCACTGCTTCTTCACAATACGCCTACTACCCTCCATCATTATCAGATTTGACAAAGGCTTTCATTTTTTTTCTGATGATTTTTTTAACCTCTTTCCACAAATTGGAATTTAAAGCCCCTTTATCAGGTTGGCAAAAATGTTAGTCATGTCTGACTCTTTGCGACTCCATGGACTGTATTCCAGCAGGCTCGTCCATGGAATTCTCCAGGCAAGAACACTGGAGTGGGTTGCCATTTCCTTCTCCAAGCCTCCTGCCTAAGGCTTGGTTGATGTGATATGCCATCTGACCCCTGTGAAGAGCCCTTGATCCTGGCACTGTAAACCATGGCTCAGAAAAACTTCCATCCTTCAACACTATCTGTGGAATCTACTGTTCACACATGTGCTGATTTCCCTCCTGTAATAATCACCTCCAGGTTGGACAAGATTTGAAAATAGTATCTGTCTACTTGTGTCCCTGGGGCTCTTGGTTTTCTGTGCTGTAGGTTTCTACTGAATGAGTTGTGACCGGTAGCGTAGGTGGCTTGGGACGTGGTACACCTCCTCGTTAGACATAGAGTTACACGGTTCACATTTAGTAACATACATCTCTCTCTGGGAGATAATTGGGGTCCTTGCACTTGATAATGTGTCTTCTTTACTGTTCTGTGGAATGAAATGCTTCTTCATTTTCAGGTCTGGCCTTTTCCTCCTTGGGCAGAGCCTCACATTTTTAGAATAACTCTTGGCGTAACTTTTTCTTCAGTATTACTGTCTCCCATTTGCAGCCCTTCAACTGGGTCTTCATTCTATGTTGCTCATGTTTTTTTTCTTCTGAGTGTTATTTCTGCCCAGGAATTATTCATCTTCTTTAATAAGGTAGTAGAGAGGTTCCTCCAGCTCTGTCACATTCTTCCCTAGTAAGGAGTTTGATTCTAGCCTATAATATGGTAACCTGGGGCCACATGTTTCCAAGGGGCATGGCTGAACTGACATTTCATCTGGACCCTCCTGACTTCTAGACTTTGGGTGCTTGGTGAGGGTCATTAATATCCTGGAGCATGCACTGCCAACTCAAGAGGCTTGACTCTGGAGGCAGAATTCTTGGTTACAGTGTTCTGCTACTGCTCCAGTTCTTTACATTAAGGACAATTGGTTTTTCTAGTTTTGTTCAAGAAACATTTATTGAGCAGCGTTTATTGACTACTCTGTACCAGATGCCATGTAAGCTCCTTGGCATACAAAGGTCTCTGCTTTCAAAGGGACTCATTCTCCAGTAGAGTGACTCAAGGACCAATGTGTAGGACTCTGGTCATTGACTTATTTTCAAACATTCCTGGCACATATAGCTATAAATTCAAGTAGAATAGAGGATTTCCATAAAACTAAGATGGTGGATATAGGGAAGTCATCTGATAAAATTTTTAAAGTTTAAATGAGCTTTAAACATTAGCAATAAACATGCTTAGAGCCTTTGACTTGAAAATGTGCAGTGTTAGAATTATAATTCCCTAAATTACAATTAAGGCACAGAAGGAAGCAGATGTTGAAACAACATTAATGTTGATAAATAAGGGACTTTTAAATAGTCTCAGATATTTCTAAGAAGTGGAAAGGATTTTTTTCAAATTCTTTAACATATAGTCAAGGAATTCATTCTTAAATATGTCTAAACTAAAATAAAACTCAGAGACATGCACATCTGAATGAACTGCTTTCTTACTCGCTTATGTGTGGATGTTCTATTCTTAGACCTGAACGGGAACATTTCTCTTCATAAGGAATTTATTTCAATCGCATGAATGTGATCTATGAAAAAGATTTTTTTTTTTTTAGGATTTGTGTAGAGCTCAGAATCTGTCCAGAATGAACTGAGGGAGCTTTGGAGTAAAGCTGGAAAAGCCTAAGATTTAGGAATGAAACTCAGTGTCCAGAACAAAGGGCTTAATTAATCTGCTCTGTCTCAGGAAAACAACAAGAAAGAAAGAAAGTCACGATAGAAAGAGTAAAGAGTTTTCTGCTGGGGAGATTAAAAGTCTTAGTTTTGTCTTGATAACAATATGGACATGCCTTAAAGATGGGAAAAAAAACTCATTTGCTAGAAATTTAACAATGTGTTTTTATTTTATAAAGAAAAAATGAGCAAACAAATGAAGTGGAATTGAATGATCTGGCAAAAATTATAAGTACATATAAGATATAATATCAAATAACAAAGAAAACAAAAATCACAAAAGGAAAGAGTAAAAAAACACTTCTGCAAGTTGGAGGCATGATTTAATTTTTCTTTCTTCCAAATTTCTGGTTTCTTTGAAAGAATAAACAGACTTGCATCTTTGTTTGCGTAGGTCAAGAAATATGCTAGAGATAAGAGACTGGGAAAAGACCTGTGTTCAAACCGAGGCCAACGTTCAAGGACCCCACACTAATGCTCTTTTTGCTAGCAGCCTGTCCTTGCCCAAAGAATGACAGCGGTGGGAGAAGGCGGGTGGAAGGCAAGACCAAGGGAGACAGATGGATTCCGTCCTGATTGCCAGCGGACTGTGTCTACAGTTGTCCATTAAATCCAAAGGATTCCCTGCAAAATGTCTGCCGGTGGAATGCAGAGCTTCTGAAAGGAACCTTAAAGTGCAGCTGGGAGTGAACATTGCCTGGGCCGTGGCGTGGCTGCCAGCCGGTGGCCCGCCTCGTGCTGTGCCCTTCTGCCGAGCAGCCATCTGCTGCAGCTTTAATGAATGAATCTCTCTCTCTCTCTTTTTTGACAGAACAATAGCTTCTGTGATGTGATCTGCATTCCGATGGACGGATTGAGTCCTTTCTGGCACTCCTGTGTGTGTGTGTGTGTGTGTGTGTGTGTGTGGTGTGTTGCAGGGGGTGGGGTGGTGTGAACGCAGAGCGATGGTGTGTATCTGCATTCTCTCCAGTGGGAGATGGTGGATGTTGTAAGAAAGTTAATGCTTTAGGTTGGTTTTTAACTGGAATGCTCCATCATCTCTTCCTTTGGAGAACTGGACAATTGGACTGCTGCTGCTGGTATCTCTACATGTCCTTTCTGCAGCTTGTTTTTCTTCCCTCCTGAACACTGAAGGGGTGGCTCAGGCAACAAAGAATCTGCCTGCAATGCAGGAGACCCTGGTTCGATCCCTGGGTTGGGAAGATCTCCTGGAAAAGGAAATGGCAAGCCATTCCAGTATTCTTGCCTGGAGAACTCCATGGACAGAGGAGCCTGGCGAGTTACAGTCCATGGGTTCCCAAAGAGTTGGACACAACTTGAGTGACTAACACTTTGGATACACTTTGGAAACACTGAAGGATGGAGTTGCTTCTTTCCAGAAGTGCTAGTGAAGTACAGGCCTATGGAATAAAATATTTAAGCAGATTTTTTTTCCCTTTTTTCTAATCACTTGACATTAACTTGGGTTGATTAATCTCCTCTGTCCCTCTTGGCCAATGTCTATAAATCCATTGCTCTGCCTTTGATGCAGTTTCCTGGAGAAAGTCTCTGTAGCCCCCCTCAATATTTCTTTTCCCTGTGGTGTTCATCAAGCTACAGGCTGGTTCTTCTTAATTACCAAGGAGAGAAAGAAACACCCCAAAAGACAAATCAAAAACTTTACCAGGAGACAATTGATTTGGTCTTTGGTTTAATCATCCTTGGAAAAAGAGAAAATCCTATTTTGCTGGTCAATAATGGTCCTGTGGTTATTATCATTAGCCTAAGAGAACTGAAGGAGAAGTTAATTTGGGGGAAAACTTTTGAAGATTATTTTGAAGATTTGGTTTACAGGACTCATTAAGATCATCTAGTTTCTAGTCTTCAAGAAAAAAATAATTTCAAGTAAAATCTTACTCAGAACCTTCGTAGATAAACCAGACACAATTGTAGCTGGTCTGGTTGAGGTGGAGATAAGTGGCCGGGATAGAGGCTCAATCTTACCTCACAAAGGTCTGCATGTACAAGGCTCTGTTGGATGCCGTTGATAAAGCTACTTGTAGAGCATATTTATTTGTTTGGGGGTAAAATTATGCTAAACTATTGTGGAGAGTAATTATTATTTTTGCATTTTTATTGTTATTCTGCTTTTTCACTATTAGCAGAAATGCTATTTTATAACTTTCACTGGTATCTCTTCTGCTTATCAGTTTGGGCTACAAAAGGCAGAGGATGGATAAATGGTAACTAAAAATCCGTTCCATTCTAAAATTCAAAGTCAAATGGAAATGTTTCCACTTTTACATTTTTTTGTGAAAATGTTCTTATTTGGTTGTCACATGATAGCCTTACCATTAGATATTTTATTACTGTTAAGAACTGTGCTTTAATTTTATTGAATTTATCTTTCTATATATGGATGTATATCTAGGAAGCCCCATTATAGATATACATGCCTATGTCTATTTATTTATACACATGTACATATATAAAACCCATTTTGTATAATTCTTGCATAGTTCATTTTGAGAAATACATAGATCTCTAAGTAGACAGCAACATAGAGCACTTCTGAAATTCCTTTATACAAATCCATTTACCAAACTCTAAGAAAATCCTTTTTATAGAGACATCAAGAAAGCCTCATCAAATATATGTTGTTGCTCTTTTCAATTTAAAGCTCAGCCAGGGCCTAACGGGCTTTCCTGGTTGCTCAGATGCTAAAGAATCAGCTGCAGTGCAGAAGACCCAGGTTTGATCCCTGGGTGGGGAAGATCCCCTGGAGAAGGGAATAGTGACCCACTCCAGTATTCTTGCCTGGGAAATCCCATGGACAGAGCAGCCTGGTTGGCTACAGTCCGTGGGGTCTCAAAAGAACTGGACACGACTTAGTGTTGCTCAAGCTAAATCTGCAGAATTAAAAGACCACAAGTGAAGAAATTCAGATGGAGATGGGGGGAGGGTGGTGAAGATGGCAGGTAGAAATCATTCTCTCGACTGGATGTATGCTCTACTCAGCCCAACATCTGAATATATAGGAATATATAGGTCCATACTTTCATCTGATGGCTCCTGATCCAGACTTAGCATTCGTAAGGCCTAGGGCTCCTTACCACAGACCGACTCTGTGCCTCAGTTTTCTCATCTATGCAAATGGTTAAATGTGCACGAAACGCAGTGATGACCCCAAGGTTTTCTAACTCAGTGACTATTAATATCCAACTCAGTATAAAATTTGGAATGTTAAACGTATTGTACTTCTTTGAAAAATATTAACTCATCTATAATTTATTTTGGACTGTCCATTAACCTTAATATTAAATTAAGCTTCACAATCTAGTCCAAGGCTATTACAAACACCTAGGGGCTAATACTTCATTTAAAAAATTTGTTATGAGAAGATTCTTTCTTATAGCTAGTACATTTTTTTAACATTAGGTTGACTAACATCTGAACATGACATTTATGCCACTTAATCTATTGTATAATTCTTGTGCTATTTTATATCTCAGGATTCATACCTCCTGATTTTTAAGTGATTTTTAAATTGCTGTTCCCAGAAGAAGCACCTATTAGGAACTGCAAGCAAAATTAGTACTTGAATTGCACTTTGTTATATTTATTCCCTTCCCAAACTAGACACATTATTTCCAAAGTGATACTTGGAACCTATTGTTCAAAGGATAGTATGACAAGTAGCCTGAGAATGGAATGGACTGCATTTTGGAATCAGGACCATCCCAGCCTATGGTGACCACACACCGAGCAGCCCACATGGTGTGGGGAGCTTTGCACAAGGTAGAGCTCTGTGAAATTTCGCAAGTGTGGGATTGTATTCTCCTTGGTTTCAAGTTCTTTATTGCTTCTTTGGATCATGAAGGGAGTCTCTCTCTCTTTTTTTTTTTTTTTGACAGGTTTTTATTTTTCATTTTTTAATTAATTATTTTAATTTGAGAATAATTACAACATTGTGATGGTTTTTGCTCTACATCAGTGTGAATCAGCCACAGGTATACATGTGTCTCCCCATCCTGAACCCCCATCCCACCTCCCTCCCTACTCTATCCCTCTGGGTTGTCCCAGAGCACCGGCTTTCATGCATCGAACTTGCATTGGTCTTGATGCTCCATAGTTGACAATTATGGACAAGACTTCCAAGCCCCCAAAATAGTCCAAGAATTTTTCCCACCTCACCACTTCACCAGAGACCCAAGGTAAAGAAAGGCACTTAGAGAAATCAGCAACTAGAGAGGATTTGAGAATGGTAGGGACTGTGTGGGGGCCTCACCTCAGTGGAATTCTGGTTCAGGTTTACCCACTTTGTCTCATTCATGCCTGTGTTGACTCAGTTACTGCCTCTGTTACCTTGCCCAACTCAAAGTTCCATACCTGAACTCAAGTGCCCTGCTTGAGGATGGTCTAAGGTAATAAAAAGCAGAAACAGTAGCATAGAATTAAGGACCAAAAAGCATTTTATAACCCTGGGATTTCGGCTGCCAATGCAACTGTGTTGGCTTAAACCAGCTGGCTGAGCTCTGGCTGGTGGGGAGAGTGGTGTCGTGCTATTTGGGAGCACAATCTGCTTTTCAGGAATGTCAGGAACCTCCAGGCAGAGCTGAACGCAGACTCTGCTTCTGGGCCCACTCTCACGTGTCCTTTCTGCATCTGTGTTGGGTACTTCTGGGTCGTTCACAGATGCCTGTTCTCCAGTTCGCAAGCAAGGTGTCTTCCTGGCAGACAGAATACAGCCGCCTCAGGCTCTATCTATAGTCGGTGACTGGTGTGAGTGCACTGCGCCTCTGGACAGGAGAGAGTTGGGGTACTGTGGGCTTTTCCAGAGCAAGGCTGGGTCCTTTTGCCTTGCCCAGCCAGAGAGAACAGATACGGGGCAGTGCAGAGCGATGGTGCTGTCTTTTGATGTGCTGTTGGGCTGCCTTGCTCAGTGAAGGATGCTGGTCCCTCCTTTGTGGATGGGAAACTGTGATTAAACCTTCAATGAGTGCTTCTTTACTAGGCAACGGGGGGACAGGGCCTGGAATCTAGTCAGTTCATTGATAAAACTCGAGGTTGAAAGCATGACTGTTCCCTTGTGCAAGTACATCCAGGCCTCATGAACGGGCTACTGCCCAACTCGGCCATCTGGGCTACTGCCCAGCCCAGCCGCTGGGTGCTCGGAGGCATTGCAGAGGCCATTTTAAAGCGCCTACAAGGGAAGCTTTCAATTCCTCACTGGAAAGTGTTGGGACTTGCCACTTGTCACCGAGGCCCCTGTTGATGGGTTGGCATTTCAGCAGATATTAAGGAGGCAAGGAAACCCCATCCTTAATGGACATATTTTCAGTATTTTAAGCAAATATCTAACTTCCAAGTTAGGCATTTGTCATAACTCTTAGCATCCAAATGAAAGCTGAAAAAGGGAAGAAGATGAATGGGGACATACATTTTCCCCAGTTTTGTCCATGGGGCAATATTCTAAGCCTGTGGTAATGATTTCCTTCTTGGTCCTGGTTAGGAGGTTTTCCTTCAGATACATGCTTGGTGAGCACCTCTCCTCAGGACTCAGGTACCCTGAATGATTTGTGATTCTGCCTCTGCATCCAGTGTGTCATCCTTTTTCTTCCACCTTTTCCAGGCATATTTTTAGGTCAAACAAACATTTCAAGAGAAAGAATGACCCCAATTGCCCATGTGAATATTTTAGTATTTCTTGACTCTAACTTCTTCTTCTTCTTCTTTTTTTTTTTGGCTATTCTACACCCCTTATAGAAATATCTTGGTCACATTCAATTTTCAGAGGTTAGTGATTCTTGAACCATATTATCCTGGAACTCTGCTTTGGAGACAGCCACAAGAAGTAAAGAAAAGAAAAAAGTAGAGCATCAAGGTGTAAAGCATTGTAGCAGTGCTTGCTATGTATTAGAATCTTCAAAATAGATTCCACCAATCATCCAAAAAAGCTTGAATTTTAGATGTGAGCTTTGACAGAGGCATATGAAAAATAGTTTTGATGTATAATCCATTATTCCTTTAGAATGTATACTGAGAAATTTAAAAGATTTATATAGGGTTGTGAATTTTTGGTATTGACTGTTTATATATATATACTGTTTAAAAATTAAGTTTTTCTCTCATTTTGTGGACAGTTCTTAGCAGCAAAGAGTGCTTCACTGAAAGACTGTGGTAAAAAAAAGTGCCTTCTTTTGGTAGAAGTCCACGTTTCTAGAATTTCAGATCTCAGACGAACTTATCATTCACAACCTTGGAGAGGTAGTTTAGTGGAATTAGAGCATGGACTTCAGAGGCAGACTACTTGGTTCAGATCTTGACTTCTGCACTTGTTGCGTGACCCTGGGTAAATCACTTACCCACTCTGTGCATTCATTTCTTCATCCATAAAGTGGGTATATTCATAGGGCTGTTCTGAGGCTTATTGGGCTGATCTCAATACTGTTATGTAGAACAGGGCTTCCCTGGTGGTCCAGTGGTTAAGAATCTGCCTTGCAATGCAGGAGACACTAGTTCAATCCCCAGTCTGGGAAGATCCCACATACCATGGGGCAATTATGCACGCACTACAACTACTGAGCCTGCACTCTGGCGCCTGTGAGCCACAGCTACTGAGCCCACGTGTAGCAACTACTGAACCCACACGCCCTAGAACTTGTACACTGCCACAAGGGAAACCACCGTGATGAGAAGTCCATGCACCACAATTAAGAGGAGCTCCTGCTCTCTGCAATGAGAGAAAGTCTATGCACAGCATTGAACACCATCGCCAAATTAAATAATAATAATAATAATGTTTTGTAGACAGCGTGACTTCCCCGGTGGCTCAGTGGTAAAAAGTTCTCCTGCCAATGCAGGAAACTTGGATTTGATCCTTGGTTCAGGAAGATCCCCTGGAGAAGGAAATGGCAACCCACTCCAGTATTCTTGCCTGGAAAATCCCATGGACAGAGGAGCCTGGCGGGCTGCAGTCCAGGGGATTGCAAAAGAGTCTGACACGACTGACTGATGAGCTTGCACACGTAGAACAGTGTGACACAAGGTAACCACTGGGGTCGCTAAGAGTCGGGACAACTGAGTGACTTCACTTTCACTTTTCACTTTCATACATTGGAGAAGGAAATGGCAACCCACTCCAGTGTTCTTGCCTGGAGAATCCCAGGGACGGGGGAGCCTGGTGGGCTGCCGTCTATGGGGTCGCACAGAGTCGGACATGACTGAAGCGACTTAGCAGCAGCAGCAGCATTCTAAACCTGGAGATGGGTATGGAAATGCACTCTGAGCAGGATAAGGAATTGCCCACAGGGAAGACTGAGGCAGCTGAACAGCTCTATTATCCAGGCTGAGTTTGGGGACTGAGTACCCTGCTCCTTTAAGTACACAGAACTGAATTCTGTCCTCTGCATCCGGAACTTGTTTAAGTGAGACTTCCATGTAACAAGGGCCCTTTGACATTTCAATAACGAAATCCTTGCCTGCGGGGCTGAGGCAAAGTTCCTAAGTGCTCAGGATTATTCTACAACTAAGAGTTTTCCATTTTGGTTTCAATGTATCATAATTGAGACTAGGAAAGCAGTTCTAGCATCGAGAAACTGGTCTACCTTGCCATACCTGAGATGTAGGAAAAATAAGTAAAATAGATCCCTACGTAAATATGTAGCTATTAACATAAAACATAGGACTTAATAAACAAACTTTTGGCTGACACATGCATGGAATAAGAACAGAAAGCATGACAGCATTTGAAATGCCTGTCTTCTACGTGCAGTTGAAGAATAGTTTGCTGAACCAAGAGGTTTTTCAGAAACATTACAGGAGAGATTCAAATATGTAGAATGCTGGATTTATATAATTTAATGAACACTAATTATAAATTTAAGCAATTCTTTTTGATCACTTCCTATATGTTAAATACTTTCACAAGCTTCCTCCATGTTCTCCACAGATTATTAATTCCATGTTACCATTTTCATTTTTAGTAGGTAAAACTAAAGTTGTGAGAGATTTGCTTGAGGGTATATATAACTAAGAATTGACAGCAGCATTCAGATCTGGATATTTTTGGCTCTGAATCCACATGCTTGCACTATAATCATATTGTCTCTCAAGGATGATTTAGTTCAGTCCAGTGGAAAACTAGCAATAGCAGCTCCTATTGTGTGCAAGGCGTCAGGAAGTACTGGGATCCAAGCAAATAAGACAGGTGTGCTTCATGCTTCAGGAAACTGACAGTCCAGGTAGGATGACAACGCCTAGCGACCAACGTATACTTTTTTCTTTCCCTTATGCTTTCCTTGATATCTGCCTTGAATAGACACTGCCATTGCCTTGAGGTTTAGACACATTGTTCTCTTGAAGATAATATTTTTAAATGTTCTTATTTGTGCAAAAAGTATGTGCACCTTAAATTCTCACGTCCATTGCCTACTGTTGCCACCTGACGTGGTAGCTCACGGACTAGCTGATGTATAGTATAGGCTCATCCTCAGCTTGGTTACTTTGAAGGATCAGCGGGAGAATTATAAGTTAGTTAAGTTATAACGTATTTCATGTTAAAATAAGGCATCTGATTCTATCAGTTTTCAGACACCTTAGTGATGCTAGTAAAGGTGAAGTTGATTTGTTCTGTTATTGTGGAGCTCACATAGAATGGGAAGGGAAGAACAAGAAAGCAATCCTGATGTATTCCCAGAGAAAGTGGATGGGATATGGGTGAAGTATCCTTGCAGGAAAGAAACATTGTGTGACAACCATGGAGAAGGGACAGACTATTAGTGCAGGGAGGAGAGGGACAAAAGTCAGGTGCCCAGAGAGGCAGGGAGAAAGTGAGGCTTGACGGCAAGTTTTAGAGCTTATTTAGGAAACTGTGCGTCATTTGTCTCTTACTACTGGATAGCTATATGAAACTTGCATTCCTGCACTGAGCAGACTCTTTGCCCTAGAATTTGGTTTTTAGTTTCACTTAAGAACTCAGGAAGAGAAAAATGACCTATGACACCGTGCACCCAGTCATTCATTGTTGACTGACTTGGTGTCACCTAACATAGCCTTATATCTGCTTCAGGTCTTCACTAACATAATGCAAGGGAATCAATGAAGGATCAGACTGTGCTGTGAATTGCAAATTTCTTGTAGGCTTAGTGTTTTCTTTTTTTTTTTCCTTATCCTGGGTACTTAGGCGGCTGCTCATTTATAATGGGAAATCCTATAAGGAACTCCATGAAACACTTGGAAATGAGTCAACAGAATCTCAATGAATGGGTGAGGAAAGCATCTCTAGCAGATTCAGTTCTTGTGACTACATTTCTCCCTGGCTTTATCACTGAGCCTATTCAGAAAACCAGAACAATTGCAGGCAGGACACCAAGACTCTGGTCATCACCACAGGATGAGAACATTTAATAAAACCAAGTGGAAACCTTGCGAGCTCTTCCTTCCCAGCTGACACGCGGGCCGCCAGACAAAGGGCTGATTAATAGAAGGGAGCCCGTTGTCAGGCTCCGGCATTGCTGGGTCAGGCCGAGAGGGGCAGTGATTCCAGGTCTCAGTCCCGTGTCTGTGTCCGGCTTCTTCCTTCTCCACTTCTCTCACGGCCCTTCGTGCCCAGTTCATAGAAGGCACAGGTACATGGAGTTTGCTGAGGGACATGACTATCCTTTTTCTTGACCCCACTATTGGTTTATTTTAAAAAATAGTCTCTATTTTATTTATTGATCATTTAAAAATGCTTATTTCTTTTGGCCATGACATGTACCATGTGGGATCTTAGTTCCCCAACCAGGGTTGGAGCTCACACTGCCTGCAGTGGAAGTGCAGGGTCTTAACAACTGGGCCGCCAGGAAGTCCCAGCTGTGGGTTTCTTTAAAACTTAGTCTGAAGTCTGGTCTTAGGCATCCAAACCAACACCTACAAATTTAATCTTTCCCAGTAATCTACTGTAAAATGAGAGATTTCTTTCCAGTATTGACCATACTAACGTGTGACATCTCTCATTTTCTATAATTCTAATTTGACACAACCAAAATCAGTATCCCCCCTTTACATTTCCATCTCTTCTGTAATGCCTCGTCTTACCGATCACAGGTAACGGTATGTGAAGAAGAGTCTCAGCCAGTGTGAGATAAAGCAGTGATGGCAGTATATCCGCAGATGGAATAAATGCCTGTAGCGACTGTATACTGCTGTATAGAGGACGAGTGTCTGATGATACTATCGAGGGTGTTGTAGTTATGTTTCTCTCCTCTTGGATATTTACTAACTATTGTATTATGGACGGAATCCCTCAGTTTCCATTTGGAGGTTTGGAGTCCTTGATGTGTAACATTTTTTTTAGAATTCATGATCAATCCATTGCCAAGCCAAGATGTAACCACAGAAAAGAGGCAAGATCGGAAGGTGGTTTGCTTTCCCACCCAGTCTACAAGTTTCCATTTTCACTACTTTGTATGGGTAAGGAGGCCACATAACTCATGGATTATTCCCCTAGGATTTTAATACAGGAAAACCAAAATCCAGGTGTAGTGTTTTGTAAGACATTGAGAATTGTTGTTTTCTCTTTCACTTATTAAAAATCCCCATTGTTTCTGTAGCCCTTTCGGCATGTTTACCTCTTGAAATGATCGCCCCCTCCTTCCCTGGTTTTTAAAATGCAGGACCTTGAACATCATCACATACACACAAGTGCACAAAAGGTTTTAAGATTCACTCTTCTTTGATGTAAAACCACGGGGTCTTGTATAATCATCTGCTCACCCAGAACGCAGATGCTGCTCTCTTTCTCGGCAAACAAAGCTTGGATGTGAAGGGCAACAATGCGCAGATGTTCACGCCCACCTCTCTTCTCCCACCCAAGAGCTAAAGCTGGAGGCTGCCAGCTCCTGTCAGCGGCTCCTCACAGGGGCCTTCCTGAGTGATCAAAGGAGAAAGTGTCTTCAGGGTCTAATGTGCTGGAGAAGAAATGTTGAAAAATGCGGAGACGTGGGGCTCTAGATCAGCCGGGAGCTCTTTAATTGCGATAGGCCGCTCTTGCCCACTTTGCATAATGCTGGAAAGCCCCGATGCACAGCGTGTGGCCACTTATGCTGGGGGACACGGGGCACCTGGGCTCCAAGTCTGGATCCACGACTTCCTGGCTCCGTGACCTGGGCGAATATCTTAAATCTCTGCGCCTCAGTGTCTCACAGTGCTGTGCTGGTAAACTGGCTCAGGGTCATGCCGGGGAAGGGTGGGGAGTGGGGAGGTGAGGGGGTTACGGGAGGAGCTCTGATTTGCAGCTTTTGCCAATTTCTACTGCTGCCGCTATGGCGATTTCCAGTTATCAAGGGTTGTGGCTTGCAAAACTCCTGAATATTTAACAACAGGCTCAGTAGCCAGCACAAGTGTATCATTGCGGATCTGTAAAATAGACCTAATAGAGTTCACTTCCTAGGCGTGTGGTCAGGATTAATAAGACAGTGTATGCAAAGTTCTTAGCACTGTAAATTCTGGAATATGGTCAGTACTTATTGAATAGGAACTGTTTTCAGTGATTCTTGGCTGCATACCACTTTATTTATTATTTATTTGCCAGCGCTGCGTCTTAGCTGTGGCAGGCGGGATCTTCGATCCTTGTGGCATTTGGGTTCTTTAGTATGTGGGATCTAGTTCCCTGACCAGAGATGGAGCCCTGGGCCCCTGTATTGGGAGAGCAGAGTCTTAGCCACTGGACCACCAGGGAAGCCCCTGCATACCGCTTTTAGGGAGTCTTTATGCTAGAAACTCTAATCTTGCCTTCAGATGATCACAGAAAAAAATGATATGATTTGATACAGGATAAAATTAATCTTCTGTTAATTTTTAAACTAATCATGCATATAACATACCATTTTAGAGGGAAAAAAGAGATATTTAAAAAATATAGAAGTGTATGCTACCAAAGAAACTATATTCATTGATGCTTTTTAAACTCCTAAAGTCTTTCTAAAAATTAAAAAAAAAAAAAGACCTTCTTGAGGATCTTTTTGCCAAGTCTTGAGTATTTTCTGTGTTTTTAATGACGGATCCTGGGCTCTGTTTTAAACAGGGAATCTCACTAAGGAGGTTGTGTTCCCCCTGGAGGAGGAAATGGCAGTCTACTCCAGTATTCTTGCCTGGAGAATCCCAACAGAGGAGCCTGGCAGGCTACAGTCCATGGGGTCGCAAAGAATCAGACACGACTGAATGATTGAGCATGCGTGTGCGTGTGCGTGTGCGTGCGTGTGCTCACGCGCGCTCGCGCACACACACACACGCACACACACGCACACAGATACACACATGCACACACGTGGAGGAGCCTCACTTTGGTTGGGTCTAAATAGGACTTGTTTTGGTTCTGCTTAGCATGTTCAACTGTGCTCTCTCACCTCCTCCTTGCCTAGGCATCCTTTCGTGACGTCATGGGACATCCTTAAACCTTTCTGGTTGAGTTTTAAATTCTTTTTACTTTTAAAGTTGAAGTATAGTTGATTTACAATGTTATGTTGGTTACAGGTGTACAGCAAAGTGATTCAGTGACATTTTGAACCTTTTGATGTATGTTTTTCATTTCCAAAACATACCTTTATGTTGTTTAAGCCACCATCTACCAAAATCACATTTCCCATCCCTCTAATCAGGGGAATATTTATTGTACCTTGCTATGGTAACACCTGACTTCCCTGGTGGCTCTGTGGTAAAGAAGATGCCTGCCAAAGCAGAAGATGCAGATTCAGTCCCTGGGTCAGGAAGACCTGATTCCCCTGAAAGTCTCTATTCCTCTGGAGAAGGAAATAGCAACCTGCTAAACTTGCCTGGGATAATCCATGGAAGGAGGACCTTGGGGGGGCTGTAGTCCATGGGGGTGCAGAAAAGCCCAACACAGTTTAGCCACTAAACAATAAAAACAGCTCATGGCAATACCACAGCTTGCCAACAGTTTGAGATGTACTGCTAATCCTAACACACCAAAGTGGGAAGCTCATATTTAAATGAGAAGAATTTCTCAAGATTCCAGATCCCATGTCTGTAATTTAATAACACTGGCACCTTTCCCTAAGATGCTGCCTGCCACTCCCAGGTCAAAGTTTAATTGCCATTTGCAGCTGGGCTTCCCTGGTGGCTCAGAGGTTAAAGTGTCTGCCCGCAATGCAGGAGACCTGGGTTTGATCCCTGGGTCGGGAAGATTCCCCTGGAGAAGGAAATGGCAACCCACTCCAGTATTCTTGCCTGGAGAGTCCCATGGATGGAGGAACCTGGTGGGCTACAGTCCACCGGATCGCCTGCCACAAGATGCTGCCTGCCACTCCAAGGTCAAAGTTTAATTGCCATTTGCAGTTAGAGGACTTTAAATTTGAGGAAAGGCATTTATAATGCAGTTAGCTCTAATCAAATCTTTTGTCTCAACCTTATCAAAAATATTTTTCTAGCTATTTAATATTCTCATTTATTTTGAGGGTGAACATTATCACTGCAGGGTGTGTGAATGGCATGGAAAAGCATTTTTGTCAACTTTCTTCTATACATCAATGGAAGGAAGTCTGTATTCCCAACTGTTGAGATCATTACTGCTGATAAACAGAGGACTGCAAACCCTGAGGTTGTGGATGCCTAAAGGACTTGGTTTGGATTGGTGGCCATCAAAGTATGGTCTGGGGGCCTTGGGAGCCCCTGAGATCCTTTCAGAAGCTCCACACAGTCAAAACTATTTTCTTAATCACACTAAAATGTTATTTGTCTTTTGCCTTCTCATTTTCTTACAAATTTTATAACAGATGATGCAGAAGCAGATGTTACTCCACCTGTCTTCTATGAAGCCAGACATTAAAGAGATTTGCAAAAACATAAACAATGCCACTCTACTCACTGAATTTTTTTTTTTTTTTTTGCTTTGGAAAATTCAGTTGTTTTCCATAGAAATATGTTGCTTTTGCTAACCCACAATAGGTTTATTTTGTTACTTTGGACAATACATAAACATTTTTAAATTTCTCAGTTTTAACTTCTATTGTGGTAAGTATGAATTGATATAATCCACATTAGCAAAAGCCCTTTGGGTCCTAAATAATTCTGAAGTATGTACATGGGTCCTAGATCAAAATTCCTAAGAGCAGCAGTCAGAGAACTCTATGTTGCCTCAGCATTAAAAAGTTATAATATTAAATTCTGAGGCTCCAGAAGGATCTTTCTGAATTTTCACAATCAAAGCAACCTTCTGCTTTGCCTCAGAGTTTGACTGTATACTACTTAGGATCCAAATTAAATTCCACTTGAGTACAGAACTAACTAGAAATATCATTCTTACACCCACTGAGCAAAAATCTACTGAGTACCTATGATATATAAACACAACTATGTTTCATAAATTGCTAGTTTAGGAAAATAAAACAGTATCTCAAACTAAACAAAAAAATCTGTGACTACCTGTAAATAATAAAACCTAACATTTATTAAATACATGCTATGGGCTAGATACTGTCCTAAGTGCTTACTGGAATAACTAATTTACTCCCAGGACGAATTCTGTGTATTATTATTACTATTCTTTTTTTATAGCTTCCGTAGTGGCTCAGTCAGTAAAGAATCCACCTGCAATGCAGGAAAGCAGGAGACTCAGGTTCGATCCCTGGGTGGGGAAGATCCCCTAGAGAAGGTAATGACAACCCACTCCAGTATTCTTGTCTGGAGAATCCCATAGACAGAGGAGCCTGATATAATACATGTGGTCGTAAGAGTTGACATGACTTAGTGACTAAACCACAACCATTCCTTTTTTCTAGATCAGGAAGCTTGGATACAGAATGATTAAGCAATTTGCCTAAAGTTTAAAGCCTGATAAGTGGCAGACCCAGGATTTAAACTAGCAGAATCTTTGCAGGTAACCTCCTCAGCATACGTGACACCATCCAGCACACAGTCTCCAAGCTGGACACTGGAACTAAGCTGCATATTAGAGCAAAACCCAAAGCAGCACTCAGGTTTGCTGGAGTTATTTTATCCTGGAAGAGCTGGAAGAAACCATCACTTCAAGTCTATCGTTTATTTCTGGATTCTTCAGATTAGACTACAAAGTTTGACTGACTGGAATTTTTGGTTACCTTAACTTGTTCAGTCATAAACGTTGTGAAGAAATAACCCTACTACATCAATAATCCTAGACAGTCTTGAGCTTGCAATGGGGAGTGAAGCCGGGAGAGTATACTGTCAGCAAACCAGCTCCCAGTAAAATAATTTGTAAACATTTAGTGTCATCCATTTTCACATAAATAAGTAAATCAGTCAAATACGCTGTCAGGTACTGAATTCCTAAGCTGGAGTCCAGACCCTCAGGACACCTCAGAATCGCCTCTTAGGAATCTTAAGACAAGCTAACCCTGTATGTGGAGAAGGCAGTGGCACCCCACTCCAGTCCTCTTGCCTGGAAAATCCCATGGGCGCAGGAGCCTGGTGGGCTGCAGTCCATGGGGTCGAGAAAAGTCGGACATGACTGAGCAACTTCACTTTCACTTTCACTTTGATGCATTGGAGAAGGAAATGGCAACCCACTCCAGTGTTCTTGTCTGGAGAATCCCAGGGACGGGGGAGCCTGGTGGGCTGCCGTCTCTGGGGTGCACAGAGTCGGACATGCCTGAGGTGACTTAGCAGCAGCAGCAACTCTGTATGTAGGGCTTCCCCAACGACTCAGAGGGTAAAGAATCCATCTTCGATGCAGGAGACAAAGGAGATGCAGGTTCGATCCCTGGGTCAGGAAAATCCCCTAGAGAAGGTAGTGGCAACCCACTTCAGTATTCTTGCCTGAAATATGGGCAGAGGAGCCTGGAGAGCTATAGTCATGGACTCCTAGAGTCAGCAGCCATGATGAGGCTCTATTTAACATCAGGCACTTTCCTTTCCAAAACGCGCTGTATGTTGCAGACCTAAATAATCAAGAATTCTGGGATGATTTTTACTTCAAGCAGAATGGTCTCTGTCTAGTGAGCACAGTTATATGTTTTCTCCCATGGTCAGTAATATACAACAATCTCTTTCAGTTCTTGATAGTTTTAAAAAATTTCATCCCTTGCTCACAAGAGGGCGCTGATTCATATTCATGCCTAAAGTGGCAAAAGAATAAATTTATTCAAACAGGAGACAAGAAAACTGTGACTTGGCTTCTTTTTCTTTTAGCAAATAATCTCAAAATTTACAGTTCTTAGGTTGTAAAGAAAACAAATAGAACCTATTACATACTTGTCAGATAAATGTGAAAAACTAAGTTTTACGGGGAAAATTGATTTTGATAAGGGTTTTGTTAGTTCAGTTTAACTCTTGTCCATTTTTATCATATTGTTGAGATGTTCATAAAGAGTTGCAAGACATAAAGAAATCTATAAGTCTATAAATACAAGTATTTTAGTAAATACCAAGATATTAATACATATTCTTAAATTAATCCATATTAGTGTTTTCCTTGTTATTAAAAATCAAAGCTTTTTAGGTAAACCTAGTTGCTGTTTCTCCCATTTGCCTAAGAAGTACACATTTATTGTAGAAACCTCAGAAGATATAAAAAATGTTAAAAGAAAACAATAATTACTCATTCACAACTTGATTAATCATAGTTTGACATATTGGTATATTTTCTTCCATGTTTTACATGTATAGTTGTGATTATGCTGTATTTAGATATAAAAATAGAGTTTTATATGACACTTGGAAAACTTCAGTTATATCAGTTACTTTCAAGGGTCAGACTATTTAAAATGCAATTTTAATGCCTCTCCAATATTCCACTTTAATTATTCTTTTATTCATGAACATTTACATGGCTTCCCTGGTGGCTCAGTGGTAAAGAATCCGCCTGTCAATGCAGGAGACACAGGTTTGATCCCTGGGTCAGGAAGATCCCCTGGCGAAGGAAATGCAGCCTACTCCAGTATTCTTGCCTGGAGAATCCCATGGACAGAGCCTGGCAGGCCACAGTCCAAAAGGTCACAAAAGAGTTGGACCCAACTTAGCGACTAAACAGCAATGAGCATTTATATGCTTTCTTTTTATCTACTATAAATGATAGTGGATATTTTTGGTAATAAGTCTATGACGAAACATCTGATGACTTCCTTAAAACACATTCCTAGAAGTGAAATTCATACGTGGAAGAATGTGGTCATTTATAAGGCTTTTGACATATACTGCTAAATTGCTAAATTACTTTTTTTTAACAAATGTGTACAATAATAGAGGATCTGATGCTCTCCAAATACCTTCATTAATATTGAATATTTTAATTTTAAAAATAATAGCTAATTTGATAGGTGAAAGTGTTAATGATTGATATGATTAGGACTTGATTGATTGCTAGAGAAATTAATTATTTTCTATATTCATTGACCATTTTTTTCCTGTGAATTATCTTTTCATGCCTTTTGTCTACATGGTTTGGACAATTTTGTTTTTGAATAAGCTCTTAGTGTAAGGGTGATATATATTCATCTGCTATATTTGGAGTATTTCCCAGTTTGTACTTTGCCATTCAACTGCTTGTGATTTTAAGAAAAATATTTGAGCAGTTTTTATGTGTTTAAATCTATTGAGTACTGTGTGATTTCTGTCACTGATTTTTTTTAATGTGTAGAATATTTAGAAGATTCATTATTGAAATATTTTGATGACAGGGAAAGGTTTTCAGAACCTGTGGCTTAAATTTTAGCTTCATTTAGCAAAAGATTTCCAGGAGTTTAATCTGTTTCTAGGAGTATAATTTAACTTTCAGTTGAAATAATAAATATTGAGAGATAAAAAGCCCTAATTTATTGGTATGCTAATTTTGGAGTAGATTAGAATTTTACTGGGATTTGGGGAAGATTTTGTTCCATATTGCATCAGAGCTGCTTCTGGTAGGCTAATTCAAGCATTTATTACACTCTTCTATTTCCTTAGAATTATATGAGGATGATTTCACCTCAAGGCACTTTTCAATTTCACAACTTATTTGTGAAGTGTTAGTCATGTTTTTTAAAGATGCCCCAGTTACCAGTAACTCCAGGGTGTTAGTTGACTGTAAACTGTTTTTATCTGTTTGTTTTCTGATGCACAGTATCTGGAGCATAGAAAGTACTCAAACATGTTTGTTGAGTGAATGTGTAACTGAATGATTTAGTATTTTTACTTTTTCAGAGTAAATTACTTGTCTTACCTTTTTAGATATGCTTATCTAGGTTGAACTTGGTTTCCTATTGTATTAGGCCCATCTTCTCCAAAGCACTAAAGAGGTACCTCATTTTTTTGTGTGCTTTGGAAATACCAGAGAGTAGAAATAAGGGTCTGTTTCCTCTTTGGTTCTACTTCCAGAGAACGTTTCTATGTGAGAAGAGTCTCTTTCTGTCTGGCTGTCCAGCTCTCTCTTGCTCCACTTTGCCAGAACAAACACTCTTGTCAGATGGCCAGATGCTGTGAGGTCCAGGTCTGCCTGGGGATCTGTCACTTAGCCTTTCTCTTCTGGCTGGCCTCATTGTCCCCCTCCATCTCATCACAATGAATAGCGGTCCATGTAGCCTTAGTGTCTTTTATCTATGGGACCTACTTGCTTGTGGCAAAAATCTTACTTCTTTTCTCTGAACAGTATTTCATTCCCAGGCCTCTTTCTCTGGCTCCCAGCTTGGTTCAAACCTAGGTCATCTTTCCTTGGCTAAAACCAGTGGTTCTCTCTTGCCAGATTCCACACCTTTAACAGATTCCCTCTCCTATGGCAGCTTAATACTGTTCTCTGTGCTAAGAAACCCACTTCATTAGGGTGTTATGAATCAGGTTGTCAAATCTCATTCTCTCATTTAAGGCCCCATTTCCCATTAAGGCCTCATTTCTCTCATTTAGGATTGCCAGATTTAGCAAATAAAAATACACAATAGACACAATGCCCTGCTAAATTTGAATTCAAATAAACAAAGAATAATTTTTCTGTATATTGCATGCAGTATTTGAGACATACTAATACTCTAAAATTCTTCTTTGTAATAATTCTTTTAAAAAATAATACTTAATAATAATTGTTTATAGCAATAATTTTGAAGCTTAAAGACTGGTTTTGCCTTGCACTGTTTTCCTCTTTTCTAACAGAAGTAGATTTCAGTTACATTCTTTGCACCTTACCCACATCTGGAAAGTATTAATAGTTATTTTTCTTTCACTAGCGCAGCTTGTTCTCTAGCAATCAGCCCGCTGGTATGTTCCCAGTCCTGCTGTGCCCTGCCTTTACATCAAAAAGAGAAAATCTTGCTTAAATCACTCTTTTTGAAGTGCAGAGACATTAGCATTCTGTTATTGTTTCTTTTCTTCTCTTAGGCTCTTAGCCCAAGGTTATGTAAGAGGATCTGTGGTAAGAGAACTGGAAAAAATCCAGTTCTGTTTCCTCCAGGATCTGCCGCATGATCCTTTAACTTGTGTCCGATGGATCCAGTTGATGTGGTTTCCAATACTGGAGCCTTTTGTTTCGCAGCATGATGGCACATGGAGCTTTTCGTACATCTCGGCAGGAATGTTTGATGTGTGTTTCTCTTAGCTTTGCCAGTAAAAATTACTTACCAGGAATTTTTTCCCTTCACAGTGGTAACAAGTTGCTGGTAGCACAATTATGAAATTCCTTGCACCACTATGCTGACATTGGAGCTGCAGATTCTTTTGAACTCCCTGGATGGGTTTCCCTTGGTGCGTGTGTGTATGGCAGCGATGGGGCCAATTGCCCTGCACGTTGTCCCAAGCCTTAGCTGTGTGATTGCAGCAGCAAGACGGTGTCTGTTTATGAAGCACTTTTTGCGTCTCTGTTGATTTTGAAAAAATGTGTGAGGGAAGCTTCAGAAACCTACCTGACTAAACCTTTGCACCAAGGAGCAGATGATGAAATGGGCTAGGTGACCTTCAAGCCCCCTATGAAGTCTGGGATTCTTGAAGGTACATCATGAAAGAAATATGGGGGAGGGCAGCTTAACTCCTTTCACCGTTAAACACCATGTGTGTGTGTGTGTGTGTGTGTGTGTGTGTGTGTGTGTGTGTGTGCGCGGGTGCGCGCGCACTCACACGTGCGCTCAGTCATGTTCAACTCTTTTTAACTCTGTAGACTGTAGCTTGCCAGGCTCCTCTGTCCATGGAATTTTCCAGGCAAGAATACTGGAGTAGGTTGCCATTTCCTTCTCCAGGGGATCTTTCCCACTCAGGGATCAAACCTGTGTCTCCAGCATTGGCAGGCAAATGTTTTACTGCTGTGCCACCTGGGAAGGCCTGAATACCCTTGGAAAGAGCCTAATTATTCTTGTTTCATGAGACCTTGATGACCTTGTAGAATTACAAGAATTAGGTTGAATGTCTGGTTCAAATGTTGTATTTGTTGAGGTATCTAATTCAATGGTTATATATCTCAGTGGAAGATGTTACATTTTCTAGAAATATCACAAGATTCAGGAAAAAGCAAAAGTGGAACAGAAAGGAGTTTCCATTTTCATTTGTCTACTTACTGGACAGTTGTTGAGGACCCCTAGCACTGTGTTAGTGCTTGTCCCTTCAGCTTTAGGGAGCTTAGAGTTTAAAAAGGGATACCCATGGAAAGTGTAATTGGAGTATCTTGTACTGAAAGCTGATCAGACATATTTACAGAGTATCATATGAGCACTGAAGAGTCTGTGTAAGAGAATCAGTCAGTGATGCTTAGAGACCAAAGTAGGTGACATCTGAGTGAAACTTGAGAGAAATGGAGGATTTAGCAGTTGTTCTAGAGACCATTCAAATCAGGGGAGGAATATAAATGGAGACCCAGGGATGGGTGAGGTGTTGAGTTATCCGGTAGCAGTAGGGAAGCCTGGATAATTTTAAGCAATAAAGTGACATCAGGAGTTCTGAACTTTAGAAACACAATTCAGAAAGTAGGAAGACCAGTTATGGCTATGATAAGCGCATGCAGTAGAGGCAGAGACCCTGGGAAAGGAGAGGAAGAGGTGAATTTGAGACCGCTTTAGCTGGAGAGGAGCAGAAGATCCCCTCTCACTGGGGGGTCCAATGTAACCAAGTATTTTGAGTTGCCGTTAAATAATATAGGAAACCAAGGATGAGAGAAGCGGGGGAAGACGTGTACTAGTTATATTTTGGCTGTTTTGGACTAGAGGTGGAACATCTAGATGAAGACATTAGAAATGCCCAGCTGCCATGCAAGAGAGAGCCGGTGGCGCAGACACAGATGTAGTAGTTACACAGACATAGGGCCCGGTTAAAACTGTGGCCCTGGAAGAGCTCCCCCAGGGAGAATGAAATGTATGAACCTGAGAGCGGAATCCTTGGAACATTTACGGGGGCGGTGGGGAGTAAGGCGAGCATGAGAAAGACTGCAGGGAGGCTGACGGGGTTGGGGGGGCTTCCATCGGGGGTGGTGATGGAGCATGAAGGGGCACGTGAGGTTAAGGCTGGGAGCTGAGAGCTAGATCAAAAGCCATGAGGAAATTCATCAGCCTCGCTCGAATGACTGCAACATTGACATTAAACGTTTAGATGCCTCTATCTTGTTCATTCCTAGGTGTCACCAAAGGGCTTCTAGTGTATATAAGAGCACTGAACTGTGCAGGCTTTCCTTTGCAGTGATGAAAAGGAAATAGGGCACATGAAGTGGATTATGGTTAATGGTTATGTTTACTCTTATAGTCTGCTTTAAGCTTTAAGTTTTCTAACCTCTGCTAAAGAATATGACAGTGGTTGAATAAATGTTTGTTTATTCACACCACTATCTACATTATTCTCTTACAGCTCCAATCTGTAGAGTTGTTGTCAGTATTGTTTTTTCTTTGATTTTTTGGGGTCTTTTTTGAAAGAGATCTTTTTAGGGCAGGTGGAACTCGGATACCTCTGTGACCTGATGGGCAGAAAGGGTACTGATGTGGGTCTGACAGGCCATTTGCTGCGTTATATGCATTTTTCAGGATTGCAGCTCTGTGTCACGCTTTTAAGGGTACAACCAAATAGCAGATTCATAACTAATCTCTGCTCTATTACAATCCCTAAATCTATCTTTTCAAACTTGTATTGAAGTATATATTTAAGATTTCTGTTTTTCTTTCTAAATGAATTAGCCTTTTCTGATTTCTTTTCACAATGATGTACTCTGTCTCTTAAAAATCAGTTATAGGAAAAGGAAGTTATTTTCCCTCTAACTTGACTCTTTGTATTTCTGACACATATTTCTTGTTAGCTTTCCCTTCTGAGATGACAGCACATATCTTTGAAAATTACTGAAATGCAAAATGCAGGAGAGGAGACCAAGAAGTCAATATTTAATGAGGATTTGGATTGGCAGTGAAACTTTCATCTGTAATACAAGAAATAAAAACGCCTATGATTTCAGAGAAAGGCAGGTTCATTCTTTCTGGCCCTTAGTTTCCAATTCCTTACATATAAAACATTATGAAAATCAGAAAGGCAGAAACTTTTTCAATTTGCTTTGACCACAACACCCAAAACATTAGCTGTGCTGAATAATGTGGGTGATGACTTGGCATTTAACTGGAACAAAATTCATGTACCAATGGGCAAAAGGAACCTCTGAGGAGCTGACTTAGAATAGATAGCTCTGTGACTGGAAGGTGCTTCCAGCTGGTGGAACTGTATGAACATGATCAACAAGAATTTCCCAGAATGGAAAGTGGTCAAGACTTGGTCTAGTGCTTGGGCTACTTCCATTCAAAGAGAATGAACATGGAACTGAAGCAAAAACTGGTGTATTTTTTTTTCTCCTCTGAGTTTTCTATATATCACCACTCCTTAAAAAAAAAAATCAGCAAAGTAACCTTTTTGATTTTGAGACATTACCTGGGAGACACTCTACAAATACATTCACTAATTTTTCTGTGTCTTCAGGTTCTCTGATAGGTCAGTGGGTGAAGAATCTGCCTGCATGCAGGAGACACCAGAGATGAAGGTTCGACTCTTGGGTCAGGAAGATCCCTTGGAGAAGGAAATGGCAACCCACTCCAGTATTCTTGCCTGAAAAGTCCCCTGGACAGAGGATCCCCATGGGCTACAGTCCAAAGGGTCGCAAAGAGTCAGACATGACAAATGCCTAAGGACGCACACAGGTTCTCACCGGTAGCATCTTAACTATCCAGTGTGTGTGCTCAGTCGCTTCTATCATGACGACTCTTTGCGACCCTTTGGACTGTAGCCCGCCAGGCTGCTCTGTCCAGGTGATTCTCCAGGCAAGAATACTGGAGTGGGTTGCTATGCCCTCCTCCAAGGGATCTTCCCCATCCAGGGATCGAACCTGCATCTCTGGTGTCTCCTGAATTGCAGGCGGATTCTTTACCCACTGAGCTACCTGGGAAGCCCAGTTATCCAGCCTTACCCCCTAATACCTTATCGAAGTGGTGGCATATAAATTTTGCATGCTTCTCTATCTGTCTACCTTTGTTGATTTCATTAATTAAGCTGAAGAGACTTGGTCTGGGACACTTGGTTTAGAAGGAAAGAGAAATGTAAATTTGCTCCCTACTGTTCTTCTGTCAGCAAGTGGTGGCATTTAAATTTTGCATGCTTCTCCATCTATCTACCTTTTTTGACTCCATTCATTAAACTGGAGAGACTTGTTCTGGGACACTTAGTTTAGAAGAAAATAAAAATGTAAATTTGGTCCCTACTGCATTTCTGTCAGCAGACTTGTAATTGTGTTGCCTTGGTCTCAGAGGACAGCCAGCACTGGAGTGGTGGTAGTAGAGCTTAAGGACTTGAAATCCAGCCCCGAGCACATGCCTTTGCACAGATGGTGGGTTCACTCTTTGATGAAGAATTGTCAGTTCTTAACTGCTGATGCTCATCCAACTAGGGAAAGCTCTTACTAAAGTGGATTTCCTCATGTCCCAGTGGGTTATTGGGTTCACCTGCATCCGGTCCCATCACGTCATGGGAAATAGATGGGGAAACAGTGGAAACATTGTCAGACTTTATTTTTTTGGGCTCCAAAATCACTGCAGATGGTGACTGCAGCCATGAAATTAAAAGATGGTTACTCCTTGGAAGAAAAGTTAAGACCAACCTAGATAGCATATTCAAAAGCAGAGATATTACTTTGCTGACTGAGGTCCGTCTAGTCAAGGCTATGGTTTTTCCAGTAGTCATATGATGTGAGAGTTGGACTGTGAAGAAAGCTGAGGTCCGAAGAATTGATGCGTTTGAACTGTGGTGCTGGAGAAGACTCTTGAGAGTCCCTTGGACTGCAAGGACATCCAACCAGTCCATTCTGAAGGAGATCAACCCTGGGATTTCTTTGGAAGGAATGATGCTGAAGCTGAAACTCCAGTACTTTGGCCACCTCATGCGAAGCGTTGACTCATTGGAAAAGAGTCTGATGCTGGGAGGGATTGGGGGCAGGAGGAGAAGGGGACGACAGAGGATGAGATGGCTGGATGGCATCACTGACTGGATGGATGTGAGTCTGAGTGAACTCCAGGAGATGGTGATGGACAGGGAGGCCTGGCGTGCTGTGATTCATGGGGTCGCAAAGAGTTGGACAGGACTGAGCAACTGAACTGAACTGCTCTAAAAGATTCAGAAACAATTATGAGGAGTCCAGGTTATGACTTTTAGACAGGCAAGCAACATTTTTTCTGGTCTGCAAAATTTTCCTCATTCTGATCCCGCTGGTGAACTAGAAAGGTCTTTAAAGATAAAATAGTAAAACCCACTTATTGTATGGATGAGAAAGTGAAACCAAATTGGTCATTTCTCTCTGTTTAACTAAAATCCATATTGATACCTTGTTTCTATTGTGCCTGGTTTGATATTTTTGAATATTAGCTATGTAGGGCCATTTAACTGCCATGTCTAGGTTGCCATATAAAATTAGACTAAATTGGAAGTTCTAGTAGGAAGATTGGGCTTTTCTGATCCTTCTTGAACTCTTTGAGAGATATAGTCTATCATCTCGTGGGCATCCATCCAGAAATTCCTGTTATAATCTGCCTTCCAATTGCAGTTTAAACTGTACAAAAAAGAAGCACATTTGCCCCAAAATATCTCTATCTGACAGTAACACAGTTCCTCTTCCATTTTCAGATATTGTTATTGGCAGTAATCATAATATTTTTCAGGGTTGGCTGTGGGGCAGGCTCTCTGTCTGTTCTTGAATACAAGTTAAGACTAGTTTTTACATTTCTGAGTGGTTGAAAAATCAAAATAAAAATATTTCATGATGTGAAAATTACACGAAGTTCAAATTTTATTGTCCAGAGGTAAAGTTTTGGAGCACAGCCATGCCCATGTATTTTTATATATTGTCTAAGGCTGCTTTTGTGTTACAACAACAGAACTGAGTGGTTGCTGTAGACACTGTGACCCACCAACCCTAAAGTACTTACTGTCTGATCCTTCCCTGCTGGCTCAGATGGTAGTCTGCCTGCAATGCAGGAGACCTGGGTTCTATCCCTGGGTCAGGAAGATCCCCTGGAGAAAGAAATGGCAACTCACTCTAGTATTCTTGTCTGGAAAGTTCCATGGACAGAGGAGGAATCTGGTGGGCTACAATCCATGGTGTCACAAGGAGTTAGACACGACTGAGCGACTAAAACTTTCATTTTTACTTCATCTTGTCGTTACTATCTGGTGCTTAAAAACTCTGCCAACCCCTACTCTATATCACATACTCTAATTTATGTTGCTGCTGCTGCTGCTGCTAAGTCGCTTCAGTCGTGTCCGACTCTGTGTGACCCCACAAACGGCAGCCCACCAGGCTCCCCCGTCCCTGGGATTCTCCAGGCAAGAACACTGGAGTGGGCTGCCATTTCCTTCTCCAGTGCATGAAAGGGAAAAGTGAAAGTGAAGTTGCTCAGTCATGTCCAACCCTCAGTAACCCCATGGACTGCAGCCCACCAGGCTCCTCCATCCATGGGAGTCTCCAGGCAGGAGTACTGGAGTGGGGTGCTAGTTCCACCTAATCCTTCAGTTCAGTTCAGTTCAGTCGCTCAGTCGTGTCCGACTCTTTGCAGCATTGCTATTTGGTGTGTATCTTTACTGTTTCCTTTCTACAGATGAGTAAATTGAGGCTTTAAAGAGTGTGTGTGAATTGAGCAGAGTGAGACAGCTAAGGGATGACAGAGCTGAGAGTAATTAATACATGTTCATCTGATGGGAAAGTGCTGGCCTTTTGTCATATACTAAATTGACTCTATTATTGCCTAACAAGTCATTCCTTTTCTACAACCGTGTGGCTGTCTTCCACGCTGCTTCTTAATTCTGTCACCATTAATAGGGAGAGTTGGTGCATGCACATGGTTATACAGTAAAACTGAGCATAATACAGATCATAATTTGATAAATCTTTTCCTTAATTGAATAAGTCATCTGCCAAACTCTAGTGTTGACTGGGCCTTTGGTAGAATATATGTGAGAATAAAAACGCAATGTGGTTTGTCCCCCATTTCCTCAGTACTTATCTGATGGACTTTCTATAGCGCATGCTGAGCAAACAAACATGTGAGAATAGGCTGAAGCTAAAAGAATGGTTGAACCACAGAAGAAGGATATCATGAGTAAAACTAGTGCTTTGAATTTGATGCTTATAACTTGAGCTTTTTAAATTGAGCAGTAATTGTACTCATTTCAGTTTCTCTATTTTTGATGGTAATACTTAGCTAAAAACAAACGTTAGAGAAATCACAGTTTGCCTGTAATGGGCTCTTGTAATGGAAGGAGAAAATGCTTGAGAAACACTCTCCGAGTGTATAATTCAACTTGTGTGCAGAGTTGTTTGTCATGTAGAAAAATGCAACAACTAGAAAGTTGTTATGTTATACATTTCAAATTGGAATATCTCAAGACAGTCATTAAACAGCACAAAGGAGCATCTGAGGCCACTGGCTACCTGGAGTTGAGTGATATAAATGTCCCTGTATGTGTAATTTTAAGCCATATGCTCCGAATGTTGTTAAAATATCTTCAGAGAAACTGTGAATAGCACCTCTATCCATCGATTCATTTCCTTTCGACTTTCAAGTCTTTCAATTAATGAAGAAGGAAAATGGTTCATAAAACTACTTCCTTTTTTTCTCTTAATGTATCTTTACATTTGTAGAAAAACTGAAGTAAATATGTCTGCATTTAAATTGGTATCTGACGTCAAGTAAGGCCTGCTTTGTTTGCTGGGAGCGGTTGCAGACTGTATCATCAGCTTGAGTGGAAAGGGGAAATTGTAAACATAGAAATGATCTGGGGGTATCTCATAGAATCCAAAGGCATTTGGTATGATGGAGTATCACAGAGAAGCAGGGCTAGAAATGCTTGAAGGTAAGCAGCTGTGTTTCATTTTCTTTCTCACTGGGTCGGGGTCTCTTGATTCTGATTCTTTCTAGTGTCTTCTTTAGGCTTTTCTTCCACAGACCAGTCTTTTGTGCTTCTGTATTTACATTTTGGAACATGACCTTCTCACAGGTCACCAGAGACTAACCAGTGTCTCAGTTCCCAACGTCTAGGAGACAATCTGGTTTAGCTTGGATCTGGGGCCAATTAGCTGTGGCCACGTATATAGGTCCTATAGTCGAAACATGCCCATTAACATCTTGGGTTAGGGAGAATTTTCAGGAAAAGGAAGTGGCAGTCTGGGCGGAGTCTCAGAAATGAATCTGCTACCTGTCCTAATTGCTAATGTCAGATCCAAAATGAATGGATGAATGGACTACTTCTTGCTTAACTCAGGAAAACTTGCTGAGATTATCTGTGTGTGTGTGTATGTGTGTGTGTGTGTGTTTGAGATTATCTGTATGTGTGTGTTTGAGATTATCTGTGTGTATGTGTGTGTGTTTATATGTGTATATATGTTTGAGATTATCTCTGTGTGTGTGTGTTTGAGATTATCTGTGTGTATGTGTGTGTATTTGTATGTTTTATTTTCTCCACGTGCTTGTGCCATCCAGGCAGTTGCAATGTTTGTGACTGAATGATGGAACAGCTCACCCACTGTCCTATGTCCAAGCTTTGTTCCCGATCACGCCTACCACTGGCTTCTGAGGGCAATTGACCTCTGCGTGGCTGACCCCACTCTGCACAGCATGTTTGGTTTTCCAGCTTCACTAGGCAGAAATTGCTAGTCTATCCTTTTACCCTGGAGTTTTGCAAGATGATGAATCTATTTACCCCACTTGTTAAAGATGACAAAGGGTCAAATATTTCTGAAGTGCCATTTCTTTCCAGCAGCTCTAAAGAGCTTTTGTTTTTGACGACAATGGTAGCTCCTACCACTGGAGCTGATTTCCAGCAGTTTCTATTGGACATCTGACCCTTAGTTCAGTTTCTTACCTGTTATGTGTCCAGCAACATGTAGGGTGCTGGAGATACACGTAAAGAATTGATTTCCACAGTTAGATAGGTGTATTGATTTTAAAATGCACAGAATACTAAGGAGCACAGAGGAAGGTCGTTCAGATAAACTACTGGGAAGGAAGTGATGCTCCTTACAAAAGTCGTGTTAAAAGAACAAGCCTGTGCCCCACACCTAACTGCTTTCTCAGTTTTACTTTCCCCTGTCCTGCTGGAGCACCATTGTCAAAACTCAGAAAACTCTATACGTGTGAATTTGGTTCTGGGTCCTGTCCATTCATCTGTCCATGCTTGTGTCAATTCTCTTCAGTCTTAAGACTGTGATTTTATAACAAGTTCACAATCAAATAATGTAGGTCTTCTTGCTGCTTTCTTCTTCGTTCCCTCTCTTTTCCCTTCCCTCCTGCTTAATCAGGATTGCCTTGGCTGTTCATTTGCATATCAATTTTAGAACCAGCCTTTCAGTTTCCACCAAGAATTCTAGTGGGATTTTGATTGGGATTGCTTTGAATCTGTAATTTATTTTGTAAGAACTGATGTCTTTATAACATTGAGTCTTCCGATCCATGAACAAGGTATTTGAATCTTTTAAAAATGCTTTCAATAAAGATATATAGTTTTCAGTAGTAAGGTCTTAAATACCTTTCATTAGATTTGTTCTAGGGCATTACATATTAATTATGGGTTTTAATATTAAATGTGAGTTTTTTTCCTTTTTTAAATTATGAAGGTATGATAACAGATTTACAGGAGACTTGGAAAATACAGAACAAGGTTTCATGTAGTTCCACTGTATATTACAATTATTTTTTAAGTAGATAAAGATTTTTAGTTGGCGTTCCAATATCAAACTCTCAAAAATTAATAAAATGATAAATAATGGGTTTTAAAATTATTATAAAGGGTAGCTTTGTTAAACTATATTTTTTATTTGCTACTAGTATAGACATAAAAGTCATTATTTTGTATTTCTATGTATCTGTAGTGACTTTGATACATTCACTCATTAATTCTGTTTCTAAGTAGATTCTTTTGATTTTTCTGCATTCAAAAGATGTTCAAGCTCTCTCTCTTCCAGCCCAATCCAGGACACCCAACCCAACCTCTGCGTGGATTTCAGGGTTTACCACAGCCTTTGAATCTGAGCTTATTACACTTTCCAGTGTCCCAGCAAGGCGTCACAAAGCCTGCTTAGAAATAGGGTGTGAGTAGGGTAAAAGAGAGAGGGAATGGATCTAGGAAGAGCAAACACAGATGACTATTTCAGTAATTATTGTGCCTGCAGATAAAAGGTCCTTGGATAGTAAAGTGCTGTCCTTTCCCAGACGTGTAGATTAAGCTTGTGACTCATTTTGTGCCAGGTCGTTTCCCCAAAACACATTATTTTATGGCTTTTAAATGACTGACAATTTTCGTTGGCAATGCAAAATTATAACTTTTGCAGTCCAGGCAGTACTCTTTGTAAAGCTGACAAAATAGCTTTTATTTCAGTAAGCTTGAAGCTTGAGGTGCAGAGTCTGAATGTCCCACCAGTGGTCATTCCGAAAGGAATGACCAGGATTTCCAGTTCCACAGCAGGGACAGCCCTGTGAGGCGCCATCCCTCCATTTAGGACATTCTGGAGGACACACACCACTCTCCAGCAGCGCCATGCAGCCAGGGACCACGTGGGCTGGATCGCTGCTTAGTTCCCCAACCCTACCTCTAGCAAGGTGTAGGGCACAGCGGGTACCCCAGCAGTGTTTATTAAGTGAATGAACACAGGGTAGGACAATGAGTATCTCGTGTGTGAATCACTCAGCGCTACCTTGTTATTTTATCCCCAGGTGGGAGGCAAGATGGTGGATTTTTTTGTTTGTAGTCAGTTCACATCTGTCCCAGAGCAGCAAACCCATGTAGAGTGATATAATGTAATAATTCACTCTGTATTTCTTAATTTAGTTCAAATCAGAAATGTAAGGATTTCTCTGAGCCATAGAGGATCTGTCTTAAGACCAAAGGGAAACCTATAGAATAAAGTGAAATTCTCAAATCTCCCAGCTCTATTTGTGTCTGTGCAGAGTAAATGAACCGAGTTCCAAGCCCCAGCACCTCAACAGAGATGATGCTTCTTTGGAGAGAAGCCTGCAGTGTGAAAGTTATTTCAGTGGTATTATTTGAATATCAGAGATAGATGTAGCTGTTATTAATATTGGCCAAGCTGCCCATAAACTCTGTTTGACTTCTTGTATGATACTGAATAATGTGCTAACACAAAAGATTTCCCTTGAAGAAAATAAATGTTATAGCTTCATAATGTAAAGTTGATTTCTTACTATTTATTATCAATGTCTGACTTAGGGCTGAGAGGAGGAGGAAGCAGGGAGTTGTTCCCTTTGGGATGATGAAAAAGTTCAGAGAGTGGTGATGGTTATACAACATTGTGAGTGTACTTAATGTCACTGAATTATAGAACACGCTTAGAAATCGCTATAGCAAAATAGGTAGAAAAAAAAGTTCTTCATACCCAAGAAGACAACATGAGCTCAAGTTCCAGATGATTTATGGCCAGTGACTGCTTATTGGTTATCTCTGTAAAGGTCACTGCATAGGGACCCCTACCTTCCAGCCACTCCATAAACCCAGCACCTCTAGCATGCGACAGGGGTCTGTCTCTAAGACACAGCAGTTACAGGGCCAGCATCCTTGTACAATTTCTGGCTGAACATATTTTATTCCTTTTTCTGTTCCCAGATGGGAAGGCTTTGCGTACTGTCAAACCATGCATCCTGCTTTCTAAAAGACTGACACTGGTAGGGGACATGCTTCCCACTTGTAGCCTGTCAGATTATTTGAAATTCTTCTGCATATGAAGTAGCATGTCTAAGAGAAAAAGGTCTCCCACTCAAAGTAAATTGTGGTCTGATTTTCACTGGTAGTTTTTATTTTGAGGAAAATTTATCTCAGGTATTTAATTGTGGGACATTTTGAAGCCCTTTTGATATACTGAGGAGGTTTAAAAAAATGGAACTTGGATTGTAATTTCTGACCTTACAAATGATTTGCTTTATTATTAATTAAAAATTATAACCAATAAGTATGGTATTCAAAGTTAAGTATCCTAATATTGGGAATAATCGCTCAACTTAGTGTTAGGTTGATTTCATTTCTTCAGTGAATATGGATACAAATTTGTAGTTCTGGTTTATAGGTAGAATAAAGTAAGGTGATAAATATAAACAGCACTAGTAAAGCTTTGCTTTATGAAGAGGAATAAAAAAACAGTAAAGATTACTAGAACAAAGCCCCTAACTTGATTTTCTTGCAAAGCCTTCTTAGAAACATGAACTTCCTTTGGACTGACTGACAGTGCTTCTTCTATGTTGCAAACTTCTTTGTTCAACTTGTTCTTTTGTTTGGTTTGGTTTTGGTGGCAGGGTTGAGTCCAGTTTAGCCTATGATCGTGACAGCAAAACACTTAAATTCAGAATTTTTTTTTCCTGATGGAATATCTTGTTTCAAATTGGCAGTTGACAATTCTCATTTCCTTTGGTTAAAAGTGGTTAAGTGAATAGCTTCCATTTTAAGGGCACTTGAATTATTGGAAAAAAAGAAAGCAAACACAGCAAAACACTTAAATTCAGAATTTTTTTTTCTGCTGGAATATCTATTTCAAATTGGCAGTTGACAGTTCTCATTTCCTTTGGTTAAAAGTGATTAAGTGAATAGCTTCCATTTTAAGGGCACTTGAATTATTGAAAAAAAAAAGAAGCAAACAGGTGAGATTCTTCATCTCATTGTACTTCTACTGATTTTCAGTGCAGAATTGTGAATCCTGAACTTTGAAGTCTAAAAAAATTAACTAGATATGGATACTCAGGAAATTCTGTCTTGTTCTGAAGGCTTGTGGGAAGTGTGAGTAGTTGTAGAAGACAGCCTCCCATATGCAGTTTGCACCATATGCTCCTTCTTCTCTCCTCCAGGTAGAGTTTCTTCTCTAGCTTAACCAGTGGTAAGTTTCTGATGAAGTCACTAGATAGCTTCTTTTGCCATGCAAAAGCTTTTAAGTTTAATTAAGTCCCATTAGTTATTTTTGTTTTTATTTTCATTACTCTGGGAGATGGGTCCGAAAAGATATTGCTGTGATTTATGTCACAGAGTGTTCTGCCTATGTTTTCCTCTAAGAGTTTCATAGTATCTGGTCTTACATGTAGGATCTTTAATCTGTTTAGAGTTTATTTTTATGTATGGTGTTAAAATATGTTCTAATTTCATTCTTTTCCAGATAGATAGCTGTCCAATTTCCCCAGCATCATTTATTGAAAGGAATTTTTTCCCATTGGGTAGTTGTGCCTTCTTTGTGATAGATTAATTGACCGTAGGTGTTTATTTCTGAACTCTTGTGTTCCGCTCTATATTTCTATGTTTGTGCCAGTGAGTGCATGCATGCTAACTTTCTTATGTAGTGTTTGACTCTTCATGATTCTATAGACCATAGCTCACCAGACTCTTCTCTCCATGGGATTCCCCAGGCAAGAACACTGGAGTGGGTTGCCATGCCCTCCTCCAGGGGATGTTTCTGACCCAGGGATTGAAACTACATCTCTTGCATCTCCTACATGGGCATGTGGAAGCCCCTTTTGTGCCAGTATCATACTGTTTTAATGACTGAAGTTTTCATCAGATTTATCTGTGTTGAGAAAGCTGTTACTTTTTCTGTGATGTAGCTATGCCTAGAATCTCACTCATTACTTCCATGTGAAAAGATAATTAAAAATAATTCAATTAATGTTTTCATTTTCTGGAGGATAGAGGGAATGAAGAGTGCCCACTAAACTGAGAAGAATCTGGGGATCAAAAAAAGAGGCAGACAGGTGCATATAATCAATGGATCAGTTTATTATAGGGTAATTAACTCATAGGGTGGGTAGAGATCTGGAGGAAATCATCCAGAAGCATTCACAGCTACACTCCATACCACTGAGGGGCCATTGAGCCACTTTATAGTTAACCTAGGATATGAGGGTTCATGCTGAGAAACAGGATGTGGATCACTAAGTCAAGATTTATGAGTGGATACCTAGTCTGAAGCTCCAATACTTTGGTCACCTGATGTGAAAAGCTGACTCATTGGAAAAGACCCTGATGCTGGGAAAGATCGAAGGCAAAAGGAGAAGAGAGTGACAGAGAATGAAATGGTTAGGTAGAATCACTGGCTCAATGGACATGAACTTGAGCAGACTCCAGGAGATAGTGGAGGACAGGGAAACCTGGCTTGCGGGTCACAAAGAATTGGACACAGCTTAGCAACTAAATGACAACAACACGTGGTCTGTGGGCCCTGGGAATACTGTCTTCTTCATTGTATTTGGACTAACAGAGCATAAAGGCCACTTTGTCCTAATGATTATTAAACAATATCTATTAACTACAAAGCCTCTGATGACAGAGATGTGATTTACCACACAATATAGTCCTGGGTAGGATCTACGAAAGGACAGGAGGAACTGTATGTGCCCAAGATGGCATCAGTTATGCTAACAGCCATACAATTTGAACCATATTTCAAAGGAAATTTTGTAATATAGAAAAAATGGATACCTTATGCTCACATTCTGCCATGAATACTCTAAATGGGAAGCTGTTCAACTCAGTAGCATAATAAAGAAATGGTGCCTTAAAAAAGTCACCATATAACTGAAGGAGTATATTACTTCAATAATTTTCAAGTTCACAAAAGAAATAGGACATCGTTATATGAAATAGCACAACTACGGAACTCATCAATTACTAGTTGCATTCACATCCACAGTTTGTAGTTTACAGAGTGATCAGATGCACACCAGCTCATTCGCTCTTAAAATGACCCTATTTATAAGTGCCTTCTATATGCTGAGCCCTGCTAGACATATAAACAAGATAAAGAGTTGGCTTTCATCCTTTTAATAGCTGTTCTTGATTTTCACAAAGTGTTGAAAAGTCTGTGGTATTAATAGGAGAACAGTTGCATGAAGGGGTAGGAGGCAACCCAGGTCAAGCTAGGGTAGTTGGTGTCTCTCTACTAGCTGCGGTTGGGATGTGGTCCCGCCCACCAGGTCTGCTGTTGATTCTGTAGTACATCCTCATAAAAGACCAGGACTTGGTGAAATTTGGCCAATTTGTGGGGGTTAATGCATTGTCTCCCAAATATCAAAAATAAGGTATACATTTATAAAATGAATGGCTTGGTGATTCTTCTTTTTTTCTGATTTGAAAATTGAGTGGACATTCCAATTGCTGAAATTGTTGAAAATTTCAGAAAATGTAAAGAAGAAAATAAAAATCTTCTAGCTTCTAGCTTCTAGCTTCTAGTTTATAGCTAGGACCAGATAAAGACATTACACGAAGAACAGACAAATATAGCACCCTCAACCCACACTGTTATTTCAAAATAAAAACAATACTAAACTGTGCAATAAATGTAAAGAAGTCCAGCTATGTTACGATTTTTGCATGATGACTAATTCTTAGTCTTATTTAATCATGAAGTCTTTTTTCAGAAAAACTTTTTTTACTACCTCTGCTCTCATGGTATCTTAGCCACCTTCCGAGTGACCCAGTGCTGCCTCTCTGTTCTACTACCTAGAAATAACCATTCTTTCTATTATAGTGTATATTCTTTTAGGGTTTTCTTATATAGATAAGAGCAAATTTTATAATTCAGTTGGGTACTGAATATGTAATTTTTTATCTTGATTTTTCTCTCCCCATATCATGAAGATATTCCCATGCCATTAAGAAGTTTTTGAAGAAACTTTCAATATGTAAGTCATGGCTCTATTGAAGCAGTTGCTGATAGATTCTGATTTTATAAATTTGCTTAATAAGGTTCTCTGAACAGCCTGCTGTATTTATCTTTTAATCCATTTCTGATTTTTATTTGTGTTAAACTTAGATCTGGTTTGGGCTTTCCAGGTGGCTTAGCACTAAAGAACCCACCTGCTAGTACTGGAGATGCAGATTCTATCCCTGGATTGGGAAGATCCCCTGGAGAAGGAAATGGCAATCCACTCCAATATTCTTGCCTGGGAAATCCCATGGCAAGAGGAGACTTGCAGGCTACAGTCCATGAGGTCACAAAGAGTTGGACACAACTGAGCACACACACACACACACAGATCTGGTTTATATGCTTGCCAGCAAACCTGTCTCTTGGTACCTTTGACAATCCAGAGTGGTATTATTTTTAAAAGGAACGATAAACAACTTTTCTCACTTGATAGAAAAGATAGTATCTTTTTTTATTTTACACTTATTTGATTAGTAGTGGAATAAATGTTTGCATATATTTATTGGCCAACTTTTCATTTCTGCCCATGTCCTTTAAACATTTTTCTCTCATGACTATCAAAATTTTTGTAACTGCTATGTCTCTGTTAAGGATATCAAATCTTTTTATGTATTTGTTGGAAATATTTCATCTGTTTTTCTTGCCTTTAAATTTATGGCATATTTGATATAAAAAGACATGTTTAAATTTTATCAATATATCTGTATTTCTGAATTTATTAATTATTTAGAGAGCCGTTCCCATTCTGAGATCTAAAAATCCAAGTAGGTTTTCTTCTAGACATTAAAAAACTATTTCTCCATTTTGTTTTTAAACTTCTACTTCCTCTGACTGATTTCTGTTTTATAGAAGGTATTGTTTATTTCCATTTACTAGGTATTTGAAGTGTTCAGTTCTTGGGTTTGGGAGATAAAATAAGATGATCTAAGAAGCCAGCTAATAGATCATCTTTTTGCATCCTCCTTTTGGTCTTCTGGCATTGTGTGCTGGACATCAGAGCACGTATGAACTTTCCATCTGCTCCCCAAAACATTCCTTTTTTTTCCTTCTTTGCATCTATGTTCCTCTTTACCTCTCATCTTCCCCTAATTGGCATTTGAAAAATACAAAATCTGTCATCTTCTCAGCCAGACAGGTATGAAGACCTTGGTCACAGAGAAATCAAATTAGGAAATTTGATTACTTAGCACATAATATGCCTTTTTGACTGAGAGAAATTGCTGACTTTTGTAGATGTTAGAAATATCTCCTAGTAAGCTTCATGTATTTTTCTGTGAGAGCAGTTTTTAATGGAATGGTTTAAGGTTGTTTTTGAATGCAGTGAAGAGACAGTCAGTAGTGAAAAAAATTTAAAGCTAGCATGGTACAGAGAGAAATTCAATTTCTTATTTTGAGATTAATTGATAGTCTTTCCAGGAGTCATCCATATTTCTGAAGAGTATTTTAGTTACATTAGCTTCATCCTTCTACAATCTATATGAGAATGATAGGATTTTTGCAGATGGCATTGGGCCATACTTCATTTTCGGTCACATCACATCATAATGATGCCACTTATTCATCCATAAAAGCTTATGGAAGTGCACTGAACATCTGCACATAATGCAGCCATTCATGCAAAAAAAGCCGAGAACCCTGTTTATCTCAAGGGATCTGTGAACTCTCTCGTCCTGCTCAGTCTGCCTCAGGAGTCTTAACTGTCCAGGGAGAGAAGTGCCAGCAGCCCATTAGCCTGATGAGCCGATCTACAGAAACATGCTCTCTGCCCTCCCACATGCCTGGCTTGAGCTGGGGAACAGCCAATATTCATTTAGTTCTTCTGGAGCCCGTCAGCGTCATCTTCCTTCTTTATTCCTCCATCCCCGAAACACTGCCTGGACATATGGCTCCCCATGGTAATCTTTACCCTAAATCATGTGTCATGCATAGCTTTTAGCCAAAGCAAATTTAAACTTTTTGAAATTAGAGCAGTTCCTTAGTCAGACATTGTTACAAAAGTACTAGTTCAATGAAAAACAGCCATGAAGTTTAAAGACTGCAGCCATGAAATTTAAAAGATGCTTGCTTCTCAGAAGAAAAGCTATGACAAGCCTAGACAGTGTATTAAAAAGCAGAGACATCATTTTGCCAACAAAGGGCTGTATAGTCAAAGCTATGGTTTTTCTAGTAGTCATGTATGGATGTGAGAGTTGGACCATAAAGGAGGCTGAGCACTGAAGAATTGATGCTTTTGAACTGTGATGTTGGAGAAGACTCTTGAGAGGCCTTTGGATGGCAAAAAGATCAAACCAGTCAGTCCTAAAGGAAATCAACCCTGATTATTCATTGAAAGGACTGAAGTTGAAGCTCCAATACTTTGGCCATCTGATGCGAAGAGCTGACACAATGGAAAAGACCCTGATGCTGGGAAAGATTGAGGGCAGGAGGGGAAGGGGATGACAGAGAATGAGATGGTTGGATGGCATCATCAACTCAATGGACATGAGTTTGAGCAGACTCTGGGAGTTAGTGAAGGACAGGCAAGCCTGGCATGCAGCAGTCCATGGGGTCACAAAAACATGGACACAACTAAGTGAACAACAACAAACCAAATGTTTTGCTAAGTACTGGTGAAGACCTTTGAGAATTCCATTCCAATTTAAGTTCAGTGAAGCGAAGTTGTCTTGTACACCTGGTACCTAGAGCCTGACACATGACACACAGCTGGTGCTAAATAAATATTTATTGAATTAATGAAATAGTAGATGGATGATGAATTTGTATTTTTCACATACACAAAAGGAAACATATTTACGTTCTGGTTTAGAAATGACCAAATACTTTTATTTGGATATTTTGATAGATTGGATAGATTGCCTTGTATAGAAAAGAGAGTACATATTTTTTTATATTCCACAAAAGGAGGCAGATTACTATTGAATAAATTTTAAATGAAATATCAATGTAGGAAAGTTCATTAATGCCACTTCCCATTTTGGAGAAACAGGTATTCTCCATGGCTGAGAGAACATTAAAAAGACTATCCAAACACCATACTAAACAATAAACCACGCATATCAATTTTCTTTATATTTTTAGTGTGTATATAATTATCTATTCCACAAGATTTTTTTCTGGGATCTTCACATTTAAGATAAGAATATAAAAACTTTGTGTTTATATTTTTTAATGAAGAGTTCAAAGAAAACATTTGTGTTGAATCTGCAGTGATTGTAATGTAATTTTTTTACAATTCAACAGAGTTAGATTAGTGCAAATGCAAAAACTTGCACAGTTGTGCTATATAAAAAGAACCTCTTTCTTTCCAGTTTAAATAATGGTTTTCCAAGATCTAATTAAACCTATCTCAGGTGACTAATTGCTGTACAAGACATATGAAAAAATATAAGCTTTTTCACAAGGCAAGAATTGCTAAACTATGTGGAAGAAAAGTCATAAGAAATAAGAATAAAGTAGTATCAGAGAACTTAAAAATATTTGGCAGCTGTTCCTACAACTCCAAAGATGGTATCATTAAATCCATTTCATATTATTCCAGTTATTTGAGCTTTTTCAACATCACTTCATCTCTTTACACTTCCCCACGGCTATGAAGTGAGGCTTATGCAATGTTGACACCTCTGCATACAATATCCAGATTCTACCCAGTAAATCTACCAGCATACATACAACACGCTAATTCATTCAGAAGGACACAGAACCATGTGTGAAATGCGGTGAGACTGTTTTAAATGACATCCAGAGAGGTTTAGTTTTATATCAATTGAAACTCAGCGTAAAATAGTTTAGGATGATCTTTCAGGGCTCCACCACATCAAAATTTCCTTCACAGTGGAATAGCTGCATCCCCGTGCGTGTGTAGGCTCAGGCATGTCTGAAGAGGTTAAGATACCTCTTCCAGCAAACCCAGAACCATGAAAAACCCAAAGAATAATGAAAAGAGGATTATTCCTGAGATTCTATCACTGTAGACATAGTGAACTGTATAGTCATCACAGTAACATCATAGGATGTAGTGGCCTGGATGCAGGAGGTTCTGGTTGATTCTGGGCTGGTTCCCATGGCAACTTCCCAGAGGCTGTGGTCCCTGGATGGGTCTCATCCAGGAGGCTAGGGAGCCAGCTGGGTTGAGAGTGGGAGCATGCAAGGCTCCTCTGGTTAGAAGTCCTGGCACCTTTATTCTGGATATAATCTAAAGGTATGTTTTCCAGATGTTGAGAGAGTATCATAGAGAAAACCCAAATCATAACTCAGTTTTCTTATCTGTAAAATGGAGATAATCATAGGGCCTATTATTATGAAAATTAAGTAAGTTCAGATTAAGTAAAGTCCTAATGTTACTATTTGCACCTAACTTTATATTAATGACTTTGCAATTATTTTTCTTAAAGAAGGCATTCCAAGTTGTTTAAAGCTTCACATCCCACAGAACCTGGATTTGCCCTGTCTGGCAAGATAGAAGTGAGAAAAGCAAAGTCAGTGCTCCCATACGGGAGGTGAGGTAGAAGGAGAGGCTCAGGACTTGTCCAGCTTGAGCATCTACATTTGTAAAATGGGGAGGGTGATGTCTTGACCACCTCACAGGGATAGTGTGAGGCTCAGATGAAGAAGGCATGTGAAAGTAACTTTAAAATGCAAATCACTAGGAAATAATAGCAAATGCAACAAGTGACAAGGGATTAATTTCCAAAATGTACAAGCAGCTCAGACAACTCAATACCAGAAAAACAAACAACCCAGTCAAAAAGTGGGAAAAAGATCTAAACATATTTCTTCAAAGAAGACACGCAAATGGCTAACAAACACATGAAAAGATGCTCAACATCACTCATTCTTAGAGAAAGTCTAGTCAAAACTACAATGAGATAGCACCTCACACCAGTCATAATGGCCCTCATCAAAAAGTCTACAAATAATAAATTCTGGAAAGGGTGTGGAGAAAAGGGAACACTCTTGCACCGTTGGTGGGAATGTAAATTGACAACAGCCACTATGGAAGATGGTATGGAGATTCCTTAAAAAACTAGGAATAAAATTGCCATATGACCCAGCGGTCCCACTCCTAGGCATGTACCCTGAGGAAACCAAAATTGAAAGAGACACATGTGTCCCATTGTTCACTGCAGCACTATTTACAGTAGCTAGGGCATGGAAGCAACCTAGATGTCCATCAAGATGAATGGATAAAGAAGTTGTGGTATGTATACACAGTGGAGTATTACTCAGCCATAAAAAGGAACACATTTGATTCAGTTCTAATGAGGTGGATGAACCTAGAACCTATTATACAGAGTGAAGTGAATCCAAAAGGTAAATACCATATTCTAACACATATATACAGAATCTAGAAAAATGCTACTGAAGCATTTATTTACAGGACAACCATGGAGAAACAGGCAAGGAGAATAGACTTATGGACATGGGGAGAGGGGAGGAGAGGGTGAGATGTATGGAAAGAGTAACATGGAAACTCACATTACCATATGTAAAATAGATAGCCAATGGGAATTTGCTGTATGACTCAGGAAACTCAAACAGGGGCTCTGTATCAACCTAGAGGGGTGGAATGGGGAAGGAGATGGGAGAGAGTTTCAAAAGGGAGAGAATATATGTGTACCTATGGCTGATTCATGTTGAGGTTTGACAGAATTCTGTAAAGCAATTATCCTTCAATAAAAAATAAATTAGTTAAAATGTAAATCACTAAGTTATCATTATCATTGTTATTATTTGGTAGTGTTTGTATGCAAGTCTCTGTAGTCTGTAAAGTCAGTAGGCAGTCTGGATAAATGTACACCAGGTCACCTTTAATTCATTACATTTTTGCTGAGCATTTATTTCTTGAAAGATGGTGCTCGCACAGATATCTAGAGTGTACTGTTTTGAAGTTTTTATTTTTATTCACTTCAGATCTTGAAATCGAGTAGTCCTTCTAGATGTTCTTGTGGAGGTAATATCAGCTGAAACTTTGGGGATTCTATTTAGCATCCTGAGTTTCTGTTTTATCACACTGACTTTTAGTTGAAGGTGTTTTTTTGAACTGTAGGTATTTTGCTGATTGTCTGAAACCTAAATCTTATGAAATATGCTAACCATTCATTTGGAAAACAAAGTTCAAATTGTCCTAGCTTCTTTCCTATCACCACCTGAAATCCAGGTAAACTCAATTCAAAATTTATCCAAGAAATATTTAGAGTGTCTGCTGGTTCTAGTTGCTGGGGGCATACGAAATCAAATAAGATATGGTCCTTGCTCTCTGGGAGCTCAAAGCCTAACATGGAGAAACAGACACACATAGAGCATTTAAGCAACTTGATGGACCTCAGGACAGAGGTGTTTATTCACAAGGGTTAGCACACGACTAGAGAGGTGTCATCTACATTAGGCAGGTGGGTGTGAGGGGAGTTCCCAGAGCAGATGACACGGAGAGATGTAAATGTGACTAGAAGATGGCCAGGAAAGGCATGGAGGAGCAGTGTGGTCCTCCACGATAGTGTGGTCCCCATGCGTGTATCTGCCCAATGCTAAATTGTGGAGTAGAGCCAAAACAAGGGCTTGGCCACAGGGAAGTCTTCAGTGTGATGCTTAGCAGCTTGAGTGATCTTCTAGAAATCTTGGGAGCCACTGAAAGGTGTTTTCCCTGTCCTTGGCAGTGAAACCACTTTTATCCTAGTTCTATAGATTGAAGGTATGTTGTCTTTTTTTAAAAATCAATTTTTATTGAAGTGTAGTTGCTTTATAACGTTGTGCTAGTTTCTGCTGTACAGTAAAGTGTATATTCTCTCTCTGTTGGATTTCCTTCCCATTTAGGCACCACAGAGCATGGAGTAGAATGCCCTGAGTTATACAGTAGGTTCTCATTAGTTGTCTATTTTATACATAGTATCAATCATCTATATATCATAGTGTGTATATTATCGCTGCTGTTTTCCAAACCATTTACTAATTCACCTTTTAATTTGTTCTTCATGGTGTCTCTAGACTAGGTATTTTTGCCCTGTTTTAGTCTCATTTTTCTGAGTCTTCCCTGAAGGGGAATGAATCTGTCTGCAATGCGGGATACCCAAGTTTGATCCCTGGGTCAGGAAGATCCCCTGGAGATGGAAATGGCAACCCACTCCAGTTTGCTTGCCTGGAGAATCTCATGGATAGAGGAGCCTGGCTGGCTATAGTCCATGGGGGTCTCAAAGAGTTGGACACGACTGAGGGGCTAACCTTTTCACTTTTCCTGTGCAGGGTCCACTGTGGGGCCCCCCTAAATGCACTCCCTGCCTCCCCTCTCCTCCAGTCTATTCACTGTCTTAACCCTGGCAAGTTCATCTACTTAAATCACTTGGGCTGCAGAAAGCTTTAGCATCTTTCTGTGACTCATGGTATGCTGCCAAATACAATAAATAAACAAATTCCAACTTGTGTTGGAATGAACTATAAACCTCCTCCCTTGACTCCCCAAGCCCGTGGTACAGCAACAACCAATGAATCATCTACCCTCAACTTCCCTCCTCCCCAAACCCACCCTCTCATCTGGCCAGGGTTGTCGTGTTCCTCCCAGCTCTGTCACCAAGCCACCTTTGTGTCCCCTCTGTAGGAATCACTACTTCCTCTCGATTTCAGTTGCTGCTTCTGCTATGTACATACCTGACCCATCTTGACCCATATATGCTGCCTGAAAGTGTTAACTATTATTTAAGTTATTTTACAATTATATTGATTTCTTCAAGTTTTAAGCTCCTTGAGGGGAAAATGTGTGAGATAATCCATCAAGCACTCAGCATAATGCCTAGCTCATAGTAGGCTAAAAAAATTATAATTATTGTTATAACCACTTTGGGTTTTTTTTTTTTTTTTTAGGATATGACTTCTTTGCATCCATAGAGCATTTAGTAAAAGAGGCCCACACACAGATGTGCTGTCCAGACCGAATGGCTGGCTCAGTTCTATATATGTCTGGCCAAATGTTGAGAGTACAATGAAAAGATTTTCCCCTTGCAATTGTAAATCTTATAAAGTGTTTGATTCCAGGCATGATCTTAGATAGAACTTTCTTATTGTTAAAGTATATCTATTATTATTATTAAAAATTTGACACTTAATTGTGAAAATTTCCAAGGATGTGAAGTATACACAATAAAAAGTAAATTTTCTTCCATACCCACCTTCCCCTCAATTCATCCCCAGAAGTAACTCCTGAGATGAATATATCTTTAACCACTCTGTTTCATGTATGATAAAATGATGATAACTTTAAGACACTGCAGATTTATGCAGAATCATCAAAAAATATGTTCATTATTCTCTTAATTCTTGAAACATTTTATTTATTGTTGCTGTTCTGTTGCTAAGTCATATGTGACTCTTTTCAACTCCATAAACTGCAGCATGCCAGGCTTCCCTGTCCTTCACTATCTCCTGGAGTTTGCTCAGATTCATGTCCATTGAGTTGGTGATGCTATCTAACTGTCTCATCCTCGGCTGCCCCCTTCTCTTTTTTCCCTTCAATCTTTCCCAGCATCAAGGTCTTTTCCAATGAGTCAGCTCTTCACATCAGGTGTCCAAAGTATTGGAGCTTCAGCTTCACCCTCAGTCCTTCCAAATACTGGAGTGGGTTGCCATTTTCTACTCCAAGGGATCGCCCCGACCCAGGGATTGAACCCATGCCTCTTGTGTCTCCTGCAGCGACAGGCGGATTCTTTACCAACTGTGCCACCTGGGAAGGTTTTATTTATTAATAAGCTTATTTATTCAACATTTATTAATTCAGCCACACATGTGCATTGACCACTTACTATGTATTGTACCCTATGCTGGGCCAGCCACCAGCTATGACCCCCATGCTTGTAGTGACTCTAGAGTAATACCATTCATTATTGGTGCTAAAGGCCACTTTAGCCATTGTAAACTGGAGCTCATCCTTTCTCATATTGTACCCTGAATGTAACTCCCTCCTATGACTTTACTCATTCTCATGATTTTATAATGTGTTTCTGATTCTTTACCTATTGTATTATATTGCTATGTAACACATGACCACAAATTTAGTGACTTAAAACAGGACTCATTTATTATCTTGCATTTCTGTGGTCAGTAGTTCAGGTGTGTGTTAACTGGGTCCCCTGCTCAGGGTTTCACTAGATCAGGCTGAAGTTATCACCTACAGAGTCCTCTTCTCAGAATATGCTTGACAATTCAGTTCTCACAAGACAGGATTGATATCTTGTTTATTGTTAGCTGTTGGCCGAAGGGACCACTTGCAGCAATTAGAGACTGGCTCCACTCCCTATAGTCTCCATAGACCTTTTCACAGCATGGATATTTGCTTTCTTCTAAGACAGCTGGGCAGCATCTCTCTGACTTCTAATCCTTTCTGTTCTGCTATGATAGACATATAACTGTAACCTAAGGGGAGTGACTGTCCCATCACAGTCACTTGCACTCATGGGAAGAGATGGGTGTACATGCCAGAGAGCCAGTATTCTGGTGGGTGCTTTAATATTTTGCCTACAATACCCATGTATGACATTGATATGTTAAGGTCAAGATTTAATTTAGTTCCAAGTTAGATTTGTAAAAATGAAGCAGAGGCTAGACTCTGAGAAGGTTAATTACAAGACCGCTACCCTTAGTTGGCATTCACGGGAGGCTGGGCTGGATGGGCCATCGCCTTGACCTTATGAGAGCATTTTAATGTTCTGCTGAAATAGTCCAAGGATAAAAATTTAGCTCACAGTTCAGAAAAGGATAAGGGAAACTTTTCTGGAATTTACTTAAGAGGAGCAGAATTTAAACATATTTAATGCTAGTGACAGACCTGATTAGACCTAAGCAGATGGCCAGTGACAACTGCAGATGGTAACAGCCTCAGTTTAAAAAGTGTGCCTATTTCTGTGGGGAATAACAATCTTTAATATTTTGCTTTCACTGTCCAAATTCCTTCTGGAGTTGGTTTTGTAATTTTCCTCAGAATTTAGCTCTTCTGCTAATGTTTTCATCTCGGTTAATAGGAATCAAAGACTTATATGAAGAATTTCAGATGGCACTCTGATAATTACTGAATAGGCCACATAGTAAAACCTAGAATACTGATCACCCTTAAGAATATGCGTTGTCAGGACTTCCCTGGCAGTGGTCAAGACTCTGTGCTTGTAATGTAGGAGGCACGGGTTTGAACCCTGGTCGGGGAACTAAGATCTTACATGCCTGCCACCTGTGTGTCCAAGAGGAAAAAAGAAATATGTGTTGTCACGGCACTTGTGTGCTGTGCTGATCATTTCCTATAGGTATAGTTATTTAATAGCTTCCTCGGTGGCTCAGGGGTTTAAGATTCCCCCTACAATGCAGGAGATGCAAGGGACTCGGGTTCAATCTCTGGGTCGTGAAGATCCCCTGGAGAAGGAAATGGCAACCCGCTCTAGTATTCTTGCCTGGAGAATCCTGTGGTCAGAGGAGCCTGGTAGGCTACAGTCTGCGGGGCTGCAAAAGAGTCGGACATGACTGAGCAACTAAACAATGACCACAACAAATAGGCACGGTCGCTTAACAGCCAACGAATCAAGTTAAAGAGCTATATTGCCTTGCATGTAAAGCACAGAATTGTTCGTTTATTCTACAGGTATTTTCTGAGTGCCTATCGTATGCCAGGCACGGTGATCATTCTTAAGGGTGATCAGTATTTTAAGTTTTACTATGTGGCATATTCAGTAATTATCACATGACAAAGAATAAAACCGACCTGGCTCCCGCCTTCAAGGGAAGGGGACTGAGGGGTTAGACAGGCTGAAGAGATCCTAAAGAGGACTCTATTCTTTTATTCTCTAAAATTAGACTTTCTGTTTATTGTCCATACAGTGAAATGATAGCCTATCAAGGAATGAAAGATACCTGAGGTCAGGCTGTGGATGGAGTCACATTAGTAATGAAATTTCAAAGTGCCAACTCGTCCAGCCTTGTCACATAGCTCCCTCTTCTTGAATCTGGAGGCAGCTAAGTGAAATTGTTTTGAAAAAATAAAGTGGGTGTGAAGAAACGCAGAATCTCTTACCTGTTCTTCTTCGCATTTCTGTGCTCACACTAATGCAAATGGGCCATTTTGCCTCGGGTCGCAGAGCTAATTAGAGGCGAGATAGTGACTTGAATTCTCTAAGTCCCATCCTCTTTTGACTACAGCTCCGTAAAATGCGTTAACACCCTCTACTCTTCTGTCCTTTGTTGCCATTTTCTTGTGTGCATATAATTATTCATTCAGTAGAATGATTTTCAAAATGACAACTTCAGCTCCTTAGTATAAATTTTATTCTCATTTTCTTTAAAGATTTTTTTTTTGTCCACATCTGTCCAACTGTATTTTTAGATATTTTCTCTTAGATTTATGTTCTACCTGTGCCTCCTTAAGAGTAAATTTTCCTAGTCTCAGGCATCTGGCTTCCAGATAAAGGGATTTTGTTGTTCTGCTTAGAAGGAAATTTGCATGCTAGGAGAGTTACCACCTGGAAATTTATTGACTGTTTAGTTTACAGTTGACCTCTGAAGATGGAAACCACCTGTATATGTGATACTTTTATTGTCATTTGGGATTCTTTTAAAAATAAGATACGTGTGTATAAGTGGGAATTGACTAGAAAATATCCTCCCTAACTAAATTTAATTTTGTTAGCAAATAGAGAAGTTTAGTGTTCAGTGTGCTAAAATTCTGAAATCTGACACAACAAATTTTCCTTTATGGTCCAAGAAGGTTTCTATATCCTGGACCTAATAATGAATCCAAGATTTACTGATGTCTTGACACAAATCTTTTCAAGAGCCTCTTACTAGTTTGTATTTTTTCAGAATGGTAATGCTGCTTGCTTTCACATCTGCCTCTTCAGTAAAGATGATACTGATTCTTTCAATATTAATGTGCTGCAAGGATTAATTAGTTGTTTATAAAATGCTCTTGAATAAATTTCCAGAGCTGATGAATACAGCCCTGTGATAAAGATAAGGGAAAATAAAAGTGGTTTATTATATTCCTACAATGTACTCTTATCCTCAGTTTTTGTTTTTTTACTGTCTTATTAGGCCCTATCAGTAAGTAGATGCCAAAAAATGTTGGCTTATTAACACATGCGAGAGGTAGAAGAAGCATATGGTTCTGTTAGACTCAGTCCATTCATAAAATGGACTTGGGTAGAAAATGTTACTCCTTAGTGCTTTTTACTATTGTTTTATTTTCCCCCCAAGAAACTCAAAATTCTTTAACCAGTATTATGGTGTCCGTAGCAGTTCTCTCAAGGCCAATGTAAGGTGAATAGATATTATTAAAAAAATAATCTCTCACCTTTCCAATTCCCAGTTTCATCCATCCATACCTGTGACATGCACAAAAACTCAAAATAACTTCCTTTCCTTTCCAACTCATACAAACACTCAGACAACCAGGCGATATCATCTAGGTGAGTGTTTGTCTACTGGTCTACTGAGGCTGATTCTGCCCCCCGAGTCCCCCCAGAGAGGCATTTTGGGACTGGAGACATTTTTGGTTGGAACAACCTGGGGGTTAGGGATTGCTGTTGGCACCTAGTGGGTAGTGGCTGGGGATGATGCAAAACACCCTACAATACACAGGACAGCCTGTGATTCATACATACCAACTACCTGGTCTGAAATATCCATAGCGCTGTGGTTGAGAAACTCTATTAAGAGAGAGGAAAAAGCACTGGGTGGAGGGGTCAGAGATATCATACATCTTTATTTGTCTGTGCTTCTTCTAGGCCCATCAGAAAGAGAAAAAAAGTACTCTGAATTTTCAGAATGAACATCTTATACATATCATAATCCTTAAAAAAATAATAATTTAAATGTTGTTAACAAAAGTTGCATAGACTTTTAAGAAAAGGAAAGAAATCCGAAAAGAAAGGATTAAAGCATCCTGTTTTAAGTGTCTTAACATTATCAAAACTGATACCCTATTACTTGAAACATCAGTGACCAAGATGAAGAGGGAGAAGCAGGAGGCAAAAGAAAAGGAGAAGGAAAAAATGTATGCCGATTTATTTAATGAGACTTGTGATACTTATTCTTGCTTTTTAATAAACTTGTGTGTGCGTGCTAAGTCACTTCAGTCGTGTCTTCTTTGCGACCCCTTGAACTGTATAGCCTGCCAAGCTCCTCTGCCCATGGGATTGTCCAGGAAAGAATACCAGAGTGGGTTGCCATGCCCTCCTCCAAGGGAGCTTTCCCACCCAGGGGTGAACTCGCGTCTCTTTATGTCTCCTGCATTGGCCGGCAGGTTCTTACTAGAGCTACATTAGCAACTGTCATTTCATTGATCTTTGCTCTGAGCTTGGAGCTATCACAGGAGACAGCATGTGGGGGCAATAAATGATTGTAAGAAAACAAAGTAAACTAAAGGGAAGAAAAAAACCCTTCGGGTACATGAGTATGAGTATGAGAGTCTTCATGGTTGGTCGTGCAGGAGGGATTAGCAAGCTGTTGCCAGTTTAGTCCTGACTGTGAAACCTGGGCTGAGATGCCAAGTTTGGTGTATGGACCCTGAGTTATTGAAGGAGCCTGCTACTTCTGTCCATATTTTTACTTGCCAACTTCTTAAGCGGTTCCTGGCACATCACTTAACCTCCCTGAAGTAAGATTACATGTCACTTTATTTGCTTTCTGTGATTCAGTGAGAATGGAGAGATACAGCGAGAGGTCTCCATCTAAAGACATGTGCTATTTTACCGGTGTTATTACTTAACTTCATCCTTCATTAAGAACATGTTCAACCACCCAAATAGAAACAAGTGCTTCTGTAATACTACAAACTGTGAAGCTCTCTGCTAAGATCTAAAATCTTATGTCATCCTCAGTAGTAGCTTCAAGTTTTGCAAGCAGTATCTTTTACTAAAGCTCGCCTTCTCTGGTGGTTGCTTGGAATTTCTATGGATGTGATTTAATTTTTTTTTCTTTTTGAGCAATTAGTTCGTTGCTGCAGCACTAATCATGAAAACAGGTCAGAGCCTTCTTAGAGCTGGGTTCTTATGCTTCCCCCTAGCCCCCCGGAAAACAGCACTTAAATATTAATAACATCACTGGGAAAACACGGCAGCTATTTCCCCGTTTTCTGCGGCTCAATGGAGAGCTGTTCAGTGTGGACCCCAGTGCTCTCCCCTCATGAATGGAAGTGATTGTGAGGAGGCCATCTCCTACTAAGGCAAGATGTGACACAGTGAACAAAGGCTGGTTTTTAGCCTGATGTGATGAGCTCACCCCAGTGCCCATGTGGGGACTTTGAAGCTTATCCAGGTGCCAGCTTTCTGTGTATATGACATTCTTGGGGACTGGGCAGCAGGCCTTTAAACATTGATCTGTAGTGTATGAATTACAAGGTCAGGTGGGGTGAGATATCATAATTTCTATTTAGCCTGAATTTCCCCCAGAGGAGGCATATTACCTTTACCCTGAGTAAAGGAAGAGCATAATATTTTCAAGTCAGCCAAATCAATAAAGGTGTTTTAAAAGTAAATTTGTGTAATTATTTTCTGGAGTGGATATGGCTGTAAATAAGAAGGTGTATTTCTCCTTTTCAGTACCTCCCACACCTTCTGTGAGGCTTTGCTAATGGTTAGGAGAGATGCAATTAGGAAACCAGGTTCAGCAGAGGCAACTGAGATAAGAAAATCTCACAGAATCAGTATTTTTTTAAACTGAAGCAGTGTTGACATAATATTATATTCGTTTCAGGGGTACAGCATAATGATTTGATATTTTTATAGATGATACACCATACAAACTTATTATAATATTATTGACTATATTCTCTGTGCTATACTTTATAGTCCTGTAGTATGTATTTTATAATCGGAACTGTGTACCTCTTAATTCCCTTCACCTCCCTCACCTCTAGCAACTACTGGTTTGTTCTTTATATCTGTGAGTCTGTTTCTGTTTTGCACAACTCAGTATAAAAACAAAACAAAACAAAACAAAACTCTAGCAATAACAGATAATCCGATTAAAACCTGGTCAGAAGACCTGGATAAGATTTTTCCAGGGAAGAAATACAGATGGCCAACAGGCACGTGAAAAGATCCTCAACACCACTGATCATCAGGGAAATGGAAATCAAAACCACAGTGAGGTATCACCTCACATCTGCCAGAATGACTACCGTCAGAAAGACAAGAACTAACAAGTGTTAATGAGGATGTGGAGAAAAGGAACCCTCTTGCACTGTTGGTGGAAATGTAAATTGGTGCAGCTGATCTGGAAAAACAGCATGGAGGTTCCTCAAGACTGAAAATAGAAGTACCATGCAATCTAGCGATTTCACTCCTGGCTACATAGCTGAAGAAAATGAGAACACTAATTTAAAGAGGTTCATGCACCCTAATGCTACTGGCAGCATTATTTATAGTAGCTAAGATTTGGGAACAACCTAAGTATCCATCCACAGATGAATGATAAAGAAGATATGGTATATATTCACACACAATGGAATCTTAACCATAATAAAGAACAAAATCTTGCTATTGCAGCAACATGGATGGGCCTGGACAGTATTATACTAAGTGAAATAAGTCAGAGAAGGACAAGTATTGTGTATTCACTTACACGTGGAATCTAAAAACAAACAAATGAACAAATATTACAAAACAGGATCCATCTTTGACTCATGTGATATCTTAGAACCACTCTGCTATTTTTTTCTCTTTGAATTGACTGATTCTCTTGTTTCACCATCCTGTAGTCTTTGTTTATTGTATTCAGTTCAGTTCAATTCAGTCGCTCAGTCATGTCTGACTCTTTGCGACCCCATGAATTGCAGCATGCCAGGCTTTCCTGTCCATCACCAGCTCCTGGAGTTCACTCAAACTACTCAAACTTATGTCCATCGAGTCAGTGATGCCATCCAGCCATCTCATCCTCTGTCGTCCCCTTCTCCTCCTGCCCCCAATCCCTCCCAGCATCAGAGTCTTTTCCAGTGAGTCAACTCTTCGCATGAGGTGGCCAAAGTACTGGAGTTTCAGCATTAGCATCATTTCTTCCAATGAACAGCCAGGACTGATCTCCTTTAGGATGGACTGGTTGGATCTCCTTGTAGTCCAAGGGACTCTCAAGAGTCTTCTCCAACACCATAGTTCAAAAGCATCAATTCTTCGGCACTCGGCCTTCTTCACAGTCCAACTCTCACATCCATACATGACCACAGGAAAAACCATAGCCTTGACTAGATGGACCTTTGTTGGCAAAGTAATGTCTCTGGTTTTGAATATGCTATCTAGGTTGGTCATAACTTTCCTTCCAAGAAGTACGTGTCTTTTAATTTCATGGCTGCAATCCCCATTGGCCATATGCAAATCCACCCAACTATTTGAACATTGAAGTGAAATTCAATCGTATTATTTGTTTTCCACTTACGTAGAGGTTTTCCAGTCACATTATATATTGTGTATATAAATAGTTAGGCATCCACAATACACCTAACACTGTGTTGGGTGTGACGTGAATTGAGAACAAGAGCAATTTATAGTCTAGACTTATAAGACAAAAATGACTACAGAATAAGACTGATATTGCTACTTAGTGGAAAAGTGGCATCCTTTGAATCAACATTTATTAACTAAGAAAATCTTAGGTAAGTTAGTTGAGCTCTGAGTTTCATTTACCTCACTTGTGAAATGAACATACTACTACTAACCATGTAATACTACTACCATGTAACTGTAATGCTACTAACCAAGCGATGTGCGTGCATGCATGCTTAGCCACTCAGTCGTGTCCGACTCTTTGTGACCCCATGGCCTCTAGCCTGCCAGGCTCCTCTGTCCATGGGATTTCCCAGGCAAGAATACTGAAGTGGGTTGCCATTTCCTTCTCCAGGAGATCTTCCCAACCCCGGGATCAAACCCACATCGCCTGTGTTTCTTGCATTGTGGGTGGGTTCTTTACCCACTGAGCCATCAGGAAAGCCCCTTCTAGGTACATGATCAAGATAAAATAAAGCATTGTATACAACACATTAATGCAGAATGGATGCTCAGTAAATGTTGCCTACTGTTATGAAGACCCCAAAACATGCACTATGGTTTGAGGGCTCTCAGGATTCAGGGTAGGAATGTACTCTTTGTGAGTTGGAGTAGTTTGGGAGGAATTCATGGAAATTCCTCTTAATTTGAGCTCTTAATGGCCTATGAGAAATGGTGGGTCCTAAATGTACAAGAAATCTGCAAAAGAGGCCAGGATGTATTAACCATGGTAACATTTTGAAAATGAGAATCGGTAAATACCAAAATTATATATTGTATAGTATTCAGATTTTGATACCCAAACTGACACTTGTCATTTAATCTCCTTAAAACTGAGCTGTGATTGGATATCTTGGGGGTGGGTGTGGCCAAAATGGGCAGCAGCATTGGCTTTCTCTTGGGCTGAAGCTACGTATGGAGGGTGTGGGGAGCAAAAGTCAGAGGTAAAACGAAAATCTGAAGAAGAGAGCCACTGTGTGCTTCCCAGGAATAGTCATAGAGATGCTGAACTTGGAGGAAACAGAAGTGGAGCTGGAGATACATGTCACAGCATAAGCGTTCAGTGTCACAGACATGGTAAAAATGGACAAGCAAGCTGGTGCTGCTGCTGCTAAGTCTCTTCAGTCGTGTCCAACTCTGTGCGACCCCACAGACGGCAGCCCACCAGGCTCCCCTGTCCCTGGGATTCTCCAGGCAAGAACACTGGAGTGGGTTGCCATTTCCTTCTCCAAAGCATGAAAGTGAAAAGTGAAAGTGAACTCCCTCAGTCATGCCCTACTCTTAGCGACCCCATGGACTGCAGCCTACCAGGCTCCTCCATCCATGGGATTTTCCAGGCAAGAGTACTGGCGTGGGTTGCCATTGCCTTCTCCAAAGAACAAGCAAGAGGACATCTTAAATGCCTTAAGCACCTGCCACCCTCTGAGGTTTACCTGTATCAGTTAGCAGGTATATGACAATTAGGTAGATCAGGCTGGCTTAGACCAATTAGAAATTCCTTCCCACTCTAAAACAAGAGTCTTTTCATGTCCTGGTTGATCCATAGGCTGACTTTCACTTCCAACTCTTCTTACTTTTCACCCATCTACTCCAACTGAGCTTGTGGTATCAGTGTTTTCTCTTTACACATAGTTTCCTAAATTCAACCCTTTTTCTTTATATCCAACCTGAATTCTCAAGTGTTAGTTGCTCAGTCGTGTCTGATTCTTTGCAACCCCAGGGACTATAGCCCATCAGGCTTCTCTGTCCATGGAATTATCTGGGCAAGAATACTGGAGTGGTTTGCCATTCCCTTCTCCATGGGATCTTCCCAACCCAGGGATTGAACCCAGGTCTCCTGCATTGCAGCAGATTCTTTAACATCTGAGTTACCCAGAAAGACTGTATTAGTACATCCTTGCACGTAGCGCCATTTTCCAGATGTAGCCCATGCCTCTCAGAGAGCCCTGGACAGCTAAGGAAACCAGTTATTTGCTAAATAAATCTGTACTTACTCTCTTGGAAGATGATTTACTACATTATTATAATTCCATGAGGATTTTTTTTTAATCAAGGAAGCATTACCACTTATGAATGATCACACCTGCTTGTTGAGATGTAACTGACTTCCAAAACATACACCCATTGTCCAGTTTTATGTCAGTGAGTTCTGCTGCTCAAGAATTCAATTCTTCCCTTGTTCTAATCTCAGGATCAGTTTGCTGTATTTTTCAGGAATTGTCCTGTAACCCCAACGTTAATGTTTTCTCCTGCAAAATGTTTCTAAGTCAGCCTCAGGGGATCAGGCATCCAGTCCCATGGGTCTTGAGTGAGTGTTTTTATAGCTACAACCATCAATAGTCATGCTGCTTTCGTGTCATTTCAATCGTTGCGGTAAAAGGCATCCCTAATATTTACTATTTCATGCTGAATACAGAAAAAAAAATCATTCATTATGTAATATTATTTCCCACAGGCAAAAAATTCTGCATTCTGTAAGCTTTTTAAACATTTTAAAAAACATTATTTTGCCTAGCCTCGGTCATCAGCAAAGGTGGGAGGGAAAGAGAATGATTTGTGTCTATTCCTTTTAGATGGAATAGAATTCATTTCTTAAATCAACATTTTAGGGTTAAACTGCAAATATTCTTTGTTCAAGAACTTCTATTTTTATAGAGGTTCCAAGCTATTGTGTGAAAATGATTCAGTGGAATCAGTGCCTGCACCATGTTGGGTAGTTAATATTTGCTTAATGCTTGAATTAATCAGCACTAGATTCTTTGCTTGTATCCTGGGTTCTTCTTATCCAAGAGAATTTTTTAGTTTCTCATGCTGCTTTCAAGGTTACAAGACATCCTTCTAATGAATATTTTCTAAAAGAACAGCTCCAGGCCATCCCACCTCTTCCCCACAATCTCCCCTCAAAACTTCTACCACCGCCATTAACAACAAAAAGAATACCCTAAACTTCAGGACTACTCATTTTAAAAAATATTTATTAACTTGGTTGCACTGGACTTTAGTTGCCACACATGCAGCATGAGGGATCTAGTTCCCTGACCAGGAATCGAACCCAGGCCCCTGCATTGGAGGCGTGGAATCTTAGCCACGGGACCACCAGGGAAATCCCTCTAGATGACCCTTGCAGTGAAATTTGCAAGGTCGTTTTTCCTTCATGTGAAGCTGACTTTTAAGAGAGGATTGTGCCGACTGGGTCTCCTCACCCCTATGCTAAACCTGGAGACCCAAAAGGATTGCTTCCAGAATAGGATCTGTGGACTCTCCTGTCTTTTACTCCTTCGACTATTTCTGGAAAAGTTAAATAGCTTTGAGATCTGGTCTAGGAGAGGGAAAAATAGAATTAATATCTTGCTTAGTTGTAGTTGTTCAGTCACTAAGTAGTATCTGACTCTTTGCCACCCCATGGATTGCAGCGTACCAGGCTTCCCTGTCCTTCACTATTTCCTGGAGTTTACTCAAACTCACGTACATTGAGTAGATGTTGCCATCCAACCATCTCATCCTCTGTCGTCCCCTTCTCCTCCTGCCTTCAGCCTTTCCCAGAATCAGGGTCTTTTCTAATGAGTCAGCTTTTTGCATTAGGTGGCCAAAGTATTGGAGCTTCAGCATTAGTCCTTCCAGTGAATATTCACAGCTGGTTTCCTTTAGGATTGACTAGCTTGATCTCCTTGCTGTCCAAGGGACTCTCCAGAGTCTCCTCTAGCACCACAGTTCAAAAGCATCAGTTCTTTAGCATTTGCTTATATGGGTTCCCTCTAACCCTGACATAAACCAGCAGTGTTTGAATGTCATGTCATACAGGCACAGGCCACATTCAATGAGCTCAACAGGATGAATCCCTGGGGCCTTTCCTGAGCCTGGAGTAACACTGCAAACAGGATGCAATCTGGAGTATAGATGTAGGGGCAAGCCAGCCCCTACTAGACTGGGTGCCTTTGCATTGGTGTGAAATTTCCCAAGAAACAACTGTACTCCTTTGTCTTTTTTTTTTTTTTTTTTTTGGTCACATTATGGACTCATAGTCCAGCCAGTATAGGAATGTGGCTTCTCATTAGAGACCTCTTAGCAATGCTCCCCAGAATTCATAGCAGGATCCTCTGTTCTTGGTCTTCACTTGCTGGTGACTCGTAGCAAAAGCTCAACTTGTAGAGAGGGCTCTTCTAAATAATAGCAACTTGGCCACTGCGTGAACTCATACTAATTATGTTTCTGTCACTCATCTGTGGTAGATCTTTTGTGGCTCTTGTATAAAGTAGCTCCAGGGTATTCTGTGTACTTATGTAAGCTCTGCTCATTAAATAAAGTGCTCGAAGTTAAGTTTCCTTTTAATTTTGTTTTCTAAGATCATCTAATAAGCGAGGGACTGCACTGTAGTAGGCCCTTTTTGTAGAATAGCTAATGGCAACTTGATATAAGATCAATTTTTTAACACATGCAAAGAAGTCAAGGGGCCTTATCATTACTTTACACTGCTTTTTAAAGTTCCTCAGCTCTTGCCCAAAGTGTCACAGTAACAATTCATTCGATGTCTCCCAAGTAGTCATTATCAGAATCTGGATTCTTTAAGTGGAAGGAGTATTAGACTTGCAATCAAGAGAGGAATTTTATCACTGTCACTTAACAGCTACATAAATCCCTCGATTTCTCTAAGCATCTCTTTATCATTTTAAAATGGGCATAATAATTTTTACCTTACAGGGTTATTATGAAAGTGAATGATTCCTTTGTAGGTGTGATTCCTTTATCCAGAGTCCAAAGTACTTTATAAATGGGCAAATTCTACACGTCTTTGTTTTTGTTATTATTATTTTTGTTAATGCCAAACTACTTTAGATAGGGATATTTTAAATTTGCCCTTTGGGCTTCCCTGGTGGCTCAGTGGTAAAGAATCTGGCTGCCAGTGCAGGAGACACAGGTTCGATCCCTGGTCCAGGAGGATCCCACTTGCCTCGGAGCAACTGAGCCTTGTGCCACAACTATTGAGCTTGTGCTCTAGAGCCTGGGAGCTGCAACTACTGAGCCCACATGCCACAGCTACTGAAAGCCCTGTCGCCCTAGAGCCTGTGCTCTGCAACAGGGAAGCCACTGCAATGAGAAGCGCACGCACCACAACTAGAGAATAGCCCCTGCTCATTGCAGCTAGAGAAAGCCCGCGTGCAGCAGCAAAGACCCAACAGAGCCAGAAATAAATAAATGAATAGAAATTTTAAAAGATATGCCTTTCGATGTAAGCTAAGGGTTTTACGTTTGGGGTTTCGGCATAGGGTTTTACAGGCATCTTTGAATATTTCTCTTAAGAATAACTATAATGAGTGATATTGTGTAGAAAAATCTCATCTGAAAAATCACATGCTCCTCTGTTGACCCCATGGAGCTGACTGGTGACGTGTGGCTAATGGAACCGGTCACAGCTGCATGGTGTCCGAATGTGTATTGTTGGGCCCTGCTATGCACATTCTAGTTTGATTGACCTTTTACTGACTCTTTCTTGACTCGGACAGTTTGAGGAAGTTCCAATTCATATGTCAGGCAGAGAATTCCAATTTGCTTTGTGACAATAGCGCTTGATGAGGACTGTCAGAGTAGACTTAAAATCATTTAAAACAATTTCAGTTCTTTAAGTTGAATGTGTTGGGTCAAATAAGATCAATGGAGTTGCTGCTTCCACACAGCTTTTCTTTTACCCTGAAAAATGGTGGTTTTAATGCTTCGCATGTATAAAGTTGTAACATGGTTTCCATAATGTGAAACTAACCAAGATTTAGTAACTGCTGGGACTAGATTTAAACAAACAGCCTTGATATTAGAATCTATTTCAATGTATGTTATATTTGGTATTTTACATCACCAGTACATCCTTTTATCCATATGTGCATACATATTTTATACAATAGGTAAAAAAAATCTTTATGTGGTATTTTCAGTGACATAATGAAACATGTTTGTGGTTTGATCATGTGAATGCATCTTCTGTATAAGTGTAAATAAAGATTAAAAATATATTAATACAGAAAATTGATAGTTGATGTTAAAGACTTCTTTTTACTCTGGATAGCTGTATTCAATTAAATTATCAGTGGATATTTAACACCTATGTGATGAAACATTTTTGTAGCTATATTATGGATTGGGGAAGAGGGAGAAGGGAGAGAAACTTCTAACAATAATATTTTTTTTTAGTTTTCAGACCCAAATTACCCTTATATACCTCTTTCCAGTAGTCCTTGTTTTATATTATATAATACACAGAATAATATATCATCCTCAGTGACTCTAATAACATCCATTTTAACTCCCTTTCTTCAGATTAAACCCCTTGGGCAACACTAGTGGGAAAAATATAGGTCTACTTTTATGTGATGTTAATAGTTAGATGGTGGTGATGTTGTTCCATTTGGTTGCTATTTGTCTTCAGTGAAAAATCATTTTAACCAAACACTCCTTCTGCTTGTGTTGTACCTTATATTATGATGGCTCTAAATCACTGTAATTTTTTTTTCAGTGAGAAGTGTTTTAAAAAGTGTTAGACAAATGTCACAGCATCCGGAACAATGTCAGAGACTAGCCTCTTGTACATTTGAACATTCAGTGAAAGAAGATGTTTCTTCTTCTTTTACACTAGCCATAATGAGTCCTTCATGGTGCCTCCATTTATACCCTCTTTCTCAGAGACCTCATTATTAGGACATAGCATGCTGCACTTATTATATTGAACTAAAACTAAGCGCCAGTCACCTCTTACAGGCTGCAAAGTCCATGTGGTATTTGCTCATAACTACTAGTTTGATTGTGAATTATGTGTCAGGCCATCACAGGTTACTTGATCAGAATATGACATGGTGCCCAACCCCTAAAGTGTCCTACGTGATTGGAGAGTGAAGGAATATGATCATGAAGGAAATATTTGGAACACAAGTGCTTGCCCAGGATGGAGGAGGGCAAGCCCGGGGAGAATGGGCTGGATCTGGATTAAAGCCTTGGAAGTATTAGTGAATTTTCAAATATTCCAGCTGGAACCTTCAATCCTCTAAGAGTACAGTTGTGAAAACAGAAGTCATTAATCTGGCTTCAAACAACTACTTTGGGCAAAGCAAGGATTAGCATCTTGTTTTTGATTTAGGATTCATGGAGTTGACAGAGGTAGAACTTGAGTTGGTTCCAGAAGAACGGATTAGTAGAAGGCAAAGCATAGATGAATGAGCGTCTGTGACTGACTCAGGGCAGGGTGTTACCGTTGAGCACTTTCTATGTAGCTGAGAGAATTCAACTGATGATGAAGAGGTGACACACAAAGGAATACTACTAGGAAATAAATTTGTTTTTGTTTTGTTTGGGGCCTGTTCTCTTTTCTATTTTTTCAATTAATTAATTAACTAATTTTTGGTTGTGTGGTTTGTGGGATCTTAGTTCCCTGACCAGGGATTGAACCCGCATCCCTTGCATTGGAAGCACAGAGTCAACTGCTGGACCACCAGGGAAGTCCTTTTATTTATTTATTTATTTTATGGGAGTATAATTGCTTTACAATGTTGTGTTAGTTTCTGCTGTACAACAACAAGAATCAGCTGTGTGTATACATAGATCCCCTCTCTCCTGGACCTCCCTTCCACCTCCCCTCCCCCGTTAGGAGATAAGTTTGGGTAGACTGACAGACTCGAGGGTAGGAATTACGGGAGAGCCCTTGAAAGTGACAAAGAATGTATTGACTTGATGAGATAGGAAATAGGGAATTATTATGACTTTTGTGTATGAGAGAAATAAAAGGAATCTTGTTAAGAAAATTAGTCAGAATGCTATAACTTAAAATATTTGGAGGGCACTAAACTAGAGCTTAGAGTCTAGCCAAGGTACTGCTCTGTAATTCAGTTAGGGATCTAGACTCAGGGGAGAGTATGACACCAGGGACTGAGGGGAAAGGACAGATCAGGGACCTTTAGAAATAAGCAGGGATGAGATTTTAGAGAAAATGAACTGGAAGGTAAAGGAGAAAAGGATCAAAGATAACTCATAGGGTCCTGGTAAAGGATGCTCTATATGGGATTTTGAAAAGGGAGAACTGTTTTAGGAACTGGTGAACAAGTGAAACTTTTCATCAAGCACTGTAGTTACACAGGGAGACATTTCTTCAGTAGCCAGTGCAGAGCATGCTGAATGATGTCAGGAATCTGCAGGGCCCTAGGGCCTCTGAAGGTCTGAGTTCAGAACTCCCACCATATTACACTTCTCTCACGTTCTGTTGGTCAAAGCAAAGTCACAAGGCTGGCCCAGAATCCAGGAGGAAAAGAAATAGATTCCACTCTTGAGGAGCATTGCCAGAACTGCTTTGCCAGTGGGCATACAGACAGGAGTGGGAAGAATGTGTGGCAGGTTTTTTTCAGTACATCACAGAATATGATCAGATTTTTATTACAAAATCTTTGAGACTATAGCATGAAAATACATTTGATGATCAGGAAGAAAATTTAGACTGTAAACATGGGGACCAGCTAGGATGTTATGGTAAACCAGGAAAATGGTTATGGGTATATTAATTAAAGCAATGGTAAATGGATGGACAAATGTAAACAGATCCAAAAAATATTAAGATGGAAAAACTTGGAAATAATTTTGATGTGGAGAAGAGTCGAAGATGACTATCAAATTTCTTGTTTAGGCAATGCAGAATAAAACCATGATAATCACTGAAATAGGAGCAGACTTAGATGGGGAGATGTAGACTGCTGTTTGGGTAATGTTGAATCTGAGAGATTTATAGGACGTCAATGAAGGAAAAGGAAAAGGTCTCGCCTGAGGATGAAAGGCTTGATAGGGTTTTAAGGAAATTGGTAAAGTTGTTGTTGAGAATGAAGGGAACAGATGACTGGGAAATGTGGGACAATGGAGAGTGTTGGGCAGAGAGTGGAAACTACAAATGTGGGTGGCTCAAGTCTACTGAGTTGAGCAGTTTTTTCTAGTAATGGCAAGCCATAATGTATATGGGTATGCTCTACTTTTTTGAAAGTTCACTTTATACCACTTAGCTTTCACAAAAGACCTATGTTAGTACCTGCTTTGATAACTGAAAGAAACCTGAAAGGCTTTTTGCTTTGACGAAAAAAGGAAGAAAGCAAAAATTGCTTTTAGTGCTTGTTTTGCAATGAGCTGTTATAGAGACAGTGCACACCCTGAGCAGGGAGGGGGTACCGCCAAACTCCTTCCCTGGGAACTACGCTCAGCATCTCAGCATCCAGGTGCCGTAGTCTTGAACTGTGTCTGTATCTGGGCTTTATCTCAATCTATCTGTGCATCTGTTAGCAAGGTATGACCTAAGGTAATTGCTTCTTTGCTTTATGCCAGTTCGGCTTACTAAAGTTTTCATGGGAATCCTCTACTTTGGGATAGTGGGGGAACCCTGTATAGGCAGAGAGAATTCCAGGTAAACGCCTCTGCTCTATGTAAGGAAAAGAAGTGTAGGTAGAAATTTCTGAAGGTCAAGATCAGTTCAGTTCAGTTCAGTCGCTCAGTCGTGTCTGACTCTTTGCGACCCCATGAATCGCAGCACGCCAGGCCTCCCTGTCCATCACCAACTCCCGGAGTTCACTCAGACTCATGTCCATCGAGTCCATGATGCCATCCAGCCATCTCATCCTCTGTCGTCCCCTTCTCCTCCTGCCCCAATCCCTCCCAGCATCAGAGTCTTTTCCAATGAGTCAACTCTTCTCATGAGGTGGCCAAAGTACTGGAGCTTCAGCTTTAGCATCATTCCTTCCAAAGAGCACCCAGGGCTGATCTCCTTCAGAATGGACTGGTTGGATCTCCTTGCAGTCCAAGGGACTCTCAAGAGTCTTCTCCAACACCACAGTTCAAGATCAAGATAAGGTATCTGAAAAGGCAATAGTCAGGACCAGCAACATATTTTGCTGGACACAATGCAAAGTGAAAATATTGAGCTCCTTCTTCAAAAATTATGAAATGCAGGATGGTGGCGAGAAAGCATTGAGCCAACCCGGGGGCCCTTCTGTACATGTCGCATGCTCAGGAAGCTGGCCTGGCAGTGGGGAAATGATATAGACTGAGGAGAACACAGTCACTGTGAAAATTTGGATATTTCTCTTCGAACATCCTTTTCCTTCCTCTTCTTTTGTCAAACCTATAAATAACTAAGGTAATAAAAGTGATGGATGCTAAGGAGGTTGTGGACATGGAGGAAGTTCGCTGGCATGATATATTTGGGGGCTGACCCTCACTATTTATCTCTGCCTATTTAAATGGAAAAGCTGATCTCTCTGGCCTCAAGCCCTATATCACTGTCTGTGTCTGCTCTGTGACAGCCCCGATGAGTTCTCAAGCAATATTAATTTGAAGGTTATCATTTTAAGCACAATTTTCCTCAAATCCTCTATTTTCTCAGGAACATATGAAGCTTTCTTCTTCATTCTTTCCTGTCTCTATGAATCTACCTGAATGCTGGCTTGCTTGTGCTGAAGAAAGAGGGATTACTCTCTAGCATTTTTGAAGAATCCAGGGAACAACAAAAAAAAAAAATTGGGGGAGGTGAGAGTTCTACCACTGAACCACCAATGCATGAAACAAATTTTGAAATCAAAGTTGAGTTAAGTATGCTGGTCCCAGTGAGTCCTAGTTTCTGCAGCACAATTTCTATTGCAGACACATAAACTTGCATCCCTATTTCCCTTAATTTCAAAGAGCCTGCCCTTGAGAGGGTGTTGGGTTACTGGGAGTCAGGCTCTCTATCCTTATTTGAAAGGCAAATGTGAAATTATACTCAGATTTTAGATTTTTTTTTAGCTAGAATGAATTTAGAGATAAGTGATTGTGAATTATAATCTTTTCATTTTATAAATGAGGAATCTGAGACCCAGAGCTGTGATTTGCTTCACATCAGTCAGCTGGAAGGTACTGACTTGAGAGACTCTAGAGGAACTCTTACAATATCCCAGTATGCTCTGTTATCTTCCATCCTAAACAACAACTAACTACACAGAACACAACCCTCTCCCAGTTCCTTCCACCACTGTATCTCAAATATTGATAATAATTTATTCAGGAAGCTCATTAGGATTTTTTAAACAGATGATAATTTTAGCAATGGGAAAAACTAAGATCTTACCAATTTCAAATTTCTTTCCAATTTGTCTTGTAAGGATGTTTGTGATTAAGGACATGAAGCTTTCCTTTCTTTCTAAGAGCAAAATATAATGTCCCATTATTTGGAAGAAAGTCAAAGTGTTAGTCACTGAGTCATGTCTGACCCCATGGACAGTAGCCCACCAAGCTCCTCTGTCCATGGGATTCTCGAGGCAAGAATACAGGAGTGAGTTGCCATTCCCTTCTCCAAGGGATCTTCCAATCTAGGGATCCATCCCAGGTCTCCCGCATTGCAGGCAGATTCTTTACCATCTGAGCCACCAGAGAAGCCCATTATATGGGAGGGGGAAGGATTAAAGAGAAATCAGTGATCTTCTTAAGTGGAATTTATCTTAGATAAAACTTACCACAGGATGAATTTCTGTAAATAACATTATGCATTTTTCAGTATTGCTTTCAGTATAAAATCACATTACTTCTTTGTGAAGTTAAAATAAAGGAAATCATATACAATAATGAAGCAATTATTTTTGAATTATAAATAAAACAATTTTAGAATAGATATTAGAAATATTAAGCTTATTTGTTTTCAGAAACTTTATCTGCCACTTTTTATCCTGGACTACAGTATGTCAAGGGAAGTATTTCTCTACAGGGTGAATCTCATGTGATATTACTTAAATCTTTATTGCCTAGAAATATTTTTTTTGTTTCAGCATAACTTGTTAACATTTGAAACTTGTGTATTTTTTTCAAAAATAAGCTACATTTTATACAGTTATAGCTTTACAGGCAAATTTTCAAGGATGGTACAGAGTTCGCATTTATTCCACATCAAGTTCCCTCATGGTTAACATTTTATGCTGCTGCGGCTGCTGCTGCTGCTAAGTCGCTTCAGTCGTGTCCGACTCTGCGACCCCATAGACGGCAGCCCACCAGGCTCCCCGGTCCCTGGATTCTCCAGGCAAGAACACTGGAGTGGGTTGCCATTTTCTCCTCCAATGCATGAAAGTGAAAAGTGAAAGTGAAGTCGCTCAGTCGTGTCCGACCCTCAGCGACCCCATGGACTGCAGCCCACCAGGCTCCATGGGATTTTCCAGGCAAGAGTACCGGAGTGGGGTGCCATTGCCTTCTCTGGGCATTCTACGCTAGTATGTTATAATTAACAAACCGATAATTATACATTATTACGAACTGAGCACTGCTCTTAGTTTCTTTCCCAAAGTCCTATGCAGGAGAACGCGTTATTTGTACTCACAGTTGCCATGTCTCTTTGGGCTCCTCCAGGCTCGGACAGTTTCTCATACATTCCTTGTTTCTAATGACCTTGACAGTTCTGAGGAGCACTGGTCTGGTATTTTGTGGAAGGTTCCTTACTGAGATTTGTCTGATGTTTTTCTCATGTTTGGATTGGGATTATGTGTTTAGCAAGGAAAAGTGCCATTCCTATCATGCCATGTCAAAGACACATACTCTCAACTCGACTTAACTACTGATTTTAGTCTTGATCAGTTGGCTGAGGTGGTATTTGTCAGCTTTCTCCCTCTCCCATTTCCATACAGTATTCTTTGGAAGGAATCACTTTAGCCCATATAAGGAGTGGGGATTAAGTTCCACCTCTTTGATAGCAGTAGATCTGTGTAAATTATTTAGAATTCCTCTGCAATGGGAGATTGTTCTCTTCCCTCTATTTAGTCAATCATATATTTATGTCAGTATGTATATATATTTTATAATTTTAGTTACATTCCTATGCAACTTTATTTCATTTGCTGCTCAAAGTGTATTAGCTTTCGCCTTTGGGAACTCTTTCCATTGAATTTGCATATATTCTATCTGATAGTTTTCAAATAAGTGTGTTATACTTTCAAAAGACAACAGAATATATCTTATATAAGAATAAGTCTATTACCTTGACACAAAACAGAGGTCAATAAAAGTTTCAAGTCGACCATTTTCGGTGTTTGCAACACATTTTCTGCAATCACATCAAATGCAACCTACTCTTAATATTCAGTCATTCAACAAATGTTTATTGGGTGCCTGTTACTTCAAGACACTGTACTAGGTGCTGTGCGAAGTCTGAGGATGACTCACACAAAGCTCCAGCATCCATCAGCTTGCAATCCAGTAAACTAATTATGTCAGTACCCACATAAGTCTGTTGCAGAAACTGGGGAATTGTAAGAGAGATGCCAGGCAATTCACAAAAGGCAAAGCACACCACTGATCAAGAGGATGTTCAAAAGGACCTTGAACTTTTTAGAGCATGAAATGGACCCTGAAGGACAGCAAGGATTCAGATGTGACGAAATGGGAAGAACAGCACAACCTGTGCACAGAACACAGCAAGCAGGACTTGGAGGTGGGAAAATAATGGTCACTTCAGAGACAGGCAAGCAGTTCAGTGTGACTGGAACTGCTAGTTATTTTCATTGTGAATTTATACTGGGTTGCTATACTTCATTTATAGATGGAGTTCACTTTTAGCTTAAGACTTTTTTATTAAAGGAAAAAGTCATTCTGACTTCAGGATGTGTTAGTAAGAATGTTGACATCACACTTGAGGTTCTGCTCAATTTCTTGTTTTGTGAATACCCTTGTTGTGAATCCCAGAGTTGTGGAAATTTTATAGTTTAAAATTTTTACTCCTATTTTGTTTGCTACAGGTAACTTTTAGAACCACTCTGAACATTGATTTTGCTATTGAAAAGATTTAAAGATGTGTCATTAAGCTGATCAGTTCAGTTCAGTTCAGTCGCTCAGTCATGTCCGACTCTGAGACCCCATGAATCACAGCACGCCAGGCCTCCCTGTCCATCACCAACTCCCGCAGTTCACTCAAACTCATGTCCATTGAGTCGGTGATGCCATCCAGCCATCTCATCCTCTGTTGTCCCCTTCTCCTCCTGCCCCTAATCCCTCCCAGCATCAGGGTCTTTTCCAATGAGTCAACTCTTTGCATGAGGTGGCCAAAGTACTGGAGTTTTAGCTTTAGTATCAGTCCTTCCAATGAACACCCAGGACTGATCTCCTTTAGGATGGATTGGTTGGATCTCCTTGCAGTCCAAGGGACTCTCAAGAGTCTTCTCCAACACCACAGTTCAAAAGCATCAATTCTTTGGCACTCAGCTTTCTTCACAGTCCAACTTTCACATCCATACATGACTACTGGAAAAACCATAGCCTTGACTAGATGGACCTTTGTTGGCAAAGTAATGTCTCTGCTTTTGAATATGCTATCTAGGTTGGTCATACCTTTCCTTCCAAGGAGTAAGCATCTTTTAATTTCATGGCTGCAATTACCATCTGCAGTGATTTTGGAGCCCCCAAAATAAAGTCTGACACTGTTTCCACTGTTTCCCCATCTATTTCCCATGAAGTGATGGGACCAGATGCCATGATCTTAGTTTTCTGAATGTTGAGCTTTAAGCCAACTTTTTCACTCTCCTCTTTCACTTTCATCAAGAGGCTTTTTAGTTCCTCTTCACTTTCTGCCATAATGGTGGTGTCATCTGCATATCTGAGGTTATTGATATTTCTCCTGGCAGTCTTGATTCCAGCTTGTGCTTCGTCCAGCCCAGCATTTCTCATGATGTACTCTGCATAGAAGTTAAATAAGCAGGGTGACAATATACAGCCTTGACGTACTCCTTTTCCTATTTGGAACCAGTCTGTTTTTCCCTGTCCAGTTCTAACTGTTGCTTCCTGACCTGCATACAGTTCTCAAGGGGCAGGTCAGTTGATCTGGTATTCCCAACTCTTTCAGAATTTTCTACAGTTTATTGTGATCCACAGAGTCAAAGGCTTTGGCATAATCAATAAAGCAGAAATAGATGTTTTTCTGGAACTCTCTTGCTTTTTCAATGATCCAGTGGATGTTGGCAATTTGATCTCTGGTTCCTCTGCCTTTTCTAAAACCAGCTTGAACATCTGGAAGTTCATGGTTCACGTACTGCTGAAGCCTGGCTTGGAGAATGTTTTTCAGTATGAAGATGGTTGGGGACAGAAGTTAGCAAGGAGGCTGGGATGAGAAAAATAAAAAAATTACCTTCTCTTTTCTGGTTTTTAAAACATCTTGATTATTTTTTTTAAAAAGCCAGGTTTATTGAGGTACAACTTATATGCAGTGAAATTCGCCCTTTTTAGGTATGAAGTTCAACTAGTTTTGACAAAAGTGTTCAGCTGTGTAACCACCACAACGGAGAGAGAGTGAGTGCATTAAAACACTGCAGAAAGTTTCTGATGCCCGATTGTAGCCAGTCCCACTGCCAGACCCTGGCAACAACTGGTTAGATTTCGGGCTTTGCTTTTTTCCAGAATGAAACAAATAGAATATGTATAGAATCATACAGTATGTAGCCTTTTGTGTCTGGTTTCTCGTAGTTAGAATAATGCTTTGAGATTTGTTCTTATTGGTGCATGTGTCAACAGTTTATTCCTTTTTATCATGGAAGTATTCCATTTTATTTGTTTATCCATTCAACCCAGCTGATCGACATTGGGGTTGTTTCCAGGTTTTGGCAGTTGTATAAAAGCTACTAGAAGCATTCATGAGCAGGCCTTTAAATGGATGTATCTTTATTTTTCCCCATCTGTGGTAAATACCTCAGCATGGGATTGCTCTATCATATGGCAAATATTTGTTCAGCTTGGTAGGAAACTGTCAAACTGTTGCACCAAGGTAGTAGCTTTTTATAGTCTCAGCAGCAGTGCATGAAAGTTCTAGTTACTCCACATTCTCACCAGTACTGGGGATGGTGAGTCTTAAATTTTTGCCCTTCTTATTGGTGTGTAGTGGTATCTCACTTTCCTAATAAGTTAATAATAATAAATATCTTCTCATTTGCTTATTGACCACCTGTTTCTCCTTTATGGCAAAATAGCTGTCAAATCTTTTGTCCCCTCCCCCACCTAAAAATCTTATTGATTGGATTGCAGGAGTTCTTCATGTAATCTAGGCATAAGCTCTTTATCACATTTGTGTTTTGCAGTTTTTCTTCTCGGTCTGTATGTAGCATGTCTTTTTAGTCACATGATAATTATCTTCCAAAGAGCAAAAGTTTTTGATTTGATAAAGTCAAATTTATGTATTTTCTTGTATGGCCCACACTTTTTATGTCTTTTATGATAGTTTTTTGCCCAACCTGAAGACATCACAAAGATTTTTTTCCCATTGTTTCTTCTAGAAGTTTTACTTTTAGGTATAGAATTACACTTAGTTTTATGTCCATTTTGACTCAGTGTTGTTTAATGTGGTACAAAGTTATAGTTTTATGTTCATATTTTTTTTAAATTCTCAGGTTTCATATTCAAATGCAAAATCCAAAATCTATACCTGACTTTAAAATTTTCTTGTATACTATGGCCGGCTCCATTCTGTTAACTCATATGATAGTTTGACTGGAATATAAGGACTGGCAGACAGCGCACCTTCAACGGTAAATGTCTCTGTTTCCCATCTCTTGTATTGTTTTTTTTTCTTTTCCACTGCAGTAAATATCAGTGAGACTTTATTTGTAATACTTTTTCTATCTTTCACTTTTAGTCTTTTTCGAAAGATTCAAAGGTCTGGAAAGAGTCTAGTGAGATCAGTGAAAATCAGTAGTTGGAGGGATAGTCATGACTGTGGAATACAAAGAGAAATAGAGATGATTAACACAGAGGAGTAAGTATTTAGGTGAGGGAGAGAAGCTTATATTTCAAGGAATATGGCTTGCATACACAGGACAAATTAGAAAGGATCATAGTAGAGCCACCCCACTGAGACCGGGGTTAGTCAGGTTGTAGTTATATTCCACAGGGGGAAGAAAAGCAGGGTAGGGAATGGAGAGGGGCCACAAGAACACAGTAACCATGGAAAGAGTGTGCAAAGAGTGAAAACACTGAATAGCAGGGGTAGGAAAGCATATAGAGAAGAAGGAGAAAGTAGTAAAGATAGAGCCGACATTCAAAGTTTTGTCGACAGGGAAAATGGTATGTATAGGGAGCAGAAATGGGAGGGGTGGGGATGAAAATCCAGTTTAAGAGGATGAAGATGCTGGATTTTTAAACTCTACTCTTTTGCAAAAAATAGCAATTGGCCCCATCTAAATTGGTCTTTGGAAATATAATTTGGGATTTAGTTTAGAGTCATGAGATCATTACAGCTGTGAAGATTGAAAATAAAAGATCAATCTGAGGACAAGAAGAGTAGAAGAAGAAACTTTAACTTTTGAAGTGTATCTAGTTAAAAATGAGAGGGTAGATCGGAAACAACTGAGGAAAACAAAGAAAGAATATTGAGAGAACTAGCAGAGGAAACAGAGCAGGTGGTAATTAAACAGATGGAGATGCTTCAGGAAGTGCTTTAGATACACAGAGTAGTGATCAAGAAGAGTAAGGGTCTACAAAAGACAATTATATTCATTTAGAAGAATGACTTTGGTCATTTTTCCTAGAAGGAAAAAGAAAGTAAACAGGGGCACCATCTCTTAGCTGTGTTCCCTAGCTCGTGTGTTCTGATAGCTATTAATAAATGCTACAAGATTAAATATTTTGTTTACAAAAGTTTAACAAAGTTAAAAATATTTCTTTACTGAAAAGGATTAATTTTTTTTTAGTAATACTTGGCAGCTTTCAAGATACTAATGTGAATTGATGTTGTTTAGTCTCTAAATCATGTCCGACTCTTTTGCGACCCCATGGACTGTTCCTCTGTCCATGGGATTTCCCAGGCAGGAATACTGGAGTGAGTTGCCATTTCCTTCTCCAGTGGATCTTCCTCACCAAGGATCGAACGCAAGTCTTCTGCGTTGACAAGTGGATTCTTTACCACTTAGTTAATGTGCATGCCTGAGTGCTAAAGAAGAGGATTATACTATCCAACTTTTCCTACTTACTGGGCTTTGTATCCTTCTTCCTCTTTTTTCTTCCAGTGAGGGGAGAGAGAAAGTAAACAAATAAGTCAATAAACTTTATAGTGTACATTTAGTGTGAAAAGTATCTTGGATAAAAGTAGAGACAGGGCATACATATGTGGAAGAGGTCCATTTTAAGGGTGGCCAGAGAAGGATGACATTAAAAATTAGGAGGAGGTGAGAAGGCAAACCATGCTTCCTTCTGGGGGAATCACATTCCAAGTGCGGCACTGCAGAGGCTAGAGCAGCCTAACACGCTTGCAGAATGACAAGTAAAGCTGGAAGGGGAGAGTAGGCGGAGATATGGTCAGAGATGTGTGTCTGATATTGTTCTAGGCAATGCTTTGACGGTGTGCGATTCCTGGACCTGGGACATTGACCTGGGATAATCTAGCCTGGGGTTTGGTTCTGTGTTTCCCATCGCTGTCAGCAGGTCAGTGTCTTACCTCGCTGCTTCTCATCTTGGCTAGTGGCTCATGGCCATAGGAGGAGCCTTGGCCAGAATGCTTTCTGCTCTAATCTATTCTGAGTAAGGTATGATTTTGTGCAGCTTTGGAGAAACAAGTGGAAGCCAAGTAGAGGATACTGCAATCTGGCTAAGGATGTCCTCAAAAAGGAGAGATTTGTTGAGGTCCTGTGATAAACATTAATCATTTACTGGGGCTGGACATATCAGGATGTCACAAGCTCCTGCCTCAGTGAAGTGGAGTAGAAATAGATGCCTCGACTTCAAATATCCCCTACTCTTTCCATCCCTCCCTTTGCCTTTTCTCTTCCCTGTATGGCTACAAAGTAATAACAGGGATTAGACCTTATACAATTTATATGCAGTGTAGGTTATTTCTCTCCCAGTAACCGTTCCCAGTGACTCCAATGTAATAAAAATGATTGTTAGGAAGGTTATTGTGGGTATTTTAAAAAACTCTTTGATATTATTCAGTCTGCTTCTTTTCCCTAGGCTGTGATTTATCATCGTGCTCTCCTATAACATAGAAAAGCTATTGGCTTTAAAGGACTTTACTTATTAAATACCTTTCAGGTGCCAACTCAGTTCCTTGACCTTCACTCTTTCAATCTATATTTTTCATAGTTTAAAATCCCTTCCCTTTAATTAAGTTCTTAAGTCTTATAATTGTTCTTATTTAGCTTTTCTCACCTTTTTTTTTTTTTTTTAAATTCATCCACGGGGAACTGAAGTTTGCAGGTGATGTGCCATTAGTCTTGTTTCTCTTTTTGGTGTTTTTTTCCTCCATTTCCAAGTCATTCTGGTTATTTTGGTCACCGTGTTGCCTTATAAACATGGTCATCTCATTCAGTACTCTCAAATATGTATTCCCTCTGATGGATCACCAAATTTTTCTATTTCATTAAATAAATAATTGATTCCACCACTTTATCCAGAAAAATATTCTCATTTTCATTTTGTTGAATTATATTTTATTTTTTACCCATATTAATGCTGCCCTTGACTCTTTTTGACAATCTTTCTTACACCTTCTGGATTTAGAACCCAAATAATTATCAGTGGCAAAGTAAATGTTAGCTAATGCTTTTTAGCACATTAAGATGCATATCCTTTGGATCTGGAGATTTTTACATTAACTTTAAAATAGCATGTTATTTTTAGATGCATTAACAAGACCTCCTCAGCATTATCTTTCCCTAATGTTCAACTGTGTTTTATTTTGAATGTGAGATTTATAAAGGAGCTTCCATTTGAGAGAAGGACTGACTATTTTGAGACACTCAATTGAGGAAGATAAGGCTACAATAATATATTTGTATCTGTATACATTCACATTAATTTTTTCATCTTTTATTTTGAAATGTATCATTACCTTTTTATTATAATGATGAGAAATGTCAGGTTCAGAGTAGCATGACATCCAGTGCATAGTGTAAAGTAAGCCCCAGCAGCAAAAAGATGGGCGCATCTAATCCTTGTTGCTCCCATGACTCTGGTAAGACAGGGCTGGGACGATTGAATCATTCATTGAATAAACACTGAGACCTCTTCTGTAGAACCTGTGGATGCATTGAGGGCAGGCGTGCTTATCTGGTACATCATTATATTGCAGTATATATAATGGTGTAGTGACTGATAAATAATAGGACTGGCCCTACACAAAGGAAATCAGTCCTGAATATTCATTGGAAGGACTGATGCTGAGGCTGAAACTCCAATCCTTTGGCCACCTGATGCGAAGAACTGAGTCATCTGAAAAGACCCTGATTCTAGGAAAGATTGAAGGCAGGAGGAGAAGGGGATGACAGAGGATGAGATGGCTGGATGGCATCACTGACTCAATGGACATGAGTTTGAGTGAACTCCGGGAGTCGATGATGGACAGGGAGGCCTGGCGTGCTGCAGTCCATGGGGTCGCAAAGAGTCGGACACAACTGAGCAACTGAACTGAACTGACATATTTGGGCTTCCCCGATGGCTCAATGGGTGAAGAATCTGACTGCAATGCAGGAGACACAGGAGACATGGGTTTGATCCCTGGGTTGGAAAGATTCCCCTGCAGAAGGAGATGGCAACCCACTCCAGTATTCTTGCCTGGAGAATCCCATGGACAGAGGAGCCTGGCCGGCTACAGTCCGCAGGGACACAAAGAGTCGGACACGACTGAGGACTAGCACAGAGACTAAAGAGACATGACCACTAAATGCGATGTGTGATTATTAGATGGATCTTGGACTTACCGTACACACACATACACAGTATAGTTGGGGCAATTGGGAAATGTGAATAATTATGAATAATTATTGGGAAATGGATGGTAGAGAAGCTAATAATATTTTATCATGTTAAACTTCTTGAGTCTGATAATGATATGGAGATTTTTCTAGGAGAATATCCTTTTTCTTAGGGTATATATGCTTGAGGATTTAGGAGTAAAGTGACTTGATGTTTGAAAGTTGCTGTCAGTTGACTCAGAAAAAGAAAAGGGGGTGGGCAGGCTGGAGCGGAGAGAGAAAGGAAAAAAGTGAAAAATAAAAGTAGCAAAACTAACTGATGAATACAGTAATATGGTGTATGTATGTGAAAGTGAAGTGAAAGTGTTTGTCGCTCAGTCATGTCCAACTGTGAATTCCCATGGACAGAGGAGACTGATGGACTACAGTCCATAGGTTGCAAAGAGTCGGACATGACTGACCATGCACGTATTTGTTGAATGAATGAATGAATCAGTAGGGAGCGGAAGCTAAGTGTAGGGAAGAAGACAGGAGGGCTGGCAGGTGTCCTGGTTTCTAAGCACTGTTGGCTACGCTTACCTCCTGATAGTAGAATGATAAAATTACTTCCTGTTACAAACTTGTTACTCTAACAAGGATAGCAAACTTTGTGTGTAAAGGTCAAAGAGTTATCTTAGGTTTTGCAGGTCACATGTAGAGGCTGTCACTTCTTTTTTTTAAACAACACTTTTAAAATGTAAGAATCATTCTTAGCCTGCAGGCATTACCAAAAAAAAAAAAAAGAACCTGAGCTGAATTTGACCTGCAGGTTGTAGTTTCTCTGCTATAGAACAAAATCATTATAAAAATTATCCAGAGAGTACATGTTATACTATATGTTTCACCGGAGGCTGTATTATAATCGGGTCCTTCGAGGCCCTTCTATAACGAAAGTCGTTTGTGTGTAGTCCAAGACTGTTACAGGATTATAAAAATAATAGCACTCTACGTTTTAGAAAAATTTTACTACTTCATTAAGATATAATTTATAATCTTCTTACTCAGATTTTGGTGTTGGGTTATACTGACCTTGTAAAACAAGTTGAGCAGTGTCTCATGCTCCTAATTGCAAAAGTTTGTATAAGATTGGTATTATTTCTTTCTTGAGTGTTTCTTAGAATTTAGTAGTTAAACCACTTGGGCCTGAAGTTCTCTTTGGAGAGCAATTTTGATAAAGAGTTCAGTTTCTTTAATAGAAACAAGGCGATTCAGTTTCCATTTCTTTTGTGTCAGCTTCCCTGAGTTGTAACTTTCAAGAAATTTGCACATTTCATCTAAGTTGTGTGGGCATAAAATTGTTCTTAGTAGTTTCTTATTATCTGTCAGTGTCTGTAAGATATGTGTTGATAAGTCTTTCCTATTAGAGCTTTCTGTTCTCTCTCCTTTTCCTTAATCAGTGTAGCTGGAAATTGGTCCATTTTCAATTGGTCAATTGTTGATCTTTTCAAAGAATCAACTTCTAGCCTTATTCATTTTCTCTTTTGTTTTCTGTTCTATTTATTTCTGCTTTTACCTTTGTTACGTCCTTCATTCTCCCTTGAGTTTACTTTGCTTTTATTTTTCTAGCTTCTTAAGGTTGAACCTTAGGTTATTAATTTTAGTTTTCTCCTCTTGTCCAATAGTAGCATTTCCGTTTTCTTAAAAGCACTACTTTAGCTATATCCCACAAATTTTGATATATTTTGGGTTTTATTGCCACTCAGTTAAAAGTATTTTATGCTTTCCTTTGTGATCATGATACATATATTATTAAGAAATGTGGTTTAATTACCAGAAAGTTGAGGTTTTCTTCAATGCCTTAATACTAGCAATTTCTAATTCAATTCAGTTGTGAACAGAGAATATATTTGTATATTTATTTTAAATTTCTTGAGACTTGTGGTGAAACCTAGTTTATGGCCTGTCTTGGTAAATGCATATGTGCACTTGAAAAAAAGCGTATGTTCTGCAGTTGTAGGATGTTGTATTCTACAAATGTTACTAAGGTCAAGTTTTTTGATAGTGTTGTTCAGATCTTTTGTCTTTGCTGATTTTTTTTACGGGGGGTGTTTATGAATTGCTGAGAGATGAATTTTAAGTGTGATTTTTTGGAGTGACTTGATTCTCACTTTAATTCTGTTAATCTTTGTTTTGTGTATTTTGAACCTCTATTATCAAGCACAAATACATTTATAATAGTTTTTCTGGATGAATTTTTTTTTATCATCATGAAACATTTCTCCTTATGTCTGGTAACGCATTTGTTTTGCTGTCTATTTTACCTGATATTAATATACCATCTATAGTCTTCATATAGTTAATTTTGCATATTATACTTTTACCATCCATTTTTATTCAATCTTTCTGTTTTACTTTTTAAAGTATGGCTTTTTTTAGGATAACCAGTTGAGTCTTGCTTTTAATCCAC